>NC_035166.2:27985789-28300628 GCF_001659605.2 Manihot esculenta
TTTGCAATGCTGGGAACCACTCCCAACTCTGTGATGAACTTTTTCATCCAGACTGCCCTTTTAGCTGCATCTGATGCTGCTATATTCTCAGCTTCTATTGTAGAATCTGCTATACTGCTCTGCTTGGAACTCTTCCAACTAACAACTCCACCATTTAAATTGAATATGAATCTTGACTGCGATCTGAAGTCATCTATGTCGGTTTGGAAACTAGCATCTGTGTAACCATTTACAACTAGCTCGTCTTCCAAACCTCCATAAACTAGGAATGCATCCTTAGTCCTTCTAAGGTACTTTAGGATATTCTTGACAGCTGTCCAGTGACTCTCACCGGGATCTGCCTGATATCTGCTTGTTGTGCTCAAGGCATATGAGACGTCTGGCCTAGTACATAACATGGCATACATGATAGATCCAATAGCAGAAGCATAAGGAATCTTATTCATTCGTTCTCGCTCATCAGATGTCATAGAACATTGATTCTTGCTGAGATGAATACCATGAGACATGGGCAAGAATTCTCTTTTGGAATCTTGCATGCTAAACCTTTTTAGCACCTTGTCAATATAAGTACTTTGACTCAGACCGATTATCCTCTTGGATCTATCCCTATAGATCTTAATACCAAGGATATACGTAGCCTCACCTAAGTCCTTCATTGAAAAAGAATTCCCTAATCAAGTTTTAACCTTTTGCAAGGTAGGGATATCATTTCCAATGAGTAATATGTCATCCACATATAGGACTAGAAACACAACTGCACTCCCACTAACCATCTTGTAAATACAAGGTTCATCTTCATTCTTGATGAATCCAAAGTCTCTGACTGTCTCATCAAAACGAAGATTCCAGCAGATCTGCGTGGGACTTGTGTCACCCTTTCAGTCTCCACAATTGTTTGTGGTTCTGAAAGTGGTTCTATTGGCGGTTCAATGCTCTCTTGTGGTGCTTGAGTTTCCTCAAGTCGCACTGTACTCCCACTGAATCTCTGAGAGATAAATTCCTTTTCTAAAAAGGTACCATTTCGAGCAACAAACACTTTGTTCTCTGAGGGAATATAGAAATAGTATCCTTTGGTTTCCTTAGGATACCCCACAAAATTGCACTTGATAGATTTTGGAGCTAGCTTATCTAAAATTGGGTGTTTCACATAAGCCTCACAACCCCAAATCTTAAGAAAAGACAAACTGGGCATTTTCCCAGTCCATAACTCATATGGTGTCTTTTCAACCGCTTTTGATGGTACTCGGTTTAGAATGAATGCAGTTATTTCCAAGGCATAACCCCAAAACGATAAAGGGATATTTGTTTGATTCATCATAGATCGAACCATATCTAATAAAGTTCTATTTTTCCTTTCAGAAACACCATTCCATTATGGAGTTCCTGGAGGAGTTAATTGTGAAACAATTCCACAATTTCTAAGATGTTCATTAAACTCTTGGCTCAAATATTCACCACCTCGATCGGATCGAAGCATCTTAATAGTTCTACCAAGTTGATTTTGTACTTCATTTTGAAAAGTTCTAAACATTTCAAAAGATTCATGCTTATGTTTCATTAGGTAGACATAGCCATACCTACTGAAATCATCAGTGAATGTGATGAAGTACTGATAACCTCCCCTAGCACTAATGCTTAGTGGGCCACATACACATACATCTGTATGTATTAAGCCCAATAAGTCTGAAGCCCTTTGACCTTGTCCAGTAAAAGGGTCCTTTGTCATCTTACCTAGCAAACAAGATTCACAATTTTCAAATGATTCAAAATCAAATGAATCTAATAAACCATCTTTATGGAGCTTAGATACGCGATTCTCATTTATATGGCTAAGACGACAGTGCCATAAATATGTTGGGTTTAACTCATTTAGCTTAGTTTTCTTAGAAGTTATGTTATAGATATTGTTGTCTCTAGAATCATCTAGATTAAGGACATAAAGGCCATCATATGAATTTGCAATACAATAAAGCAAATCATCTTTATTCTTAATAAGAAATGAAAAAACCTTCATCGTCCAAAATAGAAACTGAAATAATATTCCTACTCAAAATAGGAACATAAAAGCAATTGTTCAGAACTAGCAAAAACCCATTGGGCAATACAAGTTCATATGTCCCTACAGCTATGGCAGCAACTCTTGCTCCATTGCCTACACGTAGGTCCACATCGCCCTTTTTCAGTTTTCTACTCCTTTTGAGACTCTGCACATTTGTACAAATGTGAGAACCATATCCGGTATCTAATACCCATGAAGTAGAAATAGATAAATTAATATCTATAACATAAATACCTGAAGTCGTAGTCTCACTACTCTTCTTCTTCTTGCACTCATCCAAATAGAGTTTGCAATTTCTCTTCCAATGCCCTGGTTCCTTGCAATGGAAGCAAATTCCTTCCTTAGGAACTATTTCCTTAGGAACTTTTGCCTTGGATTGCCATTTAGGCTTGCCACGTCCTTTAGGCCCATTACCACCTTTGGGCTTGGGCTTCCCCTTATTTTTCATGGGCTTACCCTTATTGACATTCAAAATTTGGGAAGGTCTTTTCTTAATATTTACCTTAGCTGTTTTTAGCATCCCATGCAGCTCAGGAATGGATTTCTCCATGTTGTTCATGTTATAGTTCATGACAAACTGAGAAAAACTGCCAGGTAAAGAATGTAGGATCAAATCCGTGGAGAGTTCTAAACTCAGAGGATAGCCAAGCCTAGCAAGGTGATCAATGTAGCCTTTCATCTTTAAAACATGAGCACTAACTGAATCACCTTCAGCCATGTTATAAGTTATAGAAAGTAAATATGTTAATATAGGAAGTAAATATTGATAGATGGGTCAGTTGCTTAATTTTAGGGATTGTATAATCATAGGCTTGATTTTCCTTCCTATTTAGATACCGTCTCTCATGTATAAATAAGTTGTAATCTCTATTGTGGAAAATAACAAATATTATCTCTTTATATGGTATCAGAGCCTTTCTCGTAGAGATCTAATTTTTTTTTCCCTCTCTCGTCAAGTGTTAAAATTTTTTTTTTTTTTGGAGACTTAGGTCTCTGTTTATTTGGGTTATCCATAAAGGGTAACATTTGTATCTCACCATCGTTGGAGTCGCCACATCAACCCCTTCTCAGATCTGAGGTTTGGGTACCGTTCGGGTGTTGGGTGGAGGCGTACTGTTCATCGACACTGTTCACGGGTACTGTTTATCGGCACTGTTCACGGGTACTGGTCATCGGTACTGTTCACGAGTACTGTTCACGGTTACTGTTCACGCCGGTACTGTTCACGCTGGTACTGTTCACGCCGGGTACTGTTTTCTGATTCTGTGTTTCTTTTGTTGCTATCGTTTTGGATTGGTTGTCCTTATGACTGAAGTTAAAACCACCATCGTAACTAATGTGATTCCTATGATGAGTAAAATCACGGAACACAAATTGAATGGATCTTCCGATCAGGGAATTTTGATATCTGCAGATGAGTATGCACAATTCATCCAATACCGAGCATCTCTAAAATCCTCTAATTCCTCCTCTATCACTGCAATTGCCGAGTCAGGTAACTCTACTGCATGTCTTGTGTCTTCATCCTCCAAATGGGTTATTGATTCTGGTGCTACCGATCATATGTCAGGTAATTCTAGCCTTTTGTCCAATCTTGAGTCTCATACATCGCCTTCTTATGTTACTCTTGCTGATGGCACTAAATCTTCTGTTATTGGTTCTGGTCATGTCAACTTAACCCCTGCTCTTTCTGTATCCTCGGTGTTATGTCTCCCTAAGTTCGCATTTAATTTGCTTTCCGTTAGTAAACTCACTCGTGCATTGAATTGTTGTGTCTCATTCTTTCCTGATCACTGTATTTTTCAGGATCTTTCGACGAAGCAGATTATTGGTAGAGGGAGTGAGTCAGAGGGTCTTTACTTCTTGGATCAGCAACTACCTCGATCTCCTCGATCTCTGGTATGCTCTATGCGTTTAACACCTTTTGATGTTCATTGTCGTTTGAGGCATCCTTCTCTCTCGGCTTTGAAGAAGTTATATCCACAGTTTCATTCTTTGTCTATTCTAGATTGTGAGTCTTGTCAATTTGCCAAACATCATCGTTTACCTACACTACCTCGAGTCAATAAACGGGCTTCGTCCCCCTTTGAGTTAGTCCATTCAGATGTTTGGGGTCCTTGTCCTATTGTGTCTAAGCCTGGCTTTAAGTACTTTGTTACTTTTGTTGATGATTTCTCTCGTACTACTTGGTTATTTTTAATGAAGAGTCGTTCAGAATTATTTTCTATTTTTTGTGCATTTTATGCTGAAATCCAAACCCAATTTAATACTTCCATCCGTATATTGCAAAGTGATAATTGTAACGACCCGGAAACTGGTACCCCGCTGTAACGGCCCGAACCATCACTGGCACTAGGATCCAGATTGGCTTAAGGCCGCCGGGACCCGTAGCAAGCCGACTATACTCTCTGTGTACCTGATAAAATCCCATACATGATACAAAACGACTCAACAATCCTGTAAAACTCTGTAGGCTTAACTACTGCTACTCAGATATGTCAATCTGAAATGGCCCTCAGGGCCTATACCAGGGACTACTATCTGCTGTGATTCAAGGGATTTAAACCCTTTTAATCTGTAACACATCCCACTGGTAGCTCATCGAAGCCATACATTAAGCCTAACTCACACATTTCTCATCAAGAAACGTAAAACAGGATTCATGTATAAGGGATTAATCATACATCACACTATAGCAATGACACTAGGGAAATCACAAGTCTATCCAGTATATTCTATACATTACATTACAACGACGCTGTTAAGTACATCATGTCTATATGCAACTCTACCCTTAACTTCTTTAAACGTTTTATAAATCAGTAAAAGCAGTTCAAAACCTTCCCTTACCTTCTGAAGAAGAGGAACAACCTGAAAGCTGATCTATGGACCAACACCTCTTCAAAAGCTCCAAACCACCAAACCTCTCCTTTTGACCCAAAGCCTTCAAAATCACTTGCAAAATAACCAAACCTGTGCATGGGGTGATAAACCCCTGCAGATGACTCATGAGAGACGTGGCCTAATCCTCTGTCTGTGATGCCAAATCAACACCTGGCCATTTCACCGACGGAGGAGTGCATAATAGCTGGCTGACCAACTCAACTTCGGCTGCCGAATCGCATGCAAAACCATGCAACATTCGGGGGCCGAACTTTAACGTCGAGGGCCGAACATTGGGCACTTTCGGCGGCCGAACTTTACCTTCGGCGGCCGAACATGGCAAAATGCCTCCTTGGCCTTTTCTCTTCAAAACTCAATACCTTTAAAACACTTAAAAACATGTTAGAAAACTTTCTCTTACCCTTCCAGAAACCTCTGACATCCTCGAATTCCACCGGACAGTAGGAATTCCGATGTCTGAATCTAGCTGGGTATTACATTCTTCCCCCCTTTAAGAACATTCGTCCTCGAATGTTTAAAACAACAAGAAACATATATGCAAACAAGCAATTAAGGAAAGCCTAACACCTTCCTCTGATAAGAGACACAGATACCACTGGAGTAAATACTCCCGGGTTATCTATACTTTCTGACTCTGCTGACCCTTAACTGCTTAATCTGTGTCCACACTCTACACTGATTACTTACCACTCCTGTCTGTACACAGTCAACTTGACTCTCTTCTCTAACCACTGACTTTCCTTTCTCTTTAACTTTTCTCAGCTCTATTCACACTACTCTGGTTATACTCACCTTTGCTTCTCTTTACTCAACCCGATCAGAGGAGCACCAACTCTAAGGAAATGCTAGATACCTTGCCTATAGCTTTAACTGTCTACCTCCTTTCGATTCACACAGACATGCCCCAAAATCGAACTCGTATGATAGAACTTGGCCTCTATGCCGTGTTCTCTTAAAATCTACAACACGTAGTAGATACTGGGCATGCTTCTGCTGGTTTTCTAAACTATTCTACGCTTTTGTTGCGCCACTCTGACCCTTGCCCGCCTTTCTTCTTCTTTCCTATACTGGTTTCTTCTCTAACTCTATCTCTAACTTTCAACATCTAGTTCCCACCTCTTAGATCTATCGTGGAGGATAATCAGCTCCTACTAGCTGTCTCCACCGATCATTACTCCTGCATGGGAACACCTGTCCTTGGTAGTGACCTTGTGCAACTGTTCACAGTTGTGACAAAGTCTCAAGGTTTCATCCTTTGTGTCTCACAACACCACTGGAATATTCCAGGGTGTGGTACTAAGTCGGCTAGAAGCCTTCGCTACCAAGTTCACACTGTTCTACTATTTTTCTCACTTATGCAACTGCTTTTCTAACTCTTACAACTTTTCAACTCTTACATGCTACAGGTACCACTTCAAAGGAAGAGGTGAAGATGAGTCTAGTCTCCATTCTCACTTAACTTCTACACTCTATATTTTACCAATGGTAAACCTGCTAGCTTATTTGGGCTAACATATAACACTCTTTCTCTTTTTCTGTCTATGAGTACTGAGGCTGGTTCCCTGACCTGGCTATGCGCTCAAACAAGAGCAAAAAAACCCCTGACTACCTTTCCTAACGCGTTCATGAGCCTGTAGGGCTGATATCAAACTTCTGGGTATGCTATACTGTCCCCTCAAAGGACTATCTCTGACCCATCCGAGCCTCTGAACTCTGAACTTTCCTACCTTGTCTTTGCAGACTTAGGTAGTACCTCGAGTAGCTAGCCAATCCGCCCTAGGTTGACATCACCAGTCACCCCTAGAACCATAAGGTCAGGTGGAAGGCATCTACTACTCACAACAAACTCTGAACTGAACCGACAGACTGACTCTGCCACAGATGGATCACACTCGGGTCTACCAACCTAAAGAGAACACTCTAAGCCAGAAGTTGTCAAACCCTCCTCTATCTATGGCTCTCAAAACCACAGGGAAAGAAACATCAGGGTCCACTATACCCTACACATCTGAACACCCTCAAGTGAACATATCTGACGTCACCGTGTTCGATGTGTTAGCCTCCTACTGAGTCAGGATGAAGATCCAAGCTAAAGCTAACGACTCTTCCCTCGGGAACTGACCAAAGAAAAGGAGAACTCTCTCCTCCTGCCTCAACCACTGTCCTGAAACATGGCTAGAGCTACGGGCTGAGCCACACTACTAGAAGTCATCTGCTGGGACTGTGCCAATCAGGGCCGCAGTAGGACACTCACACAATATGAGTCCTTCCTGCTCGCATCTATACATGCCGTAGTCCCATACCATCAGACTACTTTTGTGTACACTCCACGCCTTACGTAGTCAGAACAATCTGAACTAGAGCTCAATCGCCATCTAATCCCAGACTAAACTAAAATCTCTTTCTAAACTTTCGTCCTTTACATTTCTTCGATTCTGTTCTTTCTCTGCTCTATGCTACCTCATTTACTCTTCTCTTCGCTTACTTTTCTCTTACTTACTTTGATTCTTTTTTTCTTACTCCTCACTTTCTTACGCTATTCTCTGCCTTATTTCTTTACTTGGAGATGAGAGATCACTCTCTCTCTATCTGGATTTATAAAATCCACGGCTATAGCTCTCGAGCTCTTTCCTGGCGTACTAACCTTTAACGACTCACTTGTCTCTGAACCTTTATCTCTGACCATCTAACTCTATTACCCTTTACTCTTCTCACATCAACTGATATTCTATTCATGTCCAGAAAACCATATACATCAGAACACTCAAAAGTGAGCTTACCTGGCACCACTGTGTTCGGTGTGGCTGTCTCTGGTTGAACCTGGGTGAAAATCCGAACCGAAACTAACAGACTTCCACTTAAGGAACCTCCTGAAGAAGGGACTACCCCTCTTTCTCTACCTCTGCCCTGCACCGAGGCTGGAGCTTCTGGTGGAATTATATTGTCTGAGGATGTCTGCGGAAACTGTGCTGACACGGTCATAGTGGGACACTCCCGTGCCATGTGCCCCTCCTGTCCGCACCTGAAACATGCTGTTGTCCCAGCCCGACAGACTCCTTTGTGCCTCCTACCACACTTCGCACATCTAGAACTATCCCAACCAGAACTCGAACCCTCGCAACAACCCATGCCAAACTTTACCCTAGTCCAAAACTCTCTTTTCTTTGACCCTTTCAGGCCTCTCACTTTCTTTTTCTTCTATGCAGCAGCCTCACCCAAAGGGAAACGGTCACTGTTCTCTGGGTAAGTTTCTACACTCATGTTTTCTGTCTGCTCTAGCTGCTCACATTCACTCTCTTTACGCTCCCTTGAGCTCTCTGGATAAGCCCATCCTGCAAACTCTGTAGCAAACTTCTCCCAGGATAAGCTTTCTACCCTCGGGTCCACATACTGGGTGAACCATTCCCTTGCCTTCTCACTTTTCAATGTGACCCCTGCCATCTGAATGGCTCTACGCTCACTGGCTCCCAACTCGTCAGTTATCATCTTAATCGTTCGAAGATACTCAACAGAGTCATCACCAGTCTCAAATTTGGGAACATCCAACCTCAAATAGTCTGTCATCTGCACCATACTTCCTCCAGGTGAACTAGGCTTGGGTGTTTGGACAACTGGGGTTACTGGTTCTACTGATGGTGGAGGAGGTGCAACTTGCCCTGGGTTACCAAAGAGGGGTGGGAACATGGGATACTGTGGATATGACGGGTAAAAGGAAGGATAGGGCATAAAGGTGGGATATGGGTTATACCTAGGAAACTCTGATGTACCTCTCATCAAGTACTCTGCCCCCCACGGGTAGGGTGGATACTGAGGTGGAACAAATCTCGAGGCCTGAGTGCCTCCTTGGGACTCACCCATATCTCCTCCCAACCTACTTCTGCTAAAGCTACCATCTCTACTCTGCTCATCCTCCTCTATTTCTCTCATAAACCCTGACATACCACTCTGAACGACTCCCCTTCTACTCTCATCAACAGACCTTCTAGGGTCTCTTGATGTACCTTCTCTGCTTAAGCTATCTGATGTTGCCCTTTGCAGAACGGGGAGAGATGGGCATCCATGTCCTCATTCTCCGGCGGAGCTCCAGTCAATCTAGCAGATCGACGAGTTCCTCTCATCCTGCCGCTGAAAAGCACAACATCACACAAACATAGCATCAAATGATCCATGTGAAGAAAACACATGAATCTGTAGCACATATCAAACATATCAATAATGCACATGCAGCTCATCATGGCATTTCATATCATCATGCAAGATAGGACTCCACATCCTATCCTAGTGGACATGATTTGACCTATTGTGCTTACCCTCCTATACAAGACAACACCTCTTTCTGATGTGGGATATCTCTAGTCCTGGAGCATCTTTGCTCAACACATCGTACTCTTGAGGCCCTATGCTCTGATACCAATCTGTAACGACCCGAAAACTGGCACCCCGCTGTAACGGCCCGAACCATCACTGGCACTAGGATCCAGATCGGCTTAAGGCCGCCGGGACTTGTAGCAAGCCGACTATACTCTCTGTGTACCTGATAAAATCCCATACATGATACAAAACGACTCAACAATCCTGTAAAACTCTGTAGGCTTAACTACTGCTACTCAGATATGTCAATCTGAAATGGCCCTCAGGGCCTATACCAGGGACTACTATCTGCTGTGATTCAAGGGATTTAAACCCTTTTAATCTGTAACACATCCCACTGGTAGCTCATCGAAGCCATACATTAAGCCTAACTCACACATTTCTCATCAAGAAACGTAAAACAGGATTCATGTACAAGGGATTAATCATACATCACACTATAGCAATGACACTAGGGAAAGCACAAGTCTATCAAGTATATTCTATACATTACATTACAACGACGCTGTTAAGTACATCATGTCCACTATGCTATTACAACATACATTCATGCATAACTTTCCTCTGTACTATTGCTGACCTTGACTTCCCATAGCTATCTCAAGACCTGCAAAACTGGGGTTAAGGGAGTGGGATGAGCTCTAGAGCCCAGTGAGGAGGAACAATAAAACAATTCATTAATTACATGTTTTCATGAAATGCATCACATCACAAACATATCATCTCACGGATGAATTTGTCACCAATAACCCTCAACTACATGTTATAATATGACCAACTGTGCCAAGGAGACTATGTCATCACCTGGTCTACTCTTGTCTCTGCTCTGATATCATAACATGACCAACTGTGCCAAGGAGACTATGTCATCACCTGATCTACTCTTAACTCTGCTCTGACTATAGTACCAGGAGCGACCTGGCCTATCCAGGGGCGACCTGGTATGGCTATCTCATGCCATAACTCTGTATCTGCTCTCTATTAAGGGCTAAGGATCATCCAACATTCATCCACAGGAACAACATCTTATGCAATGCATCATATTCGTGAAGTCTAATGCAACACAACCTAATACAAAACATGGCAGGTTATGATGCATGGATCATGCTAGAACCGTGTCATTTCTCAAGATAAAATATGAAGTTTAGTTCCACTCACCTGTAGCCTCTGCTTGGCTAACTCTGGGCTACCTCTAACTCTGAAGCAGCTACTACTGCTAAACACCTCGGGTCCTCGGGTCCAATCCTACAATGAAGGACACAAATGAGGCACCACACATACTCTATGCAACTAATAAAACAACTCCCCAAAACCCCTCTAGAACACCTCAAAACATGCATGCAAAACAAGCAAAGGAAGGCTGGACAGGGCACCTTCGGCAGCACCTTCGGCGGCCGAATGTCTCGTCCAGAGACGAAACTCAAGCACCTTCGGCGGCCGAATCTCTACTTTCGGCTGCCGAACCTCAAAACTCTCGGGGGCAAGCTGTGGCAGCCAAAGTCACCATCCAAGGGGTTCGGCGGCCGAATGCTCCTTCGGCTGCTGAACCTAAGTTCATCCAGAACTCAGCCCCGACGGCAAGCTCCCTCCTTCATCCACTTCTAACTCTCAAAACATGCATAACTCCTCCCTCAACTCACATATACTTAAGTATATGTTCAAAGGGGTCTAAACCTACCTAACAACCCCAACACAAACAACAAACATACACATAAGCATGCTTACACCATTAAAACATCAAAAACTAAACTTTAAAACCTATATATGCAACTCTACCCTTAACTTCTTTAAACGTTTTATAAATCAGTAAAAGCAGTTCAAAACCTTCCCTTACCTTCTGAAGAAGAGGAACAACCTGAAAGCTGATCTATGGACCAACACCTCTTCAAAAGCTCCAAACCACCAAACCTCTCCTTTTGACCCAAAGCCTTCAAAATCACTTGCAAAATAACCAAACCTGTGCATGGGGTGATAAACCCCTGCAGATGACTCATGAGAGACGTGGCCTAATCCTCTGTCTGTGATGCCAAATCAACACCTGGCCATTTCACCGACGGAGGAGTGCACAATAGCTGGCTGACCAACTCAACTTCGGCTGCCGAATCGCATGCAAAACCATGCAACATTCGGGGGCCGAACTTTAACGTCGGGGGCCGAACATTAGGCACTTTCGGCGGCCGAACTTTACCTTCGGCAGCCGAACATGGCAAAATGCCTCCTTGGCCTTTTCTCTTCAAAACTCAATACCTTTAAAACACTTAAAAACATGTTAGAAAACTTTCTCTTACCCTTCCAGAAACCTCTGACATCCTCGAATTCCACCGGACGGTAGGAATTCCGATGTCTGAATCTAGCCGGGTATTACAATAATGCTAAAGAGTATCTCTCTGGGGAATTTCAATCTTATTTGTTACAAAAAGGGATTCTTCATCAGACCTCTTGTGTTGCCACTCCTTCACAAAATGGAGTTACTGAAAGAAAAAATCGGCATCTTCTTGAAGTAGCCAGAGCCCTCTTATTCCAAATGAAGGTACCTAAATGTTTTTGGGCTGATGCTGTATCCACTACTTGTTTTTTGATCAATCGCATGCCTTCCTCCATCCTTCATGGTGATATCCCTTATAACATTTTGTTTTCCACTAAATCTTTGTTTCCTATTGAGCCACGTATCTTTGGTTGTACTTGTTTTGTTCGTGATGTTCGTCCACAGGTTACTAAATTGGATCCCAAATCACTCAAATGTGTCTTCCTTGGCTACTCTCGACGTCAGAAAGGGTATCGTTGTTTTTCTCCTGATCTGAATCGGTATCTTGTATCTGCGGATGTAACATTCTTTGAGTCCACTCCGTTTTTTCCGCCATCATCTATTTATAATACAAAGGAGGAGGAAGATGATATTTTGTTATACACTGTTCGCTCTCTGTCTCCTCAGACTACTCCTACACCTTTCGCTCATGTGCCAGGTCGCCCTCCCATCTTTAATGTATATTCCAGACGCTTAGAGGACTCTGACTCCGTTTCGCTACCCGCTTCTTCGTCGACTGATCCTGCTCCCACTGATCCTTCACTGTCTGATTTGGATTTGCCCATTGCTCTTCGCAAAAGTAAACGTACTTGCACTTATCCTATTTCATCTTGTGTCTCTTATGATCAATTATCCTCCTCTTCTCGTTGTTTTGTTACTGCTTTAGATTCTATTTCAATTCCCAAAACTGTTATTGAGGCTTTGTCCCATCCTGGTTGGCGTGCTGCAATGGAAGAGGAAATGATGGCCCTTGACACTAATGGTACTTGGGAGTTGATGTCCTTGCCCCCAGGAAAGCGGGCTATTGGGTGCAAATGGGTGTTTGCAGTGAAAGTAAACCCTGATGGATCTATTGCTCGCCTCAAGGCCCGTTTAGTGGCCAAAGGTTATGCACAAACTTATGGAGTTGACTATTCTGATACATTCTCCCCAGTTGCCAAGCTCGCATCTGTCCGATTGTTTATTTCCTTGGCGGCTACTCATGATTGGCCTTTGCATCAACTGGATATTAAAAATGCTTTTCTTCATGGTGATCTTCAGGAGGAGGTTTATATTGAGCAACCACCTGGTTTTGTTGCTCAGGGGGAGTCAGGTAAGGTTTGTAGACTTCGAAAATCCCTTTATGGCTTGAAACAGAGTCCTCGGGCATGGTTTGGCAAGTTTAGTGAGGTGGTCCAACAGTTTGGAATGAAGATGAGTAAGTGTGACCACTCAGTGTTTTATAGAAATTCTGATAGTGGAGTAATTCTGCTTGTAGTATATGTGGATGATATCATCATTACAGGAAGTGACAATGCTGGCATCACATCCCTAAAAGAATTTCTTAAAACACAGTTTCATACAAAGGATTTGGGTTCCTTGAAATATTTCTTGGGAATCGAAGTTATGCGGTGTAAGAAAGGCATCTTCTTATCTCAAAGAAAATATGTTCTTGATTTGTTGGCAGAAACAGGAAAATTAGGTGCTAAGCCTTGTAGTGCCCCAATGACTCCTAACCTTCAACTTACCACAGAAGATAGTGAGCCATTTGCAGATCCTGAAAGGTATAGAAGATTAGTTGGCAAGCTGAATTATTTGACGGTGACTCGTCCTGATATTGCATATTTAGTGAGTGTGGTAAGCCAGTTTATGTCCTCTCCTACTGTTGCCCAGTGGGATGCTCTGGGACAGATTCTTTGTTATCTTAAAGGAGCCCCAGGGCGAGGTCTATTTTATGGTAACCATGGGCACTCAAATATTGAATGCTTTTCTGATGCTGATTGGGCAGGCTTGAAAGTTGATAGGAGGTCAACTACTGGGTATTGTGTTTTTGTGGGAGGTAACTTGGTCTCATGGAAAAGTAAGAAGCAAAATGTGGTCTCCCGTTCTAGTGCTGAATCTGAATATCGAGCCATGGCACAAGCCGTTTGTGAAATCTTGTGGGTACGTCAACTGTTGGAAGAAGTTGGGTTCACAAATTCGGTACCTGCTAAGTTGTGGTGTGATAATCAAGCAGCTATCCACATTGCCTCCAATCCAGTATTTCACGAGAGGACTAAACATATCGAGATTGATTGTCATTTTATTCGTGAAAAGGTCCAACAAAAGATAATATCAACAGGAATATCCGAATTGGAGAACAATTAGGAGATATTTTCACTAAAGCTCTAAATGGGACTCGAGTTGATTATATATGTAACAAGTTGGGCATGATTAACATTTATGATCCAACTTGAGGGGGAATGTTATAAGTTATAGAAAGTAAATATGTTAATATAGGAAGTAAATATTGATAGATGGGTCAGTTGCTTAATTTTAGGGATTGTATAATCATAGGCTTGATTTTCCTTCCTATTTAGATACCGTCTCTCATGTATAAATAGGTTGTAATCTCTATTGTGGAAAATAACAAATATTATCTCTCTACAAGCCATTTTGCAATCATGCAATGCGATGGTGGTTTCATACCTGTCCTGCCTAGCTTGTTGTTGGAAAGCCTGTTTGAGATGGACACTCATCTCATAGGCCTCAAGGTGCTCCAGATCCTTCTGAAGTTCTGGGCACATAGTTGCCAACATAAGACATCCAATGTCATTAGAATCATCCATATGCTTCTTATGCTTGTTCTTAACAGCATTAGTAGCATCAGCAGGAGGTGGTTCTGGGATAGCTTCGTCAAGCACATAGGACTTTTTCTCTTACTTGAGAATAATTCTCAAGTTTCTAAACCAGTCAATAAAATTAGTTCCATTTTCTTTCATTTTATCCTTCTCAAGGATAGATCGCAGTGATAAGGTGGAATTGTTATTAGCAGCCATAATTATCTACAAAAATATGCAAATATAATCAATTTAGCAAATTAACATTGAGGTGATAATAATCTCTCACTAAAATACAACCCTCAAAATAATAATAATATTTTAATGGGCTAAGATCCATATTTCACCTAATTCTAAGTCAGCTTTGACATGACGCTTAAAATTAAGCTATTTAGGTAGGTAACCCCTTACCAATTACATCTAATGTAACTCTTAGATTATGAGGTATTGACATCATATGTCAAATGCATGTTATACCCCGTCTAATGCCTTAGGCCCAAAACCGTTTTGATAGCCTAATTAAGCTCAACCAAAATTAAATAAATAAGTAACCATTACTCATTCTATCTTACTAGGATAACCTGATACACTTTGCTTTGGCAAAACCTGCATTTTGGTGATCTTAGTCTTGATAGTTTTTAATATATGAGTGGCATTAAACTTAAAATTTTAGAGTAAGGGTTCATCTTTTAATTTTAATTATTTTGTCTTGCATATGTATATTATAACATCTTATATGCATACATATATATAGACAATAATACATAGTATCTCATACTATTAATATGACAAAATAATAAAATATAGTTATTTAAATCTAATTTAAAGACTAAAAATAATAATAATAGTCATTTAAATATAATTTAAAGAGTAAAAGAAATAATTTTCCTTTTAAAAAAAAATTATTTTCTTATTATTATTATTTTTTTTATATTATTTTCAGGGGCAAAATTGTAATATTGGGGC
Source organism: Manihot esculenta (assembly GCF_001659605.2). NCBI lineage: Eukaryota > Viridiplantae > Streptophyta > Magnoliopsida > Malpighiales > Euphorbiaceae > Manihot > Manihot esculenta. The sequence continues at coordinate 28,001,196 of NC_035166.2, forward strand.
ATCATCTTCTTCCCCCAGCTCCTGCCCGAATGTCCAGAAGCCCGCCGGACTCTCCGGCCGCTGCCCCCACCGTCGGGCGAACCACCGATGCACGGCCCACCGGCGCGCGAGGCACTAGTCGCGCGATCCCCGGGCGCGCTACCCCTTGGGTCGCGCGACCCTCGGGTTGCGCGACCCATCGGTCGCGCGACCCACTGGGAGGCGCGACCCCCGGGTTGCGCGACCCACAGTTCGCGCGACCCACGGGGAGGCGCGACCCACCGATCGCGCGACCCACAGGGATGCGCGACCCACGGGGAGGCGCGACCCTCCGATCGCTCGATCCTCCGGGGCCGGCCTTCTCAGTCACTGCGTTCCAGGCAGCAACGCCGGCCAAGCTATCGACGGCCGAAGAACCAGTCGTTCCTCGCCGGCGGCGGCAAAGACACTCTCTGCAGGTGGTCGTGAGCGTCACACGCCCTCCACGTCCGCCCTTCAGCCTCGCCAATTTCTGGGTTCACGATGACTGCTCATCGTGAATCCAGTTGCGAAATTTTTTTTTTTTAATTGTTGTTGTTTTAATTTTAAGAATTAAAACTTAAAACAACGAATCAAAACAATTTTGATTCTAGATGTGAAAGAAAAATTTTAATTTAATTTTTCTAACAATCTAAATGATCCAATCATTCATCCATAAATATAACCATAATTATCATGCCATTCTAATAAACATATATCGCATATATAATATCAATCATGACATAATTAATTTAAATGAAAAACACAAGTAGACTCTGATACCACTGTTGAGAAATTCCGAGATTAATTTCAATCCAATTGCGCAGCAGAAAAATAAAATTTTGGATTTCCTTTTCCAGAATCCGAGTGTTTCGTTTAATTAATAAGATGGATATGAGACTAACCTGTTAATCTCGTCAAGAAGATATAATGACGGACTGATGATGCTGCCTTTTCAAACGAACACCCTCTATGGTATCCACACGAACGTCTTCTATCCTTCTAGAGTGCTAGCTCTCTAAAAAATGGATAGATTATGTGCTCCACAATCTGCAATCTTTTAGACTGAGTTTTCTCAAAAATCTCATCACTCCTAAATTCGTAGTAAGAGTATTTATAGGTTTCAGTCTTTTATTTTCACATATTTTTCCCACAATTCTTAGAATTGTACAACTCTTTTCCTAAAAGAATTGTACAACTCTTTTCCTAAAACAGTTGTATTCAGAACCCACTATCACAATCTCACAGATACTCAAATATTTTTATGTGATAGAGTCCTTTATTTGTAACAGTTACAGATAGACTGCAGATCTTTTAAATATTATTATCTCATAATAATAAATAATTAATAATAATAACACTTTATTATTATTAATTAATATTAATAATAATAATATTTTATTATTATTAATTATACTAATGGACTTCTAGCCCATTAATATAGCACATCAACAACGTTCTTGTGTGTGACCCAATAGGCTAATATTAATTGGCAATAGGCCCAGTCCAACAAGGCCTATAAATCATAAGTGGCCTCTAGCAAGACATTATGACTACCCAACTAATATGAGGATCAATAGTCCGATAAAGCCTATTAAATAGAACATGTATTAATCCCTTTGTCTCACGATATCTAGTTTGAACATAAGTCATGGTCAATGTCAAACTTATAATGTTCAAACTTATGATTTCTCGATCTCTAAGTAGACTGATAAATTCAAATGATATTGATAACACTGTCAATTCATTTGAGCACGGCCATGCATTTCTCAGTCTCACTTATCGAGGGGCCCAGAAGATATCTCTTTTATAGAGAGGGACAAATCCTATCTTGATTGTTCATTATCCTCTACATAATTTCTATTATACTCAATCATAACCTTTATGATTGTCCGATTAAAGACAACGTTTGATTATGTCAAAACATAATAGTCCTTATGTTGGAAACTATGACAATCTCAAGTCAAAGGATTAAGACATAACTATTTGAGATTCACTTATGACAATAACCCATGTAGTGATCTCAGTGCGGGTCCATCCAATACTTTGTTCTCTAACAAGTATCTATGATTATTGATTATATCAACATATACATAATCATCTCATGATTATCAATCAATAATCATACTAGTTATATATTTATTATTATCAACATAATAATAAGTAATCAGGGATGATAATCATTATTATGTAACATGCAAACAAATAATAATGATAATAAAAAACCTCGAAAATGACATACAAATAGGTCCAAGATAATGGCCTGGGGCATATATACTAACAGTAATTACCTGCAACCTCAGATGCAATTGCTCTTTTAATCCTTTTGCACGTGGTTAGGCCAACAACAACCTTCAACTCTCCTTTCACCATCGATTGTAGTTCTTTAGATCTCAGCTTAGGATTTTAGAGCAAAATTGATTTGTAGTGATTGATCAAATATTTAGCAGTTAAGTCTTATTCTTAAACACCCTAAAACACTTATGTTGTGGAATGTATGTTTTGACTTTAAAGTCACCGCTTCTTGTTTCAATGCTAGCCATTACAATCCATGGATAATCTTCTTTACAAACTGCTCAAACTCTAGTTGGTTCATTCCTTATAAAATGAACTTCAACAGTTTTGTTTGCCGCGTACTTAGTTATTGCTTCGTTGAACTCAACATTGTTAGCAAACACCGTCCCCAAAACAAAAGAAGGCATTTCACATTTAGGATCATAAACCAACCTTGTGGATTTTGTCCTTCGAAATTCTACTCCACCATCTTCGTTGACATCCTCCTTTAAAATACCTTCATTGCTAGAGTCAAAGTATTCAGTATCACTCCCAACTGCCTCATTGGTATCCCTTACTTCCATCAGATTTTCTCCTTCTTGTTGCTGAATCTGTTTGCAAGTCGTCATATTCTTCATCCGTATCATCACTCATGAAATTATCATATTCAATATTGTTAAAATTAGGATTTGAGTCATCTTGTTGGATATTATTGCCTATAGTTTTCATACTCTTTTTCCTTGCAACAACTAATTCTTCATCAGCAAATTCTGATTCACAATCCTTTGCAACCACACCCTCATTATTTGCAAACACATTAACATTTGGGATTAATTCTTCATAGGTAGAATCAACAGAATTAGAGGCACCTCAATGGTACCATGAAAAAATTAAATGGTTAATCAATTAATGCTTATTTTTTTATTAAAAAAAACTATTTGTTAACTATTCTCTTCAGAGTTCACTTTTTTATTTATATTTCTCATTTTTATTAATTTCTTTTTATATATAATTGTTTACATGAAATTACTGATCTATTATAAACGTCTCCTTCCTCAAGACCCAGTGAAAGCAAATATGATTAAGATAATAAAATTTAGTCTTACACTAGATTTTTTTGGTCAAGTAATAAAGTTGAATCCCTAATGAAGTTGCCGATTTAGTGTATTATTAGTGTTTATTATTTTCATTTGATTTTTTTTTTTCGAAAGTTAAATAGATTATATTCATTTTACAACAAGTTCATCACAATACAACAGTTTTAGGGTTCTCCGAGGTCCACTGTTGAAAACCCTAGACACGAAAGAAGCAACGGGAGAATGTCATTGCACCCTCAACTACGGTAAAGTCCAACAGAAAGAAGATAACATTCAGATTACTTAAAGAAGCACCTCACCTCTTGAGAAAGACCCGACTGCAGATCGATAAACAAACAACGCAATCACACCCGAAGCTTCACAGAAGCATCAAAGCCAACGATGGGGAAGTGAGGAGCACCAACACCAAAGCCAAAAAGGAGGGGTCCCAACAAACTTCCTTCCATTAGACCTTATAACTTATACATAATATAATAATTTTAATTTCATATAGAGATATCACATTAATTACTTTCAATTCATATATTCCCTCTATTTAAGTCAGTTTCTACATGACGACTAACAAAACAATAAAATCATCTAAATTATAATAAAATACCCCCTTAACTAAAATACCTTTAGTTTTTCTGTAGATTTCCATGCTCACCTGGAATTTCAATAGAGAGGAAGAGAGGGAGAGAGTGTTTAATAATCTTACAACTAAGGGAGTCTTCAACGCATGTCAATTTTGTACATTTTAATAATCTTACAAGTAAGAACCGAGTCCCCCAAGAATCAAGTGATTGTCATTCTTCAATCCAATTCTCTCTCTTGTACGGCAACCTAACTTCAAAAAGTGCAAGTTTATCATACACGAACAAAGGTGTCAAAAATCCCCCTCCGACTGTAGACTTCTTACCCAGAATTAATGTCAGGCACGTCAAGATCTTAGGCATGGTTTATTATGGTACGCAAAGCTTTTTAATGACTCCACGGTCAACGTGTTTCCTTACTGGTTGCAATTTGATTTCATAAAGCTTTGGCCACAATTTTCCAGTAACTGCAGACATATACAATAGGACAGGCCATGAAAACGATATCCCAAAAACATATACAGAAAGTACAAGTGCTCTTATCACACATGAGCTTGTTTTCAGTACAAGTCTTATCAAGGCATCATTAATCATATGTTACCAAATTTCAGGGGCGTCTGCGTCTGTGTCCCTCCTATATATATATATATATATATATATATATATATATATATATATATATATATATATGACGTCCATATATGAAGACAGAGATATAGTAGTAGAAGGCTAGTAGCTTACCGAAAATCCTGTTGTCATTGCTATCCCATGCAATACCATTTAAAACATCAATGTCCTATAATGTTTGGAAGTTTCAAACATGTCAAATAATGAAGGAAATAATACTATTCAAATAATCACTATAGTCAATGGCAGATCCAAAAATTTAACTCAGAGGATTCAATTTTATTTTGGCAACGATGCCTCTAATTTCATTTATTTGGAAAAAGAAAATATCTATATGAGTAACAAAGACAAGTGAATCAATTTGCCTGCATCAAATGTTAAATATGGTCTTTAGGTTTTTTTTTATACTTTTAATAATTGATTTTTGTCTATATTTTAAATATTTTTTAAATTTAAATAATCTAACACATTATCTATTAAACTAAAATTTATATTCCTAAATTGAAATAGTCCATAAAATTCATTAAATAATCTAACAATTATACATAAAACTATTTTTTAAAAATTTTAAAATTTATTTTTCTAAATTTAAATAATCTAACATATAATTTCAATCAATAATAGAAGTAAATAAAAATAACTATAACTTCTTAACAATAAAAAATAGTGTATGAAAATAAATAAAGCAATGTGTGAATAACTTATCTTATGAATATTTTAAAAAGAAAAAAAATACTTGAAGTTGAAATTATGAAGATTAAAAAGTAAATTTTCTAGATTAAAAAGATCATAAAGAAGGATATATGGATGAGGATAGCTGCTGTAGAAATAGTATTTAGCGGAAGGGCAGTTGGGTTTCATTTATGGAAGATTCCTTGAGCTTTTAAAAAATTTATTAATTCGTGTCTATACTAAAATTATTTAATTAAAATATTCTTGTATAATCTTGATAAAAGTAACTAAATGGTATAAATATATAAATATTCAAAGTATGTCAATCTATTTTTTAATGGAAGGAATAAAGGATTTGATTTTATAAAATATAAAAATTTAGTTGATTAATTTTAAAATAAGAATAAATTAATAAATTTTTAAAAAATCTAGGAACTTAATAGCATTTCTTCCTTTATTTATTTAAAATTTAAAGAAAATTTACATAAGTAATCCCATGTAACCTTGGCCCTAGCTATATCCGCTGTTGTGAGTACGAGATTTAAAAAATAAAGTTTGATGATTAAAAAGAAAATTTTGTAGATTGGAAAATAATGGAAGAGACGACAATAAGAGGGTGTGAGAGGGGCTGCTGTGAGGGAAATTTGATGGGAAAAACATCTAAGAGGAGTGGAGTTTATTTTAATAGAATTTGGTGCGAAATTATACAACTACCCCTAAAAATTTGTAAAATTTCAGGGGTACTTATGGCCCACTTAGCCCCCCTCTCCCTCCGCCACTGACTATAGTCCACTGAAAAAGCAAACAGAAAAGGAAGAAAGGGATTTAAAAACTGCAGTAAAAGTCTTATTCTCTCATCTAGCAGCAAATTAAACATGGCATACATTACATTAGAAAAACATTTCTAAACAATTATTTTGTGAATAAATGCTTACTGTTTGCCCAGCTGCTATCAATCCCTTCCTGTCAAACACAAAAGAAAATGAGAAAGAATCATTCTACAGAACTCAAGCAACACACAAAAAAAATAATGATCTCATGCATAGCTAGAGATAAATATCAGCTAAAAAAATATAGAGAACAAGCAAATGACAAACACCACCTTAAATTTTCAAGAAGAATCCAACCAACCACAGTGCCATCTTTGTGTGAGATTCTTGCAATGCAATCAGTCTACATAACAAGAAAACCAGCTTTAGAAAGACACCAAACACAAGTTGGTCAGCTATATTGGCTTTCGTAACAAAGACCAAGGATCAATCTTCTCTTAGTCAAGGTTGAGGGTCTAATGGAGGGAAGCCCAGAGAGAGAGAGAGAGAGAGAGAGATAAGAGACAGAACGGCAGATAGATATCCAGGCAATGGAGAACTAGAGTAAAAAAAGGAGGGCAGGTCTGAGGATAATATATCATTTCATAGAGTTATGGAGGAAAATTCAAAATGTTGCAGGGCCAAGGCCAACAGCAAAATATTTTTGTAATTACTCTGTGGGTCAAAACACAAACTTTAGATGGCTCCCCAGCGAACTAACACAGTTCTGTCCTGGTCTAGGCAGAAGAAATCCCTCAAAATAAAAAATTGCTTCTGCCTATGATATGATACTTCTTTGCAGAAGTAAAATACTAGCCAATGCCTTACTAAAATGCCCGGAGGGCCGGAAGCAACTAGTAATGGAAAATCATCAAAGTATCCAAACAAGATGAAGATTAGAATATACCGGCCAAACATTCGCCCAAACTTCACCATTTACAAATTCTAGTTCATTAAGGTAGTGCACTTCCAGATTTTCGTATTTTACAATGTGTTTTGCTATTACTGCATCGAAACAAGTAAAAGGAAGCAGCATTTAATTGAAAAAAAGGTTTATAATCAACATAAACAAAAGATGTATACATCAAGATTAAGTAGACTATCACAAACAAAAGATCCATACATCAAGATTAAGTAGGAAGTAGCAACAAACTATAGACAGATTCAAAGATGGTAAAGAAAGATAATACTATAGTGATGTATGGACAGATATTGAAGCTTATTTTGACTGCAGTTCAAGAGAAAAAAAATAATAGCATGGGGAAGAAACCACCAAAAAAGGTAAAGTAATGCTTAAAGAAGAGAAATAATAGTAAAGAAGAAAGGAGCTGGATTTTAGGCAGAATTGAGAAAACATTTATATACAAGAGAAACCTTTCAAAGTTTGAGGGTCAAGCTGATATAACATTGAAGTTCCATCACTGCCAAACAAAACTTTTCCATCGGTTGCCAGTCCCCAACCATCACGCATCTGATGAGTAAATGTCTCAATCTGCACCAAGTGAATGAAAATAAAATTATTAAACATCTGGAATCTGGAAATTTTCAGCCACCCCAAGAAAAAAAAAGTGCACTTCAATCAAAAATAAGAAACCAAGTCAAAAAAAAAAATCTTAATAATAGCCTACAGTTGGCAATGGATGGGTAACAATTTGTAATAAAGCTACCAACCGGTAGAGAGTGCAATTCTATGCGTAGGAAGCTGAACACAATTGTAAGAAGCCAGCATTAGCTTATCACACAAATCAAATCATTTGAAAATAATATATATAACAAAAAACAGCAAGGTTTTTAGAATCCATAGAGTGAGGCAACATTGCACCATGTTAGCAAGAGGATGAAGGGTACATAAACAAAATGAAATTTCGGAGAAACATCTAAGAAATGCCATACTTGGATCAGAAATAATGACAGGAGAAGAATAATCAGACAGAATAATAACAACAATACAAGCATATATAATATATACACACACTTGAAACAGAAATGGTAAAGCACAAACCTTGCTTAAATTGTTTCGGTCATATATGAAACCAGTTTTTGTCAACCAAGTTACTTGGAACAGCCTTCAAAAGAATATAAAAATTGGTATATTAGCATATTAGTTTTTCAAGTATTCACACAGCTGCATATGAAAATAGTCAACAATCAAGAAAACCATTTGCCTGCAACTGAACGAACTAAAAACAATTAAACTGGATCCAAAGCATGCTGTGAGTCAGTCCTTGAACATGCACAGCAATCCATTATTCTAATAAGGTTCCTTGGACTTTTCAGAAGTATCAAATTAATTTTCCAGGCAGAAAGAGACAAGTGAAATCATGTCATTGTTCAAAGGTCAAAACAAAACATATATAATGAATGAAAAAAGTACAAATGCTCAACATCAGTTATACTTTTCAAGTTTCTCTTTTCCTGTGTCAGTTTGACCCTTTTATTCACTAATACAATGTAACTCTTACCAAACAAGTATGTATTCACTGCAAACTCAAGTACAAAGCACAAAACTTGGGACTCAGGAATATTAAATTGGTCACATGAGACATGAGATATTAACCATATATTTGGTTCAGAGATGAAAAGCAGAGGAATAAATAACAATTTCCTTTATTTGCTTGAGTGGAATGATATCCAAGAAAGCAACAAGGAATTTCCCTACATCATTTTGCATTATGTTTATTGCAATCTAGTTAAGACCAATATGGATATAAGCAATCAATCATCACACTATTTGTTCAACTGAAGAAGTGCTAAATCTCAAGGAATACCCGAAGGATGTGAACAATGCCAGTGTCTACCGATTTTTCCTGAATCAACAGGATAAGCAAAATGCAACTCAGTCACAAACCTTTCACCAAGAAGAGTTAAACCTTCCCCAAAATAAGAACTATCCATCTCTTGAAGAACCTCAACCTGTACATAGTACATAACATAAGGTTTGAATTACAATCAAGCATCATACTCTTAAGAGTTAAAAATAAGAATTGATTAACTAATCAATCAGTCAGATCATCAGCCATCTATGACAAGAGAATCAGTAGTATGCTTACAAATACAATTCATCAATTATAAAGGCTGAACACAAATAGCTTATTTCAAACTAATATATCATCACTTAAAGCAGATATTGCAAAAGGTTTCACCATAAGAAAAATATTTCTCAAACGTTAATCGGAAGCATCAAAACAATGAATTACAAATAGAAAGCACGTCAAAATTCTTCAGGGAATCAGGAGAATCTGAATGCTAGAGACATGTACCTCCCCAGAGTGAAGAGCAACCCTCCGAACTGATGACTGGAATAACACACGGAGAAGGTTTAGTAATGAATACACCAGACTATATGTGAATGCAAGAAAAACAAAGACATCATGCTGTTCAGAAATTCGAATGCTATGTATTCAAAGAGAAAGCAAACCCACCTGGCCATAGAGGCCCGTTGACTCAAATATTGTATCGTTTCCTGCGTAAAGCAGACCCTGAAACAATTGGAAATTAACGTTAATCGTCGAAGGGGAATACACACACACACACACACACACACACACACACACACAATATGGAATTCATGAACAACGAAGCAATAGAGTTTGCTTAACAAGTTGCAATGGACTTTGACATAAATGTGATAGTTAGAGATCCAAATCAAAGTAAATCAAGTTCAAAGGATGATTACCATCAAAACATGAAACCAGAAAGTGACGGAGTCTACAACGTTCCGCATTACAATTGATTTGAACACCAAGGACACCAAATTTCCCATATATGATAAAAAAAGAGATGGAGATAAAAGAGTTACCTGAGTGAAGGAGTTGGGGTCGTGAGGGAACTCATTGAGCACTTGAATTGCATAGAATTTGGGGGAATGATCAGTGGACGTTAAAGTGCTCCATATGACTGATGAAATGCCCAGTAGAGCGACAACGGCGAAGGCCATAACCAATAAAACAAGCAGCGGCACTTTCGTGAAACTGAAATGAGAAGATGCAGGTGGCATGATATTGTCTGGCTTGGAGACTGATCGCTTGCTCTTGCTAGACCTCTTATTGAGCGATTTGGCCCCCATAAAGGAAAATGTTCATTGATCGTGAAGCAGAAATGTTTGAGAAGAGAAATTTGGGAAGGAGGGTGATCGACTGACCGGAATTGGCTAACTGTAGGCGTTAGCTGTCTTGGTGTGGTTGGTCGGTCAGTGAATTTTTGTTGACCCATTTCTCCAATTTGTAATTTCAAAAAAAAGAAATCGATTTTCCTGCCGATGTGTCTTTAATCAGGTGCGGTCATTACCATGTCTTCAAGACCTTCCCTGCCGGTGTCTTTTCAATGGCGAGATCCGACCGTTCGTGCTTAGTCTAGTCTCTTTTTTCAAAAAAATACCACTCGTTATATAAAAAAAAAAACCCTCACTTTTATGATTTTAAAAAATATATTAAATTTTTTTTATTAATTTGAATGGTCAGATATTATAAAAACATTTAAATTGTTTTAACTGTTTTTGAGGTTAAGATATTAATTAATAAATTTTTTAAAAATTTAAAAAATAAAAATTTTTAAAATTATATTAATTAATTATTAAAATATTTAATGATAAAATTAATTATTTATTTATTTAAAATATTATATATTTTTTAAAATTAAAAAATTCACTAATTTAATTATTGAAATCAAAAAAATTAAATAATAATTGTTTTTTTTTTCTTAGATAAATTATCCACGGTTTTAAGTCATCAATCGTTTCACCTTAATTGTATTTCGGAAATGACATATGTAAAAATAGAGAAATAATATTATTCAAAAGAAAAAAAAAACAGAGAAATAATGATGATGCAGAAATGAATTAAATATGATCATGAGAAAATGTGGTGGTCGACTTATGTCTAGTATCGTTACATTGTTGAACTTTTCAAGTAAGGTGAGTATAAATAAAAAATTTGAGTTTAAATAATGGTATATTAGAGTGTATATTTTAAATTTTATATATATTTTATTTTCATATTATAATTAAATAAAATTAATTGTTAATTTTTTAAAAAAATTCAACTAATACTATTTAATAAATAAAATATTACATGATATTAGGTGTAATGAAATTTGTTATTTAACATTTTTTTAATGTTAATAATATATTATGAGAGGTTGATTCAATTCAACCATACGAGTTTTCTATTAAACAAAGCACCGATCATTCAATCCTCTTTTTATAAGATTTTATTACATGATTCAATTATATGTTAACAACACGTTATTCAGTTTGAGTAATCTTTGAGTCATATCAAATAATATTATAATTTTTATATATTTATCAATTTATCCTATAAAATTAATTATATTTGTGTTTTAGTATTTTTTTTATTATAGTTATTTTTCAATTTATTTATAACATTAAGTTCAAATATGCCCTTAACCTTTTACTCGAAGGTGAAATCACTCCATTTTCAGATTTCAGCTCAAATAAACTCAACTCTTTGCAAAAATGACCAAATTGAAACTTTCAATATCAAAATCTCAATATTTGAAATGTAGGCCTGTAATACCCGGCTAGAGTCTGGCACCGGAATTCCTGTAGACCGATAGAATCTCGGGTGTCGGAATCCTCTAGAAGGGTAATTGGTATGTTTTTCAAATGTTTTAAGTATAAAGGAAAATGAGTTTTTAAAAGAAAAGGAATCAAGGAGGATTTGCCAGGTTCGGCCGCCGAAGATGAGTTTCGGCCGCCGAACTTGCATGATTTTCAGCTTCACGTTTGGCCGCCGAAGGTGGTCTGGCCAGCCACCTACAAAAGGTCAAAGGTCGGTTATTTGGATCACTTTTTCCATTTTTGCCAACCAGAGGTGAAGCTGAGGTCTTCCTTGGGTGATTTTCATGCTTTCTTCAAATCATTCCAGGTTTTAATGAGTTTTATGGTTGTTTTGAAGTTTTTTAAGCAAAAGAGCAAAAGTTGGAAGCTTGGAAGTTTTGAGAGAGGATTCCTCCATAACTCCACGTTGGGATCGTTCATTCTCTTGTTTGGAAGAGGTAAGTGAAGATCCTGAACTTCCTTTCTTAATTTTTGAAGGTTTTATGGGGTTTGTATGGTTAGATATGCATGTTTAGGTTTAAAGGTGTTCTTGGAGGGTTTTGTGTTTTTACATGTTATGTGGTTGTTTGTGTTTGTTGCTTGGGGTTTTAAGTTAGTTTTGGACCCCCTTGTGCATATATTTGAGTATATGCTGGTTTAGTTATGTTTGATGCAAGTTTGAGTGAGTTTGGGGGAGTTGTGCAAATGAGGAGCAGGGTTTCTGCCTTGCGGGAGGAACCAGGTTCGACCGCCGAAGGTAGTTTCGGCCGTCGAACCCCTTGAGGAGGTGGTTTCGGCTGCCAAACCTCGCCCCCGAAAACTTGGACTTTCAGCTCTGGAGGGAAGGTTCGGCCGCCGAAAGTGCTGCCAAAGGTTTGGACTTTCGGCTTTGGAGTGTTTTGCTGCCCCCGAACCTTGCCCCCGAAAGCAGGACTTTCGGGCTAGCAAGGGACTTTCGGCCGCCGAAAGTAAGATTCGGCCGCCGAAGGTACCAGAGTTTCGTCTCTGGACGAGACTTTCGGCCGCCGAAGGTGCCGCCGAACATGCATGAGTTTCATCTCTAGAGAGGGGTTTCGGCCGCCGAAAGTGCCCTGTCCAGCTTTCCTTTGCATGTTTTATGTGATAGTTTCAGGTTGTTTGAGGAGTTTTTGGGGAGTTGTTTAGAGTTTTTATAATCTATGTTTGGTACCTCATTTGAGTCCACCTATGTAGGTTCAGATCCGAGGAACCGAGGACCCCAGCAGTGAGTCAGCTGCAGCAGAGTCAGTTAGAGGTGAGTAGAACTAATCTATGTTTTAAAAATTAAATGTGAAAGGCATATCTCATGCATCATGAATGTTATGAATATATTAGGTTGTTTTGCATTAGTTTCACGAGATTGATGCATTGCACACTTTGTTGTTGATGTGGATGAATGTTGAATAATCCGTTAGCCCTCCTATGTATGTTATGGAAGTCCAAGGCTGCCCATGTCCTCGCGTCCTGGCACCCCCATGTATGCATGCTTATGAAAGTCCAGGGCTGCCTTATGTCCACGCGTCTTGGCAACTGTATGATATGAAGAGATAGCCTACGGAGCCCCGTCGAGGGCCGGGCATAGGATGAGAGGGTTAACGGTGACAAGATTCATCCGTTATGTGAACTGTTTGAGTTATGATGCATTCCATGAAAGCATGATTTTATGAAAATGTAATATGTTTCTACTCACTGGGCTTTATAGCTCACCCATTTTCCCTTAACCCCCAGTTTATGCAGGATCAGTGTACCGAGTCGGGGAAAGTCAGAAGAGTAAAGAATTGTAAATAGTATGTAATAGCTAGTGGTGGACATGTATTTGATGTAAATAATGTAAGAGAAATGTTTAGTATTAATGTAAGAAAGATGTATAGTATTGTGCTTGACCCGTATGTATGTTAATCCCTTTTGGTATACATGGTCAGTTATGTTTGTGTTTTATGGATGAGTATGAATATCCAGGCTCAACACATATGGTGTGGACCCAACTAGAGCTTGATGAGTGCTCTGGTCAGGGGGTCTGTACACAGAATACAGAGTTAATGCATGCACAGGTTGAGTCATGGGATAAAACAAAATTTTCACAGGTTATATTTGATTATATATGGGATTTTACAGGTATGCAGAGAGTATAGGAGGCTTGCTACGGGTCCCGGCGGCCTTAAGCCGATCTGGATCCTAGCGCCGGTAGCGGTCCGGAATCCGGATCGTTACAGATTCCATTGAAATTAATAAAAAAAAATTGATTTGAACTAATAAATGAGTATGAAAATAAGATTTTAAGTATAAAACCTTAGTCATACCACTGCAACAGAAAGAAGAAATCAATCCTCCTCTTGTAAAACTACACATTTAGGGTTTATTGGAAAAGTTAGGAATTTTGATTTGGAAAAAATGTCTTCTCCCTATTCCTTAAGTAGCAACTACTACTCTTCCATGTTTAGGAGCTCCTCAAAACTCTATGGTCCTTATTTCTCATATGAGCGTAAAGAGAAGAAGGTTTTATGAGGGTAAAGAGAAGATGTATCAATGTAGTCGGAAAGCACCAAGATGGGTTGCTTGGACTGAACAAAATATTGGAAGAAGGTTTTATGCTTGTAGTCGTGTTCAGGTAATGTGGCCGTAATTTTTAATTTTTATTTTGCGTAAATTTAAAAGGAACAATAGACGTACTAATACTTAATTTTGTGTTATTTGTTTATCTTTCTCATTTGGTAATTATTTGTAATGCTTAATGTAAAATAGTTTTAAAGAATTTAATCTGTTAAGATTATTCTAATTTTTAATTTTTTTTATTTGAATACGTAAAATATACTCATAGCATTCCTCTCGTTTATTTCTAAAACTTCAACAATCTTAGAAATCAACTCCAAGTATCAAGTGATTCATACTTGACAATTGCCCATGCTATTGTTAGCGTCCCTCGTGACTGTCGAAATCAGCTCACCTTTGCAAGTAGTTTTCAATAAACATCCATTAAGACTAATCACAAGCCTATAACTAGCTAACTATCCCTTATTTAAAGCATCAAAGCATATGTAAATCCGACCAAATTAGTTGGTTTCATTTTCAGCTTCCAATATGACAGTTGTTCCAGGGTTAGAAATTCATATGTTTTCAGCGTAGTCCCATAACTAACCATACTCAACCTTGTAATTACTTACAACCTTAGATGCAATTGCTCTTTTTACCCTTTTGCACATGGTTAGGCCAACAACAACCTTCAACTCTCCTTTCACCCTTGATTGTAGTTCTTTGGATCTCAGTTTAGGATTTTGGAGCAAAATTGGCTTGCAGTGATTGATCAAATATTTAGCGGTTACAGTCTTATTCTTAAACATCCTAAAACACTTATGATGGGGCATGTATGTTTTGACTTTAAAGTCACCGCTTCTTGTTTCAATGTTAGCCATTGCAGTTCATGGATAATCTTTTTTACAAACTGCTCGAACTTTAGTTGGTTCATTCCTTATAAAATGAACTTCAACACTTTTATTTACCGCGTACTTAGTTACTGCTTCATTGAACTTAACATTGTTAGCAAACACCATCCCCAAAATAAAAGAAGGCATCAGATCATAAACTAACCTTGTGGATTTTGTCCTTCGAAATTCTACTTCACCATCTTCGTTGACATCCTCCTCTAAACTACCTTCATTGCTAGAGTCAAAGTATTCAGTATTACTCCCAATTGCCTCATTGGCATCCCTTACTTCCATCAGATTTTCTCCTTCTTGCTGCTCTAAATCTGTTTGCAAGTTGTCATATTCTTCATACATATCATCACTCATGAAATTATCATATTCAATATTGCTAAAATCAGGATTTGAGTCATCTTGTTGGATATAATTGCCTATAGTTTTCATACTCTTTTTTCTTGCAACAACTAATTCTTCATCAACAGATTCTGATTCACAATCCTCTGCAACCACACGCTCATCATTTGCAAACACATTAACATTCGGGATTAATTCTTCATTTGTAGAATCAACAAGATTAGAGGCATCATGTGCCTCAACAGATGAATTTGGAAGTCCACATTCTGCTTCTGACTTCAGGAATGGCAGCACCTTCTACTTCTATGTCACGCTCATTTTCTATTATTATTGCTGGATGCCATTCCAATAAAGAAACATGAGTACATCCATCCCCAATTATATTAGCTTTGTCAAACTTGTGCTCCATATACAAATTTACATACTCATGCTCACTAGTATATGTCAAAATATCAAACATAATCCTGTCATCATAAACAACTCTCGATTCGTCTTTAAGATCATAACTTGGCTTATGCCAATAAATGGTTGTATCTCATAGTAATTCAGCTTTTTTCACATTCTCATAATTATGAAGAGATTAAGTTTGTCTATATCAGAAAAATGAAAGAGTTACACTTCACCATTGATGTGTTGCAAATGTGGATCCCTAAAAAAGGATCCTCCATAGTAAAATCTAACATTAACATTAATTACCATCTCCTACACATTGAAGTAAATTAAAAAAAAAAAATGCTACTAACTACTGATTAAAGACAAGATGCTTAAAACGAACTTACATAATATCACAACCTAATTAATTAAAAATTTTAACTAATCAAATAATTGAACATCATTTAAAAAAGTAGTAGCTATTTATATTCTTTACAAATTACATAAATAGCTACAAAGGTTATGTAAGTGCCAATAATAATAATTACTCAACAACTAAAAATTAATATCTAAATATTAACATCTCAATAGTAATGTCAGTTTGTTATTTTTTTGCCTAACTTGGAGGCTTTAGTTTTCTAAAGTAAACTTAAATTGTATAGGTATCTTAAATGAGTATAAGTATCTAAACTACTCTCCACTTAAA
This sequence comes from Manihot esculenta, assembly GCF_001659605.2. Classification (NCBI taxonomy): domain Eukaryota; kingdom Viridiplantae; phylum Streptophyta; class Magnoliopsida; order Malpighiales; family Euphorbiaceae; genus Manihot; species Manihot esculenta. The sequence goes on from NC_035166.2 coordinate 28,017,670, forward strand.
TTGTGTAAGCTTGTGTGTGTAATATTAATTGACTAATTGACATATCAGTTGATGAGGTTATATAGTTTATTTACTGCGACCAAGTGAATTTGTAAAACTGACTTTATACAATAAGATTATCAAATGAGAAACTGTACCTACCTGAATATAGTCTTCTGTATGAGGTTTTGCCCAATTTATTTACTATGGTCAAGTGGATTTGTTAAAAAAAAAACTTTATACAACAAAATTATAAATGAGGAGATGTGGCTACCTGAATTTGATTCCTCGTGTATTTGGGATTTTGCTCAATATAAGTCTTTAATATAGACTGTTTTTCTCTTAAAAAAATCGAGTAATGCAGCTCCTTTGTGATGGTTGAATGCTCAAAATGGACCAGCTTCCACAAAATGCCCAACATAGGCAAGATTTCAATGGATTTCTAAGATATCAAATACTTAGATTCTTTCTTTCTATAAGATCATCTCCATGTTGCGTTCGCAAGAGTTTGACGGATTTATGTGGAGGTTTTCGTTTAGAGATTCATAGTTTCAAATTGGGCGAAGAAATTAATTTTAAGAATTTATAATTTTAAATTTACTAGTTTTTCAGTCAAGTATTGCATGTGGTAGAGGGGTATTAATTCCTGCCAAACAAAACAAATGTTATTATTTTATTTATTTTTTATTAACTTCCTTTCACATTCATGTATTGGATAATTGCGTTTCAAACGTTGAGATTCTGACATTGAAAATCCTAATTTCGCTATTTTACAAAGGGTTGGATTTATTTGAACTGAAAACCTGAAAATGGAATGATTTAACCGTTAGGAGGAGATTTGGACTTAATGCCATTTATTTATCATATTGCTATTGAATTGCCATCATATGTGATTGTATTATACGAAAGTTTTGTGTATTTTTTGTTTTTTGAAATGTTTTTTTTATTAAAAACAATTATGGAAGCAATATTAATATTATAAATAATGTTGATAATATCTTAACAACGTTTAAAAGTATAAAAATAATTTAATTTTATTCCAAGATTTTTGAACAAAAATCTCCACTCACTTTTTCAAACAATATTAAAATTGATAATTTAATTTTAAACTTTTAATTTTAACACTACGGCATAAAAGTTTAAATTTAAAAGAAAATTTATCCTTTTTAAAAAAAAGAAAAAGAAAATGCAGTTTTGCATATATGACAACTCATAGACACTTTTTAATATTCTCTCACTTTTTAAAAAAAATATTAAAAAACACATAACCACACGTACAAAAACACATTGTTTCTAATTATTTTTTAATAAAATTTCTTTAATTTTAATTTTTAGAATGTAATATCAAAATTAAGAGTTTACCATTAAAATGCCAATATATATGTATTTTTTGTTTGAAATTGAAAATTTTATAAAAAATTTAATTTAATTCATTCTTTTTTATATATTTTGTTTTTAGAATGAAAAAATTGATTTATTTTTTAACTTACAAATTTTTTTACTTTTAAATGATGAAATCATGTATAATTTTTTATGAGAATTCATTTGAATAATTTTTATAATATAAATTATAAAAAATAAAGGGATAAAGGTGAAAATTTTTATTATTATTGAGCCAAAAATAAAAAATATGTACATTTGGATAAAATTATTTTCCCTTACCTTGACAATAAAGGGGAAAAAGAAATTGTAATAAATTTATAATTTTATCTTACAATTTTTAAAATATACTTGAGCATAATTTTTTAATTATCTAATGAAAAATATTTTTTCAATATTATTTTATTCAAAATTATAGAAAATAATACTACCCTTGCATCACTTGTGCCATTCCTTTTGAAAAGATATGACGGTCCCTTGCACTATGTTTGAATTTCTTTCAAAAGGTAAGGACGTATTTTACTATTCTTATTTATTCTTAATATAAATTATTACAAAAATAAACATAAAATTTTATTAATTCATTATTTACTTTTGTTAGAGAAAAAGCTATTCACAATCTCGGAAAATATTTTTTCTAATTTATTTTTTTAATTTTCTACTCTTTTTTATTATTCATATATCCAAACAATATGAAAATATCAGAAAATTTTAAGGGTTCACTGAAATTCAAAAACATAAAAGTGGGTTAGCAGGTATTTTCCATGAAACATTCACCAGTTAGAGCGCATGTGACATGACGTCCTCGTCAGCAAGAAACGGTTCACATAAGAACATTCCAGACTTCACAAGTCGGCGAACCTTCTCGAGTTCAAAACAGAAAATTACTAAATAAATTTAATTTAAAAAAAAAATCAAACAGACAGTGAAAACGGCACCGTCTCAACCCAAGAAACACCATTTATCTAATAACCTTTGTTTCATGGAAGACTCCAGAACCCGTCTCTTGTCCCTCTGTCACGCTGACCCGTCGGAAAGAAGAGACTAGAACCTCTGTAATGCTCCAGTATATATACCCTTCAAGTATGGCGAATGTGATCAACTTGAAATCATTGCGATCACCTTACGATATTCATTCCCCTCTTCTGTGCATTTTCTCTTTAGCTGTTGCATTCTCTCTTTAGCTGTCGCATTCTCTTGCGCTTGCTTCGAGCCTTGTGTGTTGGTGTGTAGTGGTGTGGAGAAATGGCAGACGTGCAGATGGCTGATGCCGAAACCTTTGCCTTCCAGGCTGAGATTAACCAGCTTTTGAGTTTGATCATCAATACTTTCTACAGCAACAAGGAGATCTTCCTTCGTGAGCTCATCAGCAATGCATCTGATGTGAGTTGTCTACTTCTTTTCTCATGTTTTCCTTCATTATTTTTCGTTAGTTTCCATGGAAATTTCATCTTTTCGAACAAAAGGCTGATGGTCTCTGGTAAATTTGTGACTCATAGGCATTGGACAAGATAAGGTTTGAGAGCTTGACGGATAAGAGCAAGCTCGATGCCCAACCAGAGCTTTTCATTAGGCTTGTTCCTGACAAGGTCAATAAGACCCTCTCCATCATCGACAGTGGTATCGGCATGACCAAAGCAGGTAATGAATTCTATTCCTACGGCAATTTCATCTGGCCTGTATTATCCCTTTCATTTATTTTTTATTCTCTGGGAATCTGTATTCAGGAAGCGAGACAAAAGGAATGTTAAAAGGGAGAAAAAAGGAAAAAGAAACAGAAAAATAAAAAATGGATTATTCTGTACGAGGAAGAGCTCTGTACGTTTTTTATTTACTTGCTTGTAAAGATAGTAAAAGATGAATTTATACGTTTATCGGCTGTCCCAAGATTAATTGTTTTTAGCTAAAACTTACCTCTTCTTACGGTGGTAAAAATTTAGAGACACAATTGTTTAAGCTGTAAAGTAAGCTGAGAGGAGATAACGATTATTCTTATTAATCGTTATGAGTTAGTATCTTGCTGCTGCGACTTATCTTTGGAGGGAAAATTTTGAACTTAGAGTTAAAAGCCGATTTGGCTTACTCGGACTGGCAGCATTCGATTGTGTTGTTGGGTGCTGAGTTCACGGTTATGATTAATTCCTTGTGCAGATTTGGTCAACAATTTGGGTACCATTGCGAGATCCGGCACCAAGGAATTTATGGAGGCATTGCAGGCTGGTGCGGATGTGAGCATGATTGGCCAATTTGGTGTTGGTTTCTACTCCGCTTACCTTGTGGCTGAGAAGGTCATTGTGACTACAAAACACAATGACGATGAACAGTACATCTGGGAATCACAAGCTGGTGGTTCTTTCACCGTCACAAGGGATGTTAACGGGGAGCAACTCGGGAGGGGCACCAAGATTACCCTTTTCCTCAAGGAGGACCAGGTATGACTTGGATTCTGATTGAAGATTCTGTTAGTGGTTAATACATGCATGATACTGATGTTGTGTGTTACTTTTCTATTTGCAGCTTGAGTACTTGGAAGAGAGGAGGATTAAGGACCTTGTGAAGAAGCACTCTGAGTTCATTAGTTATCCCATCTACCTGTGGACGGAGAAGACAACGGAGAAAGAGATTAGCGATGATGAAGATGATGAAACCAAGAAGGAAGAGGAGGGAGATGTTGAGGATGTTGATGAGGAGAAGGAGACCAAATCCAAGAAGAAGAAAATCAAGGAGGTTTCTCACGAGTGGCAGCTTATTAACAAGCAGAAGCCCATCTGGCTGCGCAAGCCGGAGGAGATCACCAAGGAGGAATATGCATCTTTCTATAAGAGCTTGACCAACGATTGGGAAGACCACCTAGCTGTCAAGCATTTCTCTGTTGAGGGTCAACTTGAATTCAAGGCTATCCTTTTCGTACCAAAGAGGGCTCCATTTGATCTCTTTGACACGCGGAAGAAAATGAACAATATCAAGCTTTATGTCAGGAGAGTCTTTATTATGGACAACTGTGAGGAGCTAATACCGGAGTACCTTAGCTTTGTGAAGGGAGTCGTTGATTCTGATGATCTGCCTCTTAACATTTCACGTGAGATGCTCCAACAGAACAAAATCCTCAAAGTCATCAGAAAGAATCTTGTGAAGAAATGCATTGAGATGTTCAATGAAATTGCTGAGAATAAGGAAGATTACAACAAGTTCTATGAGGCTTTCTCAAAGAATCTAAAATTGGGTATCCATGAGGACAGCCAGAACAGAGCAAAATTGGCCGACCTGCTCCGATACCACTCAACCAAGAGTGGCGACGAGATGACAAGTTTGAAGGACTATGTTACCAGGATGAAGGAGGGCCAGAAGGATATCTATTATATTACTGGTGAGAGCAAGAAAGCAGTTGAGAATTCGCCATTCCTAGAGCGGCTCAAGAAGAAAGGCTATGAGGTCCTTTTCATGGTGGATGCCATTGATGAGTATGCAGTCGGGCAGCTGAAGGAATATGATGGAAAGAAGCTGGTTTCTGCTACCAAAGAAGGATTGAAGCTTGATGATGAGACAGAGGAAGAAAAGAAGAAAAAAGAGGAGAAGAAGAAGTCCTTTGAGAACCTCTGCAAGACAATCAAGGACATTTTGGGGGACAAGGTTGAGAAGGTGGTAGTCTCTGATAGGATTGTGGACTCTCCATGCTGTTTGGTGACTGGAGAATATGGGTGGACTGCAAACATGGAAAGGATCATGAAGGCTCAAGCACTGAGAGACAGCAGCATGAGCTCATACATGTCCAGCAAGAAGACTATGGAGATAAATCCTGATAATGGCATCATGGAGGAGTTAAGGAAGAGAGCTGAAGCTGACAAGAATGATAAATCTGTTAAGGACCTAGTGCTCCTGCTGTTTGAGACTGCCCTCCTGACCTCTGGCTTCAGCCTCGATGATCCGAACACTTTTGCTGCCAGGATTCACAGGATGTTGAAACTGGGTCTGAGCATTGACGAGGATGAGGCTGCTGGTGATGATGCTGACATGCCTGCTTTGGAGGAGGATGGTGCTGAAGAGAGTAAGATGGAAGAAGTCGACTAGAGTCCTTCAGTTGAAGTGGTATGTGTCGTTCATGGGAGTCGCCTTATAGAAAATGGAGTCAATTCTTGTCAGCTGCATGGTCCGTGTCCGTGTTGTTGTCCAATAGCTATAATATGTGTTGAGGTGTGTTTCTGTGAGGAGTATATTTTGTACTTAGTGTTTTGAATCTAATCGAATACAATCAGATTCTTCTCATTTGAACGACTCCCAGTAGTATCTTTTCCTTCTAGTTTACTTTTGACTGTATAACACAGAGCAACCAGTGCTTTAGTGCTCATGGTATAACACAGGAGCGGTCGGTGCTTTTAGCTGATCTTCAGTTTTCTATTAAAATGATTTAGGCTTTTGAAAAATATTTTCTATATTTTCTTTAGTTTGTAGTATTTAAAAAAAATAATTAATAAATTTTTTTTAATAAAATAAATAATTAAATTATTTAAAAAAGAATGATTGAAATTTTCAATAAAGAAGGTTATTTTTTATATTTTAAAAATTTTATTGTAATTTTTATATATAACTTTATTAATATATTTTATTTTTTAAAAAAATAAAATAATGAAAAATAAAATATTTATTAAAAAATATTTTTTTATAAAAAATATACTTTAAAAAATATTTTTCATTTACTTGGTGTGACATAGGAATTATTACTAGACTTCACGTTAGAAAAGGGCGAATTGCTTAGGAAATTATGCATAACCAGTGCGAAATTAAATTAGTTCCGATTCCTTGACAAATTTATGAAAATTAATGGCGACTGAGAAGCTTACCTTAGCTCGAGCTAGATTAATTGTCGACTAGTTGCCGTTTTATCAAATGTTTGTGCCAGTAAGAACGGACGCCAAAGAAGCCGATATTTAATTGTCAGGGACCAAAGGAAATGTGAGAACAAAGATTTACATTCATTGCTTTCCTTGTACCGTGCATCAATTGCATTGTAAAGCATCAGAGCAAGTTTCACAAGAACTTATAACAGACTTGCGATATATATTTCAAATCCCAAATCAAGTTCAGCAATGTATTAAAAACTTTGCTTACAAAATCCTGGGGAAGAAGGGATGAAAAAAAAAGGGAGTTGGATAAGGGCGACAATCCACAGGCTTCCTCTAATACATTCATAAAACAATAAACGGGCTAAAAATGAGCAAAGACCTTCAGGCAAAGCCAGAAGAACTGGATTGGGCTGCGCCATAACCTCCACCACCACGGCCAAAGCCAGGTCTCCCACCAGACCCCTGTTTGTTAGAAATAAAAATACAGGAATATCAGATTCAAGTACGCAGCAATGAGAATGTTGCAATGGAAGGCGCACAGTAAAACAAGAGCTGATGCAACAACAAAAAGAAAACACATGAAAGCAAAAGCAGGAGCAGCAAACAGGAACAGGAGGCTCCCGCTTGACCAAATTAAAAAAAAGTAAAACTAGCTTATGCAGAATTACAAAGTGGCATGGGCACATCTAATAAGCAAATATTATAGCTAAAACAATACACAGCCAGACTAGGCAACAGTTGATAATCAGATCCATAAGATATTGATGCACGTTCAAAATTGCAAGCTTAAGCCATTTCTAATGCATGTCAATAGCAATTGTCTCTAAAAACCCAAAATGAATGCAACACCAGTGCCTTCGTAGATGGATCATGTGAAGAATTACAATAATTGTAAACTCCGCATTCCAACACCATAGAGAAAATTATAAAATAAAATGAAGATATTAGGTAATGGAGATGCTATAGCTTTTTATATCAGCATTCTTTGCGATAGAATTATATAGGCATCTACAATATTTATTTTCATTCACATATACGAAAGCACATAAAAATTACACAGCACATGTAGAGGATAGATTGAATTCAACAGATAGCTAATGCAGTCCTTAATGCACAAAGAAATGATGATGTAAAGGGAAAGCATGTCCTATTGACAACCAGAGCAAGCAAATTTTAATGTAAGCAAAGGTGTAGCCAGCAACCATTTGGAGAAGTAAAGTGAAATTACTCTAAATGATGGCTGGAAATCTGCTGGAACACCTCCCTTTTCACCACCAAAATCACCTCCTCGAGGGCCTCCTCGGTACCCATCACGATCACCAAATCTTGGGCGGTCTCCATCAAAGCGTGGTGGCCCTCTAGAGGTTCAAAAGAACAACGCCTATTAATCACTGTCCAACCATCCAGCGGGTGGAACAGCCATATAACCATAAAAAATCAAGCATCAAAATTTAAATTACCGGGGCCGGTCACCAGGCGGGCCACCCATTGGCCGACCAGTGGGCCTCGCAGATTTCTTCAATGTGGCAGGAACAATTTCTGATGGAAGATTGAGATAAGTCCTCAAAAACTCAATCCCATCATTTGTGAGGTACCAATAGTAGTGCATCCATGCAAACGTCTCACGAACATACTCCTTGGATTTGAAGCTCTGCATCAGCTTAATCACCTGCAGATTTGGTACATCTATATTTGGGTGCTTTGCAAGGTTGAAATCCTTCTTCGCATAGCAAACTCCCTCTATAATTCACCAGAAATAAGATCCCATTACTTAATGGCAAAATGCATGAAAATTTCAGGTAGTCAATCAATTACCAAAAATAAAACAAACACACAAGGCCCCTCCATAACTTGATTTAAATTATTTAGCATACTAGCTTCATTCTATATTAAATGGAAAACATACAAACAGAAAAGGAAAAAAAGAAAGAGAACCTGGCTCTTCTTTTCAGGAAAAAAAAAAAGAAAGAGAACCTAATTCAACCACCAAACATATCTACTGCCATCCCAGCAGCTCAATTATGGTTGAAATCATTTCACTATAATGAATTTTAAATTCATTTGTGAAACATCTTTGGTATCCTGTACATTCATTCAGAGAAATCATTCCAAAAAATGGAACCATTATGAAGATTTGATATATTTAATGCTCCTATTATGCTTCATTCAAAATTTCAATCAATTTGGAGAGGATACGAAGTTGTATAAAATTTCTTGGAATTCATTTGATTAATAAAAGCTTTGAAATGCATTTTAAGCCTTAAACAGAACAGGCAAACAATAAATCAGAACCTTTTTTGTCTTTAATAATTTTCTATGCTACCGAATGATCTGAAATGGACAGGCAAACAATAAATCAGAACAAATAACAAGCAAGACAATTAGAGGAGAGATATCTGAACCTTGGAAGAGATACTTTGAGATCTCCCTCCTGTTCTTCTCTGGAATGATCTGAAAATATCATTAAAAACAAGGAAGAGAGAGGAATAGATTAGTAATTTTTATCCACATATGTCCGTTCGTGCATATACAGGGAGATAGAGAGAAACGGAGGATTCACCATCGTTGTCAACAGGCTACGAAGCAAACCCTTACTCTTAGCGGTAGCTGCAGAGGTGCAAGGAAGCTCGTAAACCCTAGAGAAACGATGTGGATTCTATATATATATATATATATGGAACCGTCTGCACTTTGCTAAGCGGGCAACCCTCGGTCTATTTTGTATTGGGCTTTACAATGGGCTCCACGAAAGGTGTTGGGCCGACAACGCAAGACTTGAAACATCATTTTCATTGATTTAAGAATAAATTATACGTTAATTTTTTAATTTTAATATAATTAACTATCAATATTTTATTTTTAAAATTAAATTTTTAAATTTTTAAATTTTTAAAATTTAAATTTATTTACATTAACAGATTTAGTCCTGTGAGAAGTGCATTTAAATAAATCTGAAAGATCTCAAATTTTATTCTCCCGATTCTCAATTTTCATTTAAAAAAAAAATTTATATTTATTCAATTTATAAATCCTTTTATTAATAAAATATGCTAATCAAGTGTGTAATGAGAGAGTGTATTTTAATACAAATAATATTTCCTATCTCTTTTTTTCTCTCTCCTTATATAATCGGACTTACAATTAAGAAAACCCTTATTATTTTCAACAATTCCCACGCTCATCCAACAACAACTAATTTCTTCAAAAATTTTTGCACACAAATCTTTCCCTAAGTACATTCTCTTCATTATTTACTACTCTTCGCAAGTCATATGACAAGTTAAGAAAATACAATGATAGATTGCATGGATCAAAAGTCTCTTCGCAAGTCATATGACAAGTTAAAAAAATATAATGATAGATTGCATGGATCAAAAGTATTTATTGTTGTTTCAAGGGGTCAGATTTGTAGGAATTTACAACTTAAGATTATTAAAATCCTTCAATATCACCTCCTCCGCGATCAAAGCACATGCACTCGAGAGGATTTCCCTTTATATTTCATGGAAGCTATCATAATTCAGTAAGAGCTATATTTTTTTCTTTGTATTATCGAAGAATCCCTTCTTTCTCTTATGTGGACTTATGCCGGAAGAGTGGTAAGAGAAATCATCAATACATTCAAAATACATTCAAAATCTCTTCTTCGTAGCCTATCAAAATATGAAGCAAACCCTTATTCTATTTTTGCCGTGCAGAAAAAAATACATTCAAAATCTTATTTTTATCGTGTAGAGAAAAATACACTCAAAATACAAGATTTCAAAAAATGTTGTGTGGCTGTGTATAACTCATCGGCGTCATTCTTGGACTAGATATTGGTAAAGACCGAGAAATTGTTGGTGTTGGAAGATGAGGTCCGGTAGATTTACAAGAGAAAAGTGGAGATAAACTTTGATTCAGCGTAAAATTTTAGGTCTTCTATTTCAATACCCAAACAAAAAAAATGCAAACCATCTACTTCATTTTTATTTTATGTTATTGCTTCCGTCTTCATTTTATGATCCTTATCTCAAATTGAAAATGGGTGAAAATTTCATTTGTGGTAATTTGTTGTTAGAGTTTTATAAGGATATTGAATTTTATTTCATCATAGTTAGAGAATGAGAAGGAAGACGATGGAGCGGGTATTTTTACATTTTAAGTTCCATTAACAGAAAATTGATGAAATGACTTTAAGTTGGATAAACTTAAAATTCAGTATTTCACTGGTTCAAAATTAAAAAAATAAAATTCTAATTTAGGCTTATTATCATAGTAAAAAATAATATTCAATATCAGTACAGTGAAGTTTATATAAAAATAAAATAATTTCAACTTTTAGTCTCCAACTAATCCAACAAAACAAAAATGCTTCAATTGTATCAAAAAAATACAACCATCATGTGGTGATACAAACCATCAGTATATCATATTAATAAAAGCTTACAAGTATTTTCTCTTAGTTTAACAAATTTGAGGGAATAGCTCTTCTTTCATCGTTTTAAGACCAGTTTGCGACCGCTTCTGTGGCACAAAGGAGCTTTTTTCTATTTTGTTTGGACGTGAATTTTTCTTTCTTTCATTCTGGATGAAGATTTTTTTTTACTTATTTTGTTTTATTTTATTTATTTTTATTCTTTTTTTTTTAATTTTTCTGTTCGTTGTATTTCTAAAATGAGAGATTTTTATTGCATTATGTCTTTATGTTAATTTAGAGGAGGATTTGATTTTTAATAGTAGTTTATCTTTTGAAATAATATTCTAGACTTGCATACCTTTTACTTGCATAGCCAGTGCTATTTGTATTTACGGTATAGATTTTTTATTGTTTTAAATTTATTAAATTCAGATATCCTCATTTTTATAAAAATTTTAAACACTCTTATCCTTAACTTAAATTTTTAGTGAGTTAAATTTGATATAAATTTAATAAAATTAATATGTTAGCTTAAATTGTTTGCTTCTTTATCTTTTTTTTTTTTGCTTTTGGTTCTATTTTCATATTTTTCAACTGAATTATGTAGTTTGAAGATTCAATTTTTAGGTATCATGTTCTTTTTTTTTTATTGAATTTCAAAGTCTTGGTTAAAGAGTATCCTACTTTTTCTAATGATATTATGTTTTCAATTAAAAAAAAAAAGCTAACAAGCACGACTCGAACAGCTTTTGAAGAAATGGATCTGTATATATATATATCAATTTGTTTTTTGTCAATGTAAATGAAGTTCCAGTGATGATCATGGCAGCTACTGCTCCTTCCGCTACAGCGATACAAATTCCTTTGCCTTTTGGATGAATTTATCAAAGTGGTATCATAAAATTGTTCTGCCCTTTGTCTGTGCCCAGCAACAAAATAGGATTGGATTCGTAAAGGGAACATGATTCACTCTGGGTATTCCTTTTTCTCAATTTTGATTTGATATAATTAATAATATAAAATTTTAATAGAATTATTATGAGAATTAATTTTAAATTAAAAATATATTTTATTAAAACCGTCAAGATTTAAAAAAAAAAAATGATATCATGTATCGCTATCTATATCAAATAACTTAATTTACTATGAGAATTCAATTTTTTTTTCTTTATCCTTTATTCCTTTTTGTTTATTTTAACATCAAATATAATTAGTTACTATTTTCCTTTTTTTAGACTTTTAATTTAATTTAATATTAGTATTAATATTTAATATATTTATAATTAATATTAAAAATTTATTATGTTATTTTATTAATATTTTAAAAAAGAAAGTCCATCTTAATTTATACTTTTTAATATTAAAAGATTATATAAAATTTAAATTTTAAATATTGTGAAAAATATTAATAATATTTTTAAAAAAAAATTAATGTGATAAAAATAATTATTATTTATAAAAATAAATATTTATATATAATATAAAAATAATAAAAATGATGAAAAAATTAAATCAATTTAAATTTATTATTAATTTATTTAGAATAAAAAATTTAATTGAATCTATTTAAGTTAATAAAAGAATGCTTTAAACTTCCCAAAACAAATACCAATCAAACACATAATTCTAACACTTCCTGAAAATTTAAAATTATCTAATTGAATTACCCCACCTAAATAACACCAGCCCTCAAGTGAAACATCTGCTGATAATGTTTAAAAGTCGGCTGCTTTCAGCGCCAGCTTAGGTGATGAAACACCTTCAAGCAGTTCTAGAAATGCCACATTAGGAATTCGACAAAATTACAGGAAATGCTATTTTTGCAAAACTTGATTCAATGTCAATTTGTGAAATGACATTATTCAATGTCTTGCAACCGAATGAAAATACAAGGATAGAATAATCTCACATGATCAAATATCTCGCATAACCTATGCTAGGAATATTATAGTCAAAATTTAAATACAGAGTGATTCAGCTATACAAGAATTCCTTTCTACCATGAATCACTATATACACTCCTGAACCCCCCTCCCCCACCTTTTCGGTCTTTTCCAATATGTACATGACAATAGAATGATAAAAGCTACAATTGAGGGTGTAATCAACAGACGACAACAAATAATAAAAATAATTTTTTTTTTTTTTAAAGAAAAAAGAAGGTAGCAGATGCCTTTAATAGCTGGCAGCTGCTTCTACCTGTAGCCCTCCACACTGGTGCATAGCAAAACTGCATGCAAGTTCAGCCACATCCAGCAATGATGAAGCATAATTGGGTCTAATTTATCCAAATTGAGCAACATTCTTTGATAAACTGTCCTTGAGGATTTTGCATGCACCAATTGCCGGTGTGTCTATCTCATAAGAAGAAAGCAACCTCCTCTGTATCAAATATCAGAAGACATCTCAAAATTTCAAAAGTGCATAAAATGAATGCTTTACTGGCTATGCAACATTTTTGAAGAAAATAAATGACGCCCTTGGATGAGATATAAAAGTGACAACAACACATCTCAGGCACTTGCAAAAGTTGGCCGCACCTGCGGCATATAGTTGAGGCCCATTAAAATGCTAACTTAAAAGTATTTTCAATTTTTGGACATGCTTCACTTATTCGACCAGTTTCCACTAGATTCAACAGATATGACGCAGAGAAAAGTCTAATCAGTTTTGATATGTAAATGTAAGCCAAAAGACAAGCGTGGAACAACTAATGTATATCTGATATGTAACAGAAAGAGATCCATTTATCTTATTAAATGAAAAAACGATGTCCATCTGGAGCTAGTTATGTAGCTTAGAAGAAACTGTGGATGGGTCATGCAAGTACACATGAACATAAATAGCATGCACCACGTGAAAAACATAAGCTGATAAAACAGCAATAAAGAAAGTGTCCTTCATAGAAATGGCACTTACATGATCCTCAAAGTCAGGACTGGTCAGATTGATAGAGAGGTTTCTCATCAACAACAGCACCTGAACAGGAAAAATATATATATCAACTACTTATATTGAAGGTTGTGCAATGTGCACAACTAATGCTTAACTTAGACCATGCACTGACTTTACTAATAAATTTATATGAAAAACTTGTTTACAAGAGCAATATACAGGTTTTAAAGAAAACACACCGTCTCAACATCTATAGGGTCCATTTTTTTCAGTCTCTGCAGATGACTGGTAGCATTTGGGTCAAAGACACTGCCAATAAAGTTGTATACTTGAGCAAAGTCGGGCAGAACTGCAAATAAAGAGACAGTATGAGTGCTACAAGTGCTTGAGTACAAAATAAAATTATCTATGCAAGCAACAGTATTTTAACCTCTCGATGTCCAGGCAGAAAAACACCAAGGTAAGCTTAGAAGAGCAAAGAAAAGATAAAAAATATCAAATTTTGTCATACACATAAAGGTCTGAATTTTATGATGGCTTACTTGAAATTATGATTGCACAATATAACACTCACAAGTCACAATTGATTAAAGTCTAGGTAATTGCATTCTATAGTAAGCAACATGTACAGAACAAAGTAACATGTGCCGCAAATTGGACATAGGAAAGAAGTTGATTTTTCATGAATGCATAAAACAAAATATCAGGATAAGCTTTGAAATCATCTAGTAGCAAGTAGGTGCTGCCATCCAGCTATTATGACTCTTGATTCCTCAAACTTAATTATAAAGGGAAAAAGGAAAATGCTGGTAACCATCAAATACTACTAAAGGGAAAGACAGCCTTATCAATTATTTATGTGAGTTGCACGTAATGCTGCTAGTGGCAACACTGCAAAGACAGATAACTATGTGTGTCCAGTTAAGGACATCAGAAGCACATGCATACGTGTACACCCACATGCAAAGATAAGTGGCATGTGTAGGCTTTAGAGATTTGTCACAAGTTATTCTAATTTTAACTCCGTAAAACTTGCCATGAAACAAATCTACTTGCAATGTTATCTGGATTACAGAGACAATTGTAAAGGAATGAAAGGAAACCTCACCTCTCAATCGATGCCCATGATTCCCTAGCCCAGCTGTTTCCCCAATTGGTTTCATTGTAGAAACATTCTCAGTGCTACTGCAACAATTATTTGCACCTAGTAGCCATCCAAAGCACAAACAAATGGAAGCAAATGAGACCAAAGACAATATTTTTCAAAGAGGCAATGGAGTTGGAAATAAAAGATGAGTGTTATAAACCTTTTGCTTGATTTGATAAACTGACAGCTGGCAAATTATTTGTCTGGGAAGCTGTAGAAGCATTATTCATTGGGTTCATAGGAATTGATGCTGAATCAGGCCTTCCATCAAGTCCAGGTTCAAGGAGGTGGAAGGATCCAGGAGGTTGTGAGAGCATTGGGGCTGTCAATAGGAAGTACAAAAAGTTAAATTACTTGAATGATTCCACTTCAGTATTGAAACATAATAAAAATGCATGATTCTCACAATTCTTTGTGGCTTTCTGAGGATATGGATGAGCAGCCTTCCTTTTGGGCCTAGGAGGAGGCAGGTGTTCATTGGTTCCACTCTTCTGAACCTTCAGAAAATACTTCTGTGCATGACTGCGTATCTGCAAAATATTACTTTCAATGTCTCTTTCTGGCATTGGTGCTTTTCAATTTTTTATTTTAAGAAAAAGGAAGAAAAGAAGAAGAAGAAGAAGAAGGGTGGGGGGATGCATGAAATCATACCAATTATGTCAATCTAAAATACAATTCCTATCCATTAAAGAAAAGGCTGCAATAACTACAGTGGACATGTACACTACTTGAGTTCAATTCATGTAAATTAGCAAGAGAAAATTCTTGCATCACCAAATGAATCAAGCAACTGGAGTGACATTCATAGTTACAGAAACATGCAACTGTAATAAGTACAATGTAATGTACAATCATGCAACAGACACTGACTAAACATGAGAGAGTAAATGAGTGAGAGAGAGCACCAACAATATTGGTTCTTCAACAATGATAATTAAAATACAAGAGAACAACTAATAAGAATTGACATTTTCTTAGGGATAAAGTAAACTACAAGATTATGTTTGATACCTGAATTACTGTTTTTGACCCAACAAATGCCTCAATTTTTTTCCAGTCACGATCAAAGCTGAAAAGGATTGATGTAAAGTGTAAACACACACACACACACACACACACACACACACAAAAAAAAAAGAGGATAATAAGGCTTAAAACATAAGATCGCCATTGTGGGAGTATTAGTTCATTTGTAGATAAAGCTCCCAAGGAATTGAGCCAAATATATATATATATAATAATGTTATTGCAATAATGAGATGCTTTGTCTAAAATAACTGCACAACATTATAGAAATTGAATCATCTAAATCTGTCTGCTTATTTTCTTGTCATTTTCCATATATATATATACCCAAAATGAAAGAAACATGAGCACCACATCACTAAATTGCAGAATCGCTAAATTAAGAATGACTATCCCCCCCCCTCTTTTACTGATGTTTTGTTAAAATAAATTTTCACTACGAAGTATACTTTATCATTTATAAAATATTTATTAATGATTCTGAAGGCTAGCTGATCCACCTTCTGTAAAGCAGTCTTCCATTCACTCTTCAGCTTACGAGTCGGACATCTCTTAATTTTAAGCAAAATATAGAAGAAAAAAATTGCAGAACCACAAAAACAGAACTTATAGTTATGATAGTAGAGTGGTTATTAAAAAGCACAACAGAATTTATTTACTGCGACAGACTCAATCCAAACAAAGAATATTGACATTTAGTTGGCAAAAGAAATACGATCCCACTATACCTCTGTACTCCATATAAAACTTTTTAGCTCCAAGAGATAACCAACTGCATTTCTTAAATTCAATTGTCTTGTCCTCCAAGTAAGAATTCAAGTACATTACAAGAGATGTCAAACTAAATTAGCTACGCAGCCTCAATTAACACAAATTAAATTCACATAAAGTGAATTAAACCCTAATTGACATAGAAGGAGAACAGTTTCAACAAATTAAAGGAAATGAGGAGGAACTTACAGTTGAAGAGCTTCGAGGAACTTATCGTGTTCAGGTTCAGACCAGCTCTCTCTGGATTTGGTGATGGTGTAAGGTTTTCGGATCTTCTTACTCGGATCCTCCGATGGAGTGGCCGATGCTGTGACGAAGGGTCCCAGTCCTGGTAGGGCCATTCCGTTCGGATCCAAGTAGAATCCGTCTGGCTGGTTCGGATTTTTTGAGACCATTTGAGATAATGAAATTTTAGGTTATAGCTTTGAAACAACTGAGAAATGCGGCTTTTGCAGGGACACGAGGGGTTCTTGTAGCAATCATCAATCTACAATCGGATGCCTTCGGGCCTTCAGTGAATATGAGGGAGAGGCGTATAAGAATATGCCACGTTATCACGACCAGATTTTTAATATTACTGAAAACATTATTTAATATATTCTAATTCTTATAGTTACAAATATTGAATATAGTTATATAAATTTTAAAATTAGTCAATTAATTCCTTTAAAAAATATTTTTATCATAATATCGAACAAATTTTTATTACGTTTTATACTTAAAATAAAAATCACGGTTCTTAAGTAAATTGTACCAAAAAATGAATTAATATAAGTTTTTTAAACTGGGAATTAGGGATGAATTAATATAAGTTTAACTAATTTTGTTTTACAAAATTAAAACTTATTGCTTAATATTTTTTTTTCAAAGATGCCAATGGAGGGTTGGTTAAACTTTCAATTCTTTGTTTTATTTAAATGATAGAATTATTCTATTTTATATGTTTAATTTTGTAAGAAAAATATTTAGATAAATTTTATAAAATTACATATAATTTAAAAATAAAAATTTATAAATTCTTTCTTTTAAATAAAAAATAATAACAAAATTAAATTCTTTTCATCCATTTCAAAGAAAATATATATTATATTAATATAATAATAATTATTATTATAATTATATAATAATTATAATAATTAATTATTATTATAATTATATAATAATTATAATAATAATAACAATAATAATAATAATAATAATTATTATTATTATTATTATTATTATTATGAGTTGTCATCATAAAAAATTGATCATGCAGTAAGAATTTGATACGTGAAAAATGTGATTCCACCTAATAAAAGAGACCCAAACACTTTAACACTCGGTTTATCGTCAAGACTCACTATTTTTTTATAGGTCGAGTATTGGTAAAGAATTACCGTTATCAGGCACATTCTCATTTCGCCTGTAATCACGAAATCACTAACCTATTAGCCGGCGATATTCTTTATTAAGAAGCCGGTCACATCATCGCCGAATTTTCATAAAACTCTATATTTATCTTCATCTTCTTACAGTATAAAAGGGAAACGATCACATAGATAAATGAATGTTATCTCTAATACTACTAAAACTCTTAGTCATTTATTGTATTCTTTCGATTTTTAAAAGTACTGACTTGAGCGTCGGAGTGGCTGCCGTGGACACCCACCATCACCTCACATTTTCTTTCTTGCAGGTTTCTACCGACCATAGCACAGTATCATTCTGGTCATATCATCAACCTAATCTCATCAATATCATTTGGTCTCGTTGCTGGGAGACCCATTAGATTCTCTTTGATCATTTGAGTTTACGCTAGACTCTTGTTCTCTTTTTCTCTCTAAAAAAGGAACTTTTTTTTCTGTTCTTGAAAATGGCCAGAATTGTACATGTCATCACCGGAGAACCTGACAAGAGTAAAAGAAAAAATAAGCAAGTAGCATAGGATGTCCTATCTGTCCATCAAGAACCACGAACTAAGTAAGAGATAATGTTTGGCCCTGCAAATAAAGAGACCGGATTTTTTCAAAACGACCCGCTGATTGTTAAGATCCTCCTAAACCGATATGAAGTAAGGAAGGTACTGATAGATACAGGTAGTTCTGTTAACCTTTTTATCCTAAATATTTTTAACAAATTAGGCTTGGAAAAAACAGCATTGTCAGAGTTTCCTACCCTCTAGTAGGGTTATGAGATAAGATCGTGACAGTGCTGAATACCATCAACCTTCTCATTGTACTCAGTGACAAAAAGTATAGACGATAGTTGTATGCAAAGTTTGCGGTGATAGACATCCCATTTGCATACAACGTGATACTCAGCCATTTAGTCCTGAACTGCCACGGTATCGTTATTAACATAGGTGTTATATGTCTTAAGCTTCTAGCTCCAGAGGGAATAGCAGTGATCCGAGACAGTCTAAGATAAGCCAAAGTTAGATTACGGATATCTTGCAAAAAGTCTTAAAGTGTTTGGGCCCGACTGTTTCAATTGATATCAGAGCCACCCTGGGTCAGACAAATTGTGCGGAGCTAGTGGACCCGCGAGGAAAGGGCTACCCATGAGAAACGAGGTGGAGCCGCCCGAGGCACTAGTGAACCACAATACCCGAGGGTCCGGTCCTGGTTAGCAATTGTATTGGATCCAGTTGCGACGAGAATGTCGCAAATTTAGCTGGACCGAGTATAACGGTCAGCTGCCTGCTTGTGGATTTACGGCAGCTGTTCCCTCCCACATCGGAAGATTTTAAAAAAATTGAATTGTATATAATAGCTAGCACAAAGAGAAAACTGTTAGGACAAGGAAACAAAGAGAACCAAAATAAAAGCAAAAATCAGAAGGGATAACTTACCATCAGAAGCATCTCCCTATCAGAAGCATCTCCCTGATTGTGTCTCCAAGCTCCCTTCGAGTCCGAGACCGGAATGTTGCTTGCTCTTGAGTAGAGCTAGCCAAAAGGCTAGTAAGAGCAAGCAGACGAGGGTCCGAAGCCTCTGTAGCCCCGCCAAACATCCGCTCCTCTAGAATCTCCGCAACAACGCTTGCTGGAGATTGGTGAGTGATGTCCTCTGCGTTCAAAATCTCGTTGTCAGCAGCAGAGAGCAGAGGCACCACATGAGTTTTTTCTTTTTCTAGAGGAGGCAGGGCAAGAGCTAGTCTTCTAAAGGCCCGAAACCTCTTGGGGACAGGAGCCGGGGCAGGCACTTCAGAAGGGGGAGGACGCTTGTTCGTGGCCCCCTCGACAACACTCTCAGGGACAACTGAGGACTCTTCTGTTGGGAAATCCCGAGATTATTGCAACCCAGTTGAGCAGCGAAAAAATAAAATCTCTGTTGATTTCCTTTCCTAGAATCCGAGTGCTTCGTTTAAATCATAAGAAGGATATGAGACTAACCTGTTAATCTCGTCAAGAAGATACAATGCCGAACTGATGGTGCTGTCTTTTCAAACGAACACTCTCAATGGTATCCACATGAACGTCTTCTATCCTTCTAGAGTGCTAGCTCTCAAGGATGGATAGATTATGTGCTCCACAATCTGCAGCGGTTAGACTGAATTTTCTAAAAACTGTCGTCAACACTCTCTTCGTAGAAAGAGTATTTATATGTTTCAGTCTTTTGTTTTCCCACAACTCTTTTCCTAAAAGAGTTGTACTACTCTTTTCCCAAAAGAATTGTATTTAGAACCCACTATTACAATCTCGCAGATACTCAAATATCTTTATGTGATAGAGTTCTTTATCTGTAACAGTTACAGATAGACTGCAGATCTTTTACTTTATTATTATTAATTATTTATTATTATCTTATAATAATGAATAATTAATAATAATAACACTTTATTATTATTAATTAATATTAATAATAATAACACTTTATTATTATTAATTATACTAATGGGCTTTTAGCCCATTAATATAGCACATCAATAACGTTCTTGTGTGTGACCCAATAGGCTCACATTAATTGGCAATAGGCCCAGTCCAACAAGGCCTATAAGTCATAAGTGGCCTCTAGCAAGACATTATGACTACCCAACTAATATGAGGATCAATAGTCCGATATAGCCTATTAAATAGAACATGTATTAATCCTTTTGTCACACAATATCTAGTTTGAACATAAGTCATGGTCAATGTCAAACTTATAATATTCAAACTTATGATTTCTCGATCTCTAAGTAGACTGATAAATTCAAATGATATTGATCACACTATCAATTCATTTGAGCACGGCCATGCATTTCTCAGTCTCACTTATCGAGGGGCCTAGAAGATATCTCTCTCATAGAGAAGGACAAATCTTATCTTGATTGTTCATTATCCTCTACATAATTTCTATTATGCTCAATCATAACCTTTATAATTGTCTGATTAAAGACAACGTTTGGTTATGTCAAAACATAATAGTCCTTATGTTGGAAACTATGACAATCTCAAGTCAAAGGATTAAGACATAACTACTTTGAGATTCACTTATGACAATGACCCATGTAGTGATGTAATACCCGGCTAGACTCCGGTATCAGAATTCCTACAGTCCGGTGGAATCTCGGATGTCGGAAATCTCTAGAAGGGTAAAATCATGTTTTCATAAAATGTTTTAATGTATTTTATGGTTGTAAGCAAGAAAGAAATTAAGTTTTGAATGAAAATAACCTTGGAGGAAGACTCAGGTTCGGCCGTCGAACCTCAAGTTCGGCCGCCGAACCTCAAGTTCGGCTGCCGAATATGCATGCGCTTCGGGAGCGCTTTAGGCCCCCGAAGGCATAAGTGAGGGAAGTCCAGGTTCGGCCGCCGAACATGACATGCATGCGGAGGCACGTTAGGCCCCCGAAAGTGGCCTGGCCAGCCACCTATAAAGGGGTCCCTTGTCCGAAACGGGCAAGCTTTTCTCCCCATTTTCGGCCAAGGTGAGCTCTCCGCCGTCCCTTGTTGATTTTGAGCTTCTTCCTTCGAGTTTTCATGATTTCTTATGGATTTTAACTTAGTTTTTGAAGATTTCGAGCTTAGATCGAAGTTGTGAAGCTTGGAGACCTCAGGAACCCATCTTCCCCAAATCTCCAAGTTAGGTCACACTCTCTCTCGATCTTCAAGAGGTAAGAGTCGATCTTGAACTTATTATATGTTTAAACAAGTTTTAAGTTGATTCATGGGGTAGAAATGCATGTATAGGTCTATGTTGAGTTATTGAGCAATGTGGACTGTTTGTGTACGTTTGATGTGTTGTAGTTGAGGTTTAGGATAATTTGAAGCCCCTAGGAGCTTATGTATGAATGTATGTATGTTGTGGAAGTGTTTATGCATGCTTTGGTTGAGTTGTGAAGTTTGGGAGGCATTTGTACATGTTGGAGGCTAAGTTTTTGTCCTTTGGGAAGAACTCAGGTTCGGCAGCCGAAGGGACTTTCGGCCGCCGAACTTGCCTGTGGAGGCAAGCCTTTTGGCTGCCGAACCCTGCCCCCGAAAGTGGACTTTTGGCTCTGGAAGGAACTTTCGGCTCTGGAAGGGACTTTCGGCCGCCGAAGGTGCCGCCGAACATGCATGAGTTTCGTCTCTGGAAAGAACCTTCGGCCGCCGAAAGTGCCGCCGAAGATGCATGACTTTCGTCTCTGGAGGGACTTTCAGCCGCCGAACCTGCCGCCGAAAGTGCCCTGTCCAGTCTTCCTTTGCATGATTTCTATGATTGTTTTAAGGTGTTTTAGGGGGTTTTTGGGGAGTATTTTAGAGTCATGTTCATGAATGTTTAGTCTCTCATTTGAGTCCACCTGTGTAGGTTCGGACCCGAGGAACCGAGGACCCCAGCAGTGAGACAGCTGCTTCAGTGTCTTGTCAGAGCTAGCCAGAGGTGAGTGGAATAACCCTTTATGTTTCAAAGCAAATAATGAAAGTTTTAGCATGATTCACGCATCATGAATGCCATGAGATATATTAGGGTGCTTGCATTAGAATTCACGAATATGTTGCATTGCATATTATGTTGTTGATGTGGATGAATGTTGAATGATCCATTAGCCCTCATATGTTATGACATGATGATAGGATATGGAAGTCCAGGCGTGCCTGCTCTACGCCCCTGGCACTATGTAAGAGAAAGTCCGGGCGTGCCTGCACTACGCCCCCGGCACGATTGGATATGTATGATATGATATGGAAGTCCAGGTGTGCCTGCACTATGCCCCTGGCATGATTAGACTGTATAGAGGGCTAAATGGTGACAAGTTCATCCTTGATGTGATTTGTTTGTGTTGTGATGCATTCCATGATATCATATGTTTTAAATACAATGTTTTATTATTTTGCTCACTGGGCTCTAGTAGCTCACCCCACTCCCTAATTTCCCCAGGTTTGCAGGTACGGGATAGACCAGGAGGTCAGCTAGAGTAAAGTCATGTCTATGTAATAGTTAGAAGTGGATATGAGAAGGATGTAATGTAAAGTATAGTATTGAACAATTATGTAATATAATGATGTTATTGAGGTTTAGAGTTGTGCTTGACCCTAGTATGTATGTTAATCCCTTTTGTTACATGATCTTTCAAATGTAATGGTTTAATGATGTATTATGTAGACCAAACTCACTATATGCTATGTACCCCATTGGAGTATTTGATGAGGACTCCAGTGTGGGGTTGAGGTTTATGTTTATGAGTTGTGCATGCACAGGTTGAGTTTGGTGATTGAATGAGAAAGTTCAAAATTTTTAGGTATGTGTTGGTCATGTATGGGATTAAACAGGTTTACAGGATGTATGTTAGGCTTGCTACGGGTCCCGGCGGCCTTAAGCCGATCTGGATCCTAGCGCCGGTAGCGGTCCGATTTCCGGGTCGTTACAAGTGATCTCAATGCGAATCCATCCAATACTTTGTTCTCCAACAAGTATTTATGATTATTGAATTATATCAACATATACATAATCATCTCATGATTATCAATCAATAACCATACCAGTTATATTTTATTATTATCAACATAATAATAAGTAACCAGGGATGATAATCATTATTATGTAACATGCAAACAAATAATAATGATAAAAACCTCTTTTATTAATGACCAAAACGACATACATAAAGGTCCAAAATAATGGCCTAGGGCATATACACTAACATCCTCTCGGGGAGGAATGCTATACTTTAGCTCGGACTCGACCCCCTCCATAGGAACGTCCTCAGCAGCGAGGGCAATCTCTACGGAAGCTCCTAAAACCTCCATTTCACCGCCTGAGGCTCTCCCATCAACCGGAGCGACTTGGGCTCTCTCTTCATGGACATCCTCCAAAGATGAGGCAACATCCGTCCTCACATGCCCAGGATCTTCAACCGACCTGTCAGTAACCCTGGGAGCCCTCTCCGTCCTCGCAACAGAGACCTGTTGGGACTTCGGGGCCTGGGAAGACTGAGGAATCGAGCTCGACCTGCTACGGCTGGAGGGCCTAGAGGTCCTGACACCTCGAGAGCTCGGCTTGGGAGCTCGGGAAGAAGCTGAAACAGAATGAGCAGACCGACCTGCCGACCTGGAAGAGATGACCTGGGCCACCTCCTGAGTGGCTTCCGACACAGACAGC
Organism: Manihot esculenta; assembly: GCF_001659605.2. Lineage (NCBI taxonomy): Eukaryota > Viridiplantae > Streptophyta > Magnoliopsida > Malpighiales > Euphorbiaceae > Manihot > Manihot esculenta. The sequence goes on from NC_035166.2 coordinate 28,041,652, forward strand.
CCAGCTCGGAGGGCATCTAAAGCAGCATTCATGCTCTCCGGAGACAAGGTGAAGTTCTTTGGGGGCTTGATCTGGTCCATCTTAACGTCGGAAGCTGCAAAGATCCAAAATCAAAACAAATTAGAACAACCCTCAGTCAAAATCACAAAGAAAAGGCAAAACAATTAAATGAAATAAAGTAACAGCAGCCCTGCAATCCTGGACACAAACATACACCTTTCGACATCATACTTCTTCTCAACAGAAGTCAGTCGAAGGAACCCTATCTGTTCAGTGAGACTTAGCTGGGGCAGGTCGTTGCAGCCTAGATGGACATCCTCCCAGGAGAGCTCCACCTCCCAAGATAACCCGGAGTCCTTCTTCAGCTCAACCACAGCGAACCCTTCCACCAGCCCTTTATCGAGTCCTTATGACCCAAGAAGATGGACAGCCCACCACGAGGGGAAAAATAGTAAAAGCTTTGGCTTGCCCTAACCAGCCTAAAAAAGGTAACAAAGAGACGCGCCGTGGGTGTGAACCCCCAGCTCAGACAGACAGATTCGAAAGAACACATGAAAAGAATGGAATTAGGAGCCAACATTCGAGGGGTTATCTCGAAGTACCGGAAGACCTCAATGAAGAAAGGAGAAAAGGGGAAGGTTAGACCGTATTCTCGTTGTTTGACAAAAAAGACTAGACTGAAATCTTTCTGGGGGTCTATTAAGCCGGGAGGAGGAGGATCGGGAAGAACGATCCTCTCATTCCGGTAAGGAGCTCAAATGTGATAAAGGGGAGTATCCAAATACTCCCGAGAAATGAAATTTTTTAAAGTAGAAGGGGTGATGCTAGACTCAAGATTAAAGACATCGGGAAGCTTAGGGCTATCCACGGTGAAATAAGAAGCGTACCTTAAAAGTGGTTAGAGCAGAAGGACAGAGCAAGCAAAGCGCACAAAGAACAGGGAAGCACAAGGGTTCTGGAAAAGTAGAGAAATTTCGAATTTTGAAACAGTACAAGGAAAGAGAAATGTTTTAAGGGGGAAAGTTCTAGCGCGGTCATAATGGGTCCTTGGCGTTTAGCCTCCCATCATTCATGTAATAACTGATGAGAAGGTAAGAGCATTTGATGAGGGCTCTAGTGTGGGTTTTATGTTTACAGGTTATGATGTATGCTCAGGTCAAGTTTGGTTTATGAAAAGTTTAAATTTTTATGAAAATGTATGTTCATGTATGGGATTTTATCAGGTACACAGGATGTATAGTAGGCTTGCTACGGGTTCCGGCGACCTTAAGTCGATCTGAATCCTAGCGTCGGTAGCGGTCCGGTTTTCGGGTCATTACAGTGGAAGAGTTCTTTCCCATAGAAGAAGGAGAATCATGGATGACGCTACTATGTAAATTCTTGACACAAGATGATCTTCCGACTGATAAATTATCAGCCAAACAGGTAATAAGAAAGTATCCTAAATACGCACTAATTGATGGTTAGTTGTATAGGAGGTCCTCAATATATCCTTGATTGCGGTGTGTTAATGAGGAGGAAGGCCAAGAAATCGTAAGGTATATCCATAACGGTGATTGCGGAAGCCACGAAGGAGTCCGAACAATCGATCAGAAAGCATTTAGACAAGGATAATACTGGCCGATGATAATGAAAGACACTAAGCAGCTTGTCCAAAGATGTCAAAGATGCCAAGTATATACAAACAATGCAAGCAACCATCGGAAGTCCCTAGCCTTTATTTCAATGAGGGATAAACATCATTGGCCCATTTTCTAAGGCAACCAGATCAAGAAAGTTCAAGATCGTAGCGGTAAATTATTTCAGCAAGTGGGTAGAGGCGGAGGCAGTACAATCAATCACCACCCAATAAGTGATTTTCTTTGTCAGCAAAAGTATATTCACTCGATTCAAAATACCAAATATAATAATTACTAATAATAGAACTCAGTTTGCAAGCTCCAGGTTCAAAGGCTTCTGCAAGAAATGGAAAATTGACTTAAGGTTTAACTCAGCCTATCACCCCCAGACTAATGGTATGACTGAGGTGACAAACAAGAACATTCTATGGGATCTAAAGAAAAGACTTGATCAAGTTAAGGGCAACTATCCCAAAGAGTTACCCTACATACTATAGGCATACAGAACCATTCCCAGGACAGCTATAGGAGAAATGCCCATTTCTTGTATACCGGACCGAGGCAGTCATTTACGTGAAAATCAAAGCAGGCAGTTTCAAGACACGATACCCTGAGATATTAGAGAATCCTGAAGAAATACAATTAAATTTTGACAAAGTAGAATTTCTAAGAGAAAAGGCCGCAATCAAAATGGCAGTTTACATAAACAAGATGTCTAGAATATTCAACAGTAAGGTTAGGCCATACGCCTTCAATGTAGGGGATCTAGTCCTTAAAAGAACAGATGTAATAGGTAGTAGCACCGGGTCTGGTAAGTTGGGCGAGAATTGGAAAAGACCGTTTAGGGTCTCAAAGGTTATTCACCCAGGATCATATAAGCTAGCCAAGTTAGATGGTTAAGTCATTTCCCATTCCTGAAACATCTATAATTTGAAAAAGTTTTATGAATAATAAATTAACAAAATATTTTCACATGTGGTGTTCTTCAGTAGCAAGGAATGATGGAATTACCTCCATCGAAAAAAGACTAAACAAGGTCGCAAGGCAGTATTAGCCAGACCATTCGAGCATTGGTCCCACTAAGTAAGGTCACAAGACAATTTTTTTCTAGGCCGAGCCATGAGGCAGTTTTCGCTAGACTATTTGGGCGTTGGTCATACTAAGCAAGGCCATAATGTAATTTTCAGCAGGTCAGGCCATAAGATAGTTTTTGCTAGACCATTTGGGCATTGGTCCCACTAAGTAAGGTCACAAGGCAATTTTCACAAGACAATGTCATAAGACAATTTTCGTCAAGCCATTCGAGCATTAATTCCACTAAGCAAGCCCACAAGTCAATTTTCACTAGGTCAGGTCATAAGGCAGTTTTTGCCAGGCCATTCAAGCGTTGGTTCCACTAAGCAAGACTATTCATGTGTTGGTTCCACTAAGCAAACCATAAGGCAATTTTCATCAGGTCAAGCTATAAGGTAATTTTCGCCAGGCCATTCGGACGTTGGTCCCATTAAACAAGATCCCAATGTGGTATCAGTCAGACCATTTGAGCGTTAGTCCCACTAAGTAATACTACAAGACAATTTTTGTCGGGGCAGACCATAAGTTAATTTTCGCTAGACCATTCATGCGTTTATCCCACTAAATAAAGTCACAAAACAGTTTTCGTCATGTCAAACCACGAGACAACTCAGCCTAATTTTATCAACATCAATAATAATAATAATAATAATAATAATAATAATAATAATAATAATAATAATTCCTCTCAACATTTTTAAGAGTTTTTTTATATAATTAATTGCAATTACAGTTTTAACTTGGTCTCAATCTTAAAATAACTTTAATACAAAATAATTATTGACTTTGAAGCTTCAAAATTAATTAATATATTAATTTAATTATATTGAATTTTTCAAAAATATAAAATAAAATAATTAAATTTGAAATTTTAATCTCTTATTTTTTCTAGCAAATATTTAATTATTAAAGTAATAAAATCCAAGAACACTGGATTACTTTTTTATACATTTTATATTAAATTGAAACTAACGTTTAGTAAATAATGCATGAATGTTTGTTCATATTATAGCTTTTAATTAGTGGCGCTTAAAAAAAGACTAAATAATATTTAATTAAGATTTCATTTATTTGAAAAATAATTTATATTTAAAAATATTTTACAACAAAATAATTTATATTTAAAAGTTCTAATAAAATATTTAAAGTGTGAAAATAATTTTTTTAATCAATAAAATATTTTTTGTTAATTAAAATTTTTGAATACTCTAAACACTATAAAATGTATTTTTTTTGTTAAATAAATAGGAATTAAATGTTATCTAATTTATATTTTAATATATATAAATTAAAACTAAACATGAAGCAGTGTAAAGCCGAATTTTAAAAACAAGAGAGGAATATACAAAATTTACTAGAATCATGCATTTCTTGATTCCGAGAAATCCTACATATTTGCGATAAATCTAAGCTTAGTAATTTTTTATTTTCTAGAGTCAATCCTAAACCTATCGAGATTAGGTCCAAATTTATTATCAATTTAGAGACATGTCAAAATTAGTGAATCGGATTTAATTCAATAATTTCAAATCGAATTATTTAATTGAATACCTACTCATGAATAAAATAAATATTTGTTGAAAATATTTTATTTTTTAATGGATTGTAACTCTTTTATTTAGTTTTTATTTTAAGTATATCTATTTTAGAATGAAATATTAGATATAGGACTTGGAATTGGAAAGATTTATTTTGAATTTAATTAAAAATAAATAAACCAAAATTAATATTTAGCTAACTTAATTTAGATTAATTTTTATACAATATTACAATTAAATAATATGTTTGATAAAAATCAAAAATAGAATAAAACGATTCTTGCACTAACAAATTTAATCTGATGATAAGTGCATTCGAATAAATCTGAAAAATCTCAGGATCAATCCCCCAATTCTTCGTTTCAAAAAAAAGAAAAAAAAAAACAAAGAATAAAACGATCCTTACAGTTCAATTATTGCATATACAACTTGAATCTAAATCACTGATTCAGACCTAAAATGGGCCCTTGGTGACCCCAACTTGCTCGATCCAAACACTGATTAAAAAGTTGTGAAAAGCGCGTGATAGTTTCACCCTCCCATGCAAAACGTAAACCCTTTATTTTTTTCTCTCTCTATTAAATCTCTTTATTTGGTATAATTCTTTTTAATTAAAAATTTATTTTAAAAGGAATTAAAATTATGCATCACTTTACCATATTTTATTTGAATTTTTTATTAAAAAATGAAAAATTCCAAGAGATTTTCATGCATTTTTTCATCATAATATTTTCCTTCTAAAAAAAAGAATTATAATATTTTCTATCATGCCGACTAAAGGCCATATTAGATGTTTAAAATATATATTTTTATTGTTTTTAAAATATATTAATTTTAAAACAAATTCTCAATGTTTTATGGAAAATGAATCTCTGTTATGTATATATTTACGTTACAGCTAAATTAAATTAAAATTAAACATGTAGCATTTACTTTATACATTTAATAACAAAAATAATACATCTTAGATTTCATTTATTTTATGAAAAATAATTTATATTTAAAAAATATTTTTGATTGTGGATAAAATATTTTCTATGAAAAATTATTTTTCGAAGAAAATATTTTTTAATGATGTAATTTATTTTTTATTATTTAATTTTAATTTTAAAAATAAAATTTATTAAAAAATTTATGTATAAAAACATTAATAAAAATATTAAATTATAAAAAATAACTTATTTTTCTTTTGATTATAAAAATATTTTTTATTGATTAAATTTTTTAAATATCTCAAATATCAAAAAATATGAAAAATATTTTTTAAAAAATATTTTATATAAAACAAATAAAGTTTTAATTTCTAGTATTTTTTTAAAATATATATATATATATATATATATTTTTACATTTTACTAATATTGGAAATGATAAATTAAGAATTAAGACTTTACCCTAATTTACAGAAAAAAGAAAAAGTAATACAAGCAAGGGACAACAATTTTCTCTATTTTGTACCGCACTCTGTTATACAAATATGAAAAACTTACCGTTTATTTATTATTATAACCACGTAAAATATTATGCGGGTTTGAATTTTCAAATTTTGCGGAGGTATAATGAATGAAACATGAAGTGTAATTAATAATTTTTCTAAATTGCCTCAAGAGCCCTTCCACAATTACAATTTTATTAACTATGGGTAACTCAATTATAAAATTTGAAGTTTTCATAAAATATAAAATTTATTTTTATTTAATTAATATTTTTTTAATTTAGCGGAAAGTCAAAATTTTTTTTTTGTGAAATAAAAATTTTTTTAATTTAATTTAATTAAATTACTTTTTTAAATGGTGATTTTTTTAATAAAATAACACATTTAAATTAAATAAAATGTAAATATCAACTGAAATATCTCTTTTATTTGGCTCAGGTAGATGCCACGTGACCCATCAATCCGACAGAGGATTTGCTCTTCTGCTGTTTAAAAATGGGCCTGTAGCCATAGCTACGTGAGAAGCCGCAGCTCTCCCTCTTTACAGGCGAGCAAAGATTGAAAAATCGATAGTTGGACTGTGTCAAATGTACCAACCAGGAAGCGGAAGCCTTATTTTAAATTTCTTGCATTGACGGACAACGTGGTTTAAGACTTTAAGAGGGATCGAACCTAGACGTGAAGTTTCGAGTCTTTCCTGGAAGACCCAAATGAAAATTAAAGCACTACTGCAATAATACAGAACGGTGTCGTTTTGTGTGGAGGAAAAGCCAATGCTCTTTCGTTTGCTGGTCACCTTAGACCAATGTGCTTCGGGTTGACTCTAATTTTCCACATCCACTCTCGTCTCTCCTCCTATAAAATCTACCCCTTTCATCTCCTTCCTTCAACACGGGCTTATTTAATTTCTTATATCTTTTTCCCTTTTCTCTTCTTCTGGCCTTCAGCCTTCTTTGGCTTCTGTTTACCGTTCTTTACAAGTTCAATCGCCGATCTTTCATGTCTCAAAAGGTTAGAATTTTCTCTATGGATCCTGCTATGTTTTCTACTAGAAATATAAATACATGGCTGATTATCTTCATACTGAATTTTCATATTTAATTTGATTTGTTTATCCTTTTGTTAGGGATTGTTGATAAAATCATTGTGTCATGTCTTCCTTCTCGTTTAATATTCAAAGATTATTTTTAACTAATATATAATCTTGGAATTTATTGCAGAAAGTGGTGTTGAAATTGGAGCTACACGATGACAAAGAAAAGAAGAAAGCCATGAAGAAAGTATCTGGCCTTTCAGGTATGGAATTTCATCCGCCTGCTTTTAATATAGCCTCTATTTGTCATCTCAGATGACGAACAAGGGGAAATTTTTTTATAATTTTTTTATTTTTTTGGTCTTTATAAAAGAATGATAACCCAGATCTTAAGGGGTATGGCAATTTGACCAACATGAACGGTTCTTCTTGATTTCAAACTTGCAGGAGTAGAATCAATCTCCCTGGATATGAAGGACAAGAAATTGACAGTAATAGGGGATGTTGATCCAGTGCATATAGCGGGGAAGCTGAGAAAGCTCTGCCACACAGAAATAGTTTCTGTAGGACCAGCAAAAGAGCCAGAAAAGAAGAAGGAAGAGCCCAAGAAAGAGGAGGCAAAGAAGGCAGAGCCCCAAAAAGATCCAAAAGAGAAGGAGAAAGACCAAGTAGCTGAGCTCGTTAAGGCCTACAAGGCCTATAATCCTCACATGACGACCTACTACTATGTCAGAAGTGCAGAAGAAGATCCTAATGCCTGTGTCATTTGCTAGATACATCTTTACAAGAACTGGCAGGAGAAATAGTTGGAAGGAAAAATGGAAAAGAAAAATAAAAGAAAATCATGTCTTTGTTAATTAATCATCTTATATTTGGATCATATTAGAATCTATATGACAGTACTTTATGTACAGTAGATGACGGTGGGTTTTTCGACTATAAGTTTGTTGGTTTTCTTGTGCTTTTGATGTATCAAATTTTTTGTAGCATTAAAATTTCAGTGGCAAAATTTTGTCCCATATTAATTTTCCACGACTGCGCTAATTTTTCCATGCAAAAAAGAAAATGATTACGATAAAAAGGACAAGATATCTGATAAAGCCATGCTAATTAAACATGGGATTTGTGACGGTGTGGGATTATTTTAATGCTGTCGAATAAGTTTAATGTATAGTGATTTGGTCAGTTTGATAAAAGAAAAGATGAAGCAAAATTGCCAAATTGGTTGTTGATGATTCATTAAACCATCAAATAAAGTGAAAATTTTGCCACTACCCATCTGCATATGAGGCCTTGCTATTTAGTTATGGCTATTACATTCAAATCCCACTTTCTTGCTTGATATTTATTTATGGGTTGCTAAATGTTAGACTATTGTTTCTGCTCTTTTCTATGTGCTTTGTGAATATCTCACTTTGGAGAACAATGGTTCGGAGTTTGATGTGAAGCTTTGTATGAAAATAGGCTTGAGCTGAGCCGGCACTCTTGACTCTTTTGTCTGGGGCGAGAGAGAAGGTTGCTTGTTGACTAAAGTTACCAAACGAAATTCTTCATTCTCTTGCCCCACTATTATATGTTAATTGGTTCACGAATGATAATGACCGATTAGGAAAAAGTAAATGGTCCCTTTCAAAGAATTAAATTAAATGGTAAGAAAATGAATCCAACATAACCATCCAAACCCAATAAACCCAATAAACTTCTTATTTATATGTGGTCCATATCATATAATAAGCTGATAATTTAAAATCAGTGCAAATTATTTAAAGAAATTTCACTTAGAAAATTTATATGGGTATAAAATTTCTCTGATATGATTATAATCAAAATCATAAAAAATATATTGATATTACTTTTTTTTTTAGAATTTTTAAAAAGAGGCTCTTTCCCTTTGTATATGATAAAATTTAAAATTAATTATCTTTTATCGATACGAAATTAATTTTTTACTCTTTAACAATAAAAAAAAAATTATCCATGCCGCGTGACATAAATTTTATGTGGAGCTTTTATTTTTAATTGAATGGTTTATAAGTATGAGCTCATTGGGAGAGGGCCCTTATTGTTGGCATGCTTCATAATTAAGCTTCAATAGTTTATTATTGGATTTTTGAGGATGGAATGACATTTTGGGGACGTCCATAAAATCGATCCGTACTCTTGATCCCTCAAATCTAAATGAAATTAAAGAGGTGAGAGCTTTGTATCTCTCTTTGTTTCTGATAGTAATGGTTGCTCTGCATGCAACTCAAACAACACTTCTAGATGAAGTCTTCTCTTTCTGCAGGACTGATTTTTTAGGATTTGCTCCTCTTTTATTTTGCCTGTTGTCCTATATGTTAATTGTTTTGTGATTGAAGTTGTTTTCCGAACGTATCTCAATTGATAGGACTTTTCAGACTCTTAGTTGTGCTTTCACAATGCCTCCATGGTTGAGCGCCCCAAGGTTCATGGTGGTTTTTCTGTGCAATGTAGCAGCTACAACTTGTTGTTTTTCAAGATTGTGGGTTCCAGTTTTGCCCATCACATTGCTAGGATTTGTTTGTGGGCTGAGTTCTTCTTATGAGCCGGTGGTTTTTAAGGTTGTGTTTGAATTTTTGTGTTGGGTCATGTATCTTTTGTAATAGGCTTCAAGCCTCTTATCTAATAAATTACTTCTAAATTTGCAAAAACATAAATAAATAAACACATAAACCATCAAAGCACAAACTCTGCGCACTAAGCCTATGCGTAATGAATTACGTGTGACGTCATTTAATAGGAGCCTGTAGAAACTCAATTCGCTTTGGTCGCTTCTGGTCTAGTTTCAAAGAAGAACCATTAATTTGAATGATTTTAATGTTCAAATCAATTTCAATTTGAAACAATTTTGACTCAGAATCGAATATACTTCGCATCCGTTTTAGTTTAACGCAATTTCAGTTCATAATTTTTTATAAAATATAGTAATATTAATATTTATATATTATAAAATATAAAAATAAATAAAAAGAAGAAATATAATTTTATTAAAAAATTATAAATAAAAAATTACTTACCAAAAGAATACCTTAAACGGCAAAATTGAATTCTGCAGTTTTTATCTATGAAAAGGAAGTGATGGGTTGATATAGACTGCAACATACTAATAAATTAAAAGAAAACAACTTAACGAGTAGTGGTCACGGTGATGGATGACTGGCACTAGTGTTCTTACGAAAGCAGAAAATTATTGGTCTAATTATTTTGCTATGATATTTCTTTTTGGATAGATTATATATGATAATAAATTGATAACACGTATTCATTTTTCGGAAAAAAACAAAGAATTACGTTGTGGATCGGGAATTTTTATATCCAGACAGTTCAATTAAATTACTGTTTTAGGAAAAAAAACAGCAATTATGAGACTGAAAAAATTGTAAATATGTAACTCTATAATCTTCCAAAGAGTTAGTGTTGGACCTTTCCAACTGGGCCTTGCTTGATACATATTTATAAGCAGTACTCATTATTATTTTAATTATGATGACTTTTACTCTTATTTTCAGTTATTCATCACAATTATTTTATCATATAAAATATCCATAATTTATGAAAACTTTGCAATGTGAATTGATTTTTCGTAATCAAATCATATTAAAAAAATTTAAAAATATTTTAAAAAATATATAAATATAATATTTAAAAAGTTAAAAATTGAATTATATATATTTATAATAAAAATCAATTTACATAAATTTATAATAAAAATATATAATTTTTGTTGAATTTTATTTATTTTATTTTGTTTTAAACTAAGTAACTATAAACATCCTCCTAATTTATTTTAGTATTTCTGGATTGATTAAGTACATAAATCCCGTGGTGGAAACTTATTCGAATTAAAAAAAAAAAAAAAAAAATTCCTTTCCATCTTTAATGCATCAAGTTGTTACAAGACAAAATGACATATTTATCCAGCGAGACTGCATATTTTATTGTCAGGGACTAAAACCAAGAAGCCTTTCACGTTACAATCACTATACATGCTCTGGTCTTCTCAGCTTCTCATATGATTTTCTTGAAACCTGCCAACAGTATAAATTTAGTATACCGGAGATTAAAAACATATCATCGTAATATTAACGTCGTTGTGTTAGGGCATACCCGGTGTGAGGACGGCGAGTAATTAGCAACTGGAGAATTGGGAACAGATTTTCCAGGGGAAGCTGATAGAGTTGGTCTAGCCAATGGCGAACGAACGTATGGTGGAATTGGAGATTGCAGTATGGGAGTATGATTGCAGGATGATAATGGACTCTGATGATAGGAAGAAACAGGGGAAGCCACATGAGTTCGCCACTGGAAATTGGAAGCTGATGCTGCCACAGGAGACCTCATTACTGGAGATCTTCGCCAATCTAGCATGTTAATTTTAATCCTTTCACGGGAAAAGAGAAAGAAAGAGGTCAGTTGAATTAATTTATTTGACGCACAAAAGATAAATTTGAATTCAATTGCACGTACTTGTTGTGAACATCAACATACTCATCAGTCTCGTCCAGGATTTCTTCCTGCAGCAGTTCCTCCATAACATCTTCTAGTGTTATGATGCCAATGACCGCTTCATCCAAAGCTGAAAGGGATTCCAAATCCTCGCTTGAAAGATTTTGATTCTGGTATTCACTTTTCTTTAATTGTGGGCGCAAAAGATCTCTTAGATCTCTCACATTATCCGGCGCTGGACTTTCGATTTCAGTGTCGCTAGAGTACAGAGATGGTGAGTGTATACTGATGTTCAATTGTTCATTCTGGCCAGGACGATGACATATACCTGAACATGCCAATCATACATAGAACTTAGAATAATGAAAATGAAAAAATTTATATTCCAAGTGATTCTACCTTTCACATCTGCTTTTCTTTGTTTTGAATTTGGATTATTATTCTTCTTGAAGATGCTAGCATTGGATTTTTTTTCTTCTGCAATTTCTTCAACATCATTCTTACACTTGACAACAACAGCCATGTGGCTGTGACCAATCTGAAATTGATTCAGGATATCATAAAGAGGCAAATGATCATGTACCCTGTCACAAATGAAGACTATGCATTTGTTACTTTGCAAACTTAGAAGCTGTAAATTTGGTGTTGTGCGTATTAAACGGATTATCTAAAATTAACAAGAAGAACAAAAATCGTAAATTCTGCAGCCAGCCAACACAATATTGGGGTTTCATTTTATACCTTGGAATTTTCCTGATGGTTATATCTCTTATAGGGGTTTCATCTTCTGGGCGGAACTTGATTAAATTCTTCACCTATGAAACAAAGAATCAGTCAATACCACCTTAATACATGTTTTATTTTCACAGTCCTAAATATTTACCATTTATTGTTATAGAGGTGCTTACCAAAATCAGGCCAATGATATTTGCTGGTTTTCCCGAATAAATGGGAATGCGACTGTGCCCTGTGCTCATTATTTGCTCCATTGTTTTCCTAAGGAAGACAAATTAATTATAGATCAGTTGATAGGAGGCAAGTATTTTTCTTAATGGAAAACGCTGCAGAAACGCAATAAGGACATACTCATCAAGTTTAGAATTTATATCAAGTGAAAATATTTTAGGTAAGGGTGTCATGGCATCTTTAGCTGTCTTCTGAGTCATATCCAAAGCTCCAGTAATGATGGTGGTTTCGTCCTGTGTCAATTCTCCACCCTTTCCTGCCTAGCAATTAATTAAAACAAGAGAATATCATGGTTTTGTCTCGCTTTCACTTCTTGAAAAATAGTTAAGGGACCATTAAATAGGCCTCCTTGTTAATCTTTGCTTTGTGGGACACTAACCTCTTTTCCATGCATGTCAACCAAGGTCTTCAGCTCTGCCCTTCGTAGAAGTGCAGAATGCTTTTTCCCAAGGATCAAATCCAACAGCTTACAGAGAAGAAAGAGCTAAATATAAGTACTTTGATATGTAATTAATTTCTTTATTACTAGAAAAATTTTCACATTTGAACACAAGCATCTATACCTTGCTGATCGGATAAGCTAATGGGAAGAACACTATAACAATCAACCGAACTATGACAGACATTTTTGCTCCAACTCTCAATCCATACCGAGAACAAACAGCTTGAGGTATAATCTGGATGAGAATATATAGAAAAATCTATCAAATATGTTAAACCCACATTTCAAAATAGCTTGCAAATAGAAGATTTTAGTTACCTCGCCGAAGGCAAGTATGAGGGTGACTGATATTAGTATAGCTCCCCATGCTGGAAGAAGTGCGTCAAGGAAGATGGGCAGGGCCTTATGAATTCAAAATTTTATATAATTCAGAATATCTTGTGCGCAAAAAGTTTGAAAGAGTTACGATCAAAACATACCTCCATCGCCAAAGCATTGCCTATGAGGAGCGTACAGAGGAGCAAATGCTGATTCTTCACAATTGGCAGAATCTTCTCTGCCATCAAGAATTAAAAGCATAGAAGTCAGACAGACTACGTCAATCTTTGGAAGCTGATGATGATGACAATATACTAGACTCAAATGCTAAGAGTATACCCACCTGCGTTCTTGCGGTCCTGAGGCTGACCAGCCTTGATGAGGACCTCAAGATCAACTAGGCTGAGAGACATGAGTCCTAGGGTAAGGCCAGACATGAGGCCAGCAAAACACACTAGCGCCACACATATGATTAGATATGTCCAGAACATGGGCTCACAACACGGCACATCATTTGCTGCCATTCTTTGACGGACCAGATTTATAACAAAGTCGAAATCTTGGATTCAAGCAGAGGGTGCAGAGGTGTGATGCAGGAACAAGTATGAGTGAGAGCTGAGGCTGTTGGGTATATAAACAGGTGCCTAATGATAAAAAAAATAAAGACCATTGTATTAGTGGAGCATAAGGTTATTAGTCTGGATATATATAAATAAATAAAAGGTAATAAAAAGGGCCTCAGATAAAAAGTGAGAAAGGGGGAAAATGACACCGACTTTGGTGTCATTACTCAAACATCCAAGACCTAACTGTCCAAAATCATGCCAAAGCATTCGTCAATTACGATTATGGAAAATATAGGGAATTAGTTCAGAACTAGAAGTGGCTCTCTAATAGAAATATATTATTTCAAATGTAAGTGGTTATTAAATTATTTTTAAAATAATAAATTTTATTTTAAATGTATATTAATTATTAAATAGAAATATAATACGAAACTAATAAATAAATTACCATATTGACATGGTCATTTCTTCATGTCCAACTCTTCTGACATTTACAAGGACAAAGCTAATGATGTCTTATGAAATCTATATGTAAATTTGGAGATGATGCTGCATACATATAAAAATGAAGCAGTTGAAATTGTACACAAGCAAGCTCATATCTCATTGGTGTTTTCTGACTGGACTTTTGCAGCGTGAGTACGTAGTGGCATATGGCCTTTTTTGTTTTTTTTTTTTTTTTGAAGAAGGGCATACGGCCTTAGGGTCCAAATGATCGAAATCAAATATTTTTATTCATAGGGTCGGGTTACAGAAACAAAAGCCGACCTTTATCAAGGGGATAAAATTGAAAAGTGGAGGGTAGGACAGATAGACAAAACCAATTTATGCCTATATGTAAGCTCAATGGCAAAGCACTGACGAGAAATTGACTCTCTCTGATGGAAGACAATAACCGAACTTAATCTGGGTAAGGTTCGGTCAAATCTATAAAAGGAAAAAAATTTAAACTTTATAAGGATTTCAGAATATTATATTAATGAAGACGCATGAAATCATATCACCACATATAAAGGTAAAATTCTCTTGGGCGAGTTCACGCCTGTGGATGCTGATGAAACCCAAATATTAAAGCCCAATAATTCTCGGCAAGTAAATATCACTCTCCTGTCCCACATGGTGAATGACTTCATACTCAATAATTGCCACCTTCACTCTGAGTTCTAGTGTACTGGACTGTACTCGGCCAACAAAAAACTCGGAGACGATATTAATGTCACCTTCATGATCATCCTCCACTTGCGGTAGATTGTTAATCAGCATTTGATCAGAAACAATGAACCTGTTGGAGTCGACAGAATTTGTGGAGAACCTTTTCAAAATAAATAATCTTGTGCAACTTTATGAGAATTCTCAATGATGAAGATCAACATTCCTCTCAAAAACAGCATCAGGCTAGGAGTATATTCTTCTATTCTTTCGAAGCTCTGAAGTAAAAGCTATAAAATCTCACCCTTAGGATTTTATTTGAATTCCATTTCTCTGTACGTAGATAAATCGAGTCAGCGACTTATGATTACTCAATTATTGAGTAGTAGTTGAACAACTTTAATAGAGATCTACGTTAAATAATGCATCTATATTAATAATAAATGTATTTACCAGTACTTTCTGTCACCAAATGAAACTATAGCTACACGAATAAACTAAAGAAATTAATGGGTTCTGTTCATTGCAATGTACCAAAGAAAATGCTAGGATTAATTATGACTAGAAATAATCTATTATCATAGGATTTTAGTTTTCTTGAACTGCAAGGAAATGAATGACAAGGCCCCGCAGGCATCACCATTAAACTGTGATTTGACTGAACAATCGGCAGGCAGCAGCTCTATTAGCTGAACTTCTGACTAAAGAAGAAACAGACATCAACCATGACAGAAGCTTGAATCTCCCACCTACTATTCTCCTCTGAGTTAGTAACAGCCGAATACAAGACAGAAGAATCAGTCTCCCCCACAACAGAACTTATTCCCATTGTTTTGGCTAACCTTATGGCTTCTAGAAGCTCTTTAGCTTCTCACTCCAGAGGAGAGGTAGCAACAATGAAGAATCATTAGTATATTCTAGTGCTGCTTTTCTTTTTCCCCTCGCGTTCCTCATGGTGTAAGAATTAACTAGACAAGATAGTTTTTGTTTATGCATTGATCAGGAGGAAAACGAAATGATTTAGAAACTAATTAGAGTATCCCATTTTATAACTGAATACTAGAGGTTGATTGGTATAAAAATCAATGTCCATCAGGTAGAGATTAAGTCAAAAGCAAACGATGAAGACAAGCAATTCTGGCTGGAGAATTTACCGTAGATTTTCCTGGAGAAGTATATAATATTGGCCTTTCAACTGTTAGCTGAATTCGTGGAGGTGGGGCAAGTTTATAAAGAAAGCGGAGATGGCTGCGGTGTCTTTCAATGAAGAAGAAATACGGAAACTCTTACAGAAGATCACGGTAGCAGATCGATTCTAATCTGACTACGGCCATTAGTGAGCCCAGTACATGGCCATAAAAAGGCCCATTACTGTTATTTCACAAATACAAAAGTTCCCGCTTATTCTGATTTCTGCCCACAGTATATTAAAAGGAAGGGAAAATGTAAAAGAGAGAGAATTTAGCAAATTTGGGGGAAAATGTCATTGAACGCCATGGACGACGTGGATCGATTGTTTGAATGTTTCAAGTGTGGCATCTCTCCTCCTCGTAAGTTCCCAATTTCTCATTTCTTCAAAGCAGAATTCTTCAAATAAAATGATACTGAAAACTGCTGATTTCTAGGTCTTCAATTATGAACTCTATTCTCTCTATATATAGCAAAATTGAAAATTGATTCTTATTTCTCAATCTCCTGATTTTTTTTCCTGTTCATTTTCTTTCTGCAATTTGCTTCAGTGGCTTTACTTTAAAAATTTTCTCTGGTAGTTTGATACACCTTTTCAATTTGGAGTAACCAAACGTTAATGGGTTGTAGTTTCCACTTTCCAGTATCTAAATTTTGGTTGGCAAGAATTTTTTTACGCGTCTCGATATGATATTTCATGGCCCAATGAATTATGTGAGTTGTTGTTTTATCCCTGTGCTTACATGGTGATGTATTTTGCATTTTTTATTAGAATCTGCCATAAGAATCAAAAAGAGATGCAAGACCAAATTGAAGCAAGCGAATGGAATACAGGAAGTATCACCAGCTTCTGGCACTCCATCACCGGGATCAACCGCGCAACCAAAGAAGAAGAATGCAACGAATGCACAACTCTCTGGGGAGAAAGTTAGTAGTTTTGGCTCTTTTTTTTTTAAAAAAAAATGCTATATGCTGTGACCGTATCCATTATAGAGATTATTTTGTAATAGTTACTTTTATCATAGAGATTATAATGTTATAAGTTTTTAATCGATACAATTTTATAGTTTGATATTTTCATTATTTTTATTTACTATATATGTTATGCTCTTTATTTGCTACATATGATGTTTGGGGGTGTGCATTTGCATGTGGGAACATTTTATTCATGTATTATAATCCCCCCCCCCCCCTCCAAAAAAAAGAAAGGGAATAAATTCCCGGCTCCGCCACTGGACTTGAAGCTCAGAAGCCTATGCTATGATGTTCATCATTCTGCAGAGCTTAATCATTTAATAGTTTTATCATTATTTCCTCAGTTTGGTTCAACAACAGTAAAAGCAAACAACTTTGGCCATGGGAGGCAGATTTCTCCCATTGTGTTTTATGGCTCTCCACATGGTGTGCCTCCAAAAAGACCAATCAGTTTGTTGCGACTGCTGCATGAAATACGTATTGATCTTGCAGAACAACAAAATTCAAACTTGGGGTAGTTATCCTGCCCTTTCCTACTTCTCTTTAAGGCAGAATTTCATTTTGACTCTTCTCTTACTGCATCTTCTATTATATCATCAATAGTAATTCACTCTAGTTACTGGTTTCCCAGGAAGGAAGTATGGGCTACATTTCCAAGGCAGAATGAAGCAATGAACTTTGCAAAAGAGCATGGGAATATGCGTGTCTTTAGTTATCAAGATCACTATAAGGGACAAAGGAGGTTCCTTGTTTCAACATACCAGGAGTTCTGGAGGAGGTTTTCGTGTTTAACTTTTATTGCATGATTACCAAATCATAGTTACCCTTCACTCTTTGAAGGGTTTTCACATGCTGATTTTCTGAACTACAGGTACAAAAGCATGGATTCCAAATTTCGCCACCATTATGAAGTGATTCAGGAGGTGATAACCTCTTTGTTTCCTTTTTATAAATCAAAACATTCACGTACACCCCATAACTGCAAACCGTGATTGTATTAAAATTGGAGCCAGTGTTATTTCAAATAAAATTTCAAGGTTGTGTTTATATCTCATCTTTTCTGTCTTCTCCCTGCTTGCTTCTAATGTCTCTTTCCTAACTGGTCCATTTTAATCTGTCTGTGAAAAAACTAAAGCATTTTCTTATAAACTGGACTACTAAAGTCATTTATGTAGTTTGTCATCATAATTCTTTTTTCTAACTGATGTGTTGTTTCAGGGTTTACCATGCCACCTGTATTTTGATTTGGAGTTCAGTAAAAAAGAAAATGTAGAAAGACATGGAGATGAAATGGTTGATCTCTTGATATCAGTCGTTCTAGAAGCATTATTTGAAAAGTATACCATTCAAGGAAACCTTGAGTGGATAGTGGAGCTCGATTCCTCCACTGCAGGTATGTACATCCAGCAGAAATGTAACATCTGTGTGCTTTCTTTTATTTCATGACATGTCATAATATATTGAAATATCAGAAGGTTTAGGCATCACATTCCTTTCATGCTTTTTTTGCAAAGAGGTGGCAATGTGTTACCACACGATATTTCTGTTTTGAGGGTCTTCTAGTTGGGCCTTTCTTTGCTAAATTAAAAAGAAGGCAGGCAGATATTTAAAGTAAAAATGTTAGGAAAAGCAGAGAGAGATAGAAAGTGAGCCACATCTGGAATCCTTACAATAGTATGATGTTGTCTATGACTTTTATAATGTCTTTTTTTTTAGGAATAAATTAAGTGGGATTTATTATATTTAGCATCTGGAATCTAACTAAGCCTTGGTTTTTCAAACTAATTATTGCTTCTAAGTTCTAATTTTGCACATGCAGAAAAGTTCTCACGCCACTTGATCATCCGCATACCAAAGGCTGCTTTTAAGGACAACTCTCATGCTGGTGCATTTGTTTCAGAGGTAAATCTTAGAGAATAGGCCTATTAACTGTTTCTGATGTCTTAACGGAATATGGGTTATGGATTGTCGTGCCCCCTGTATATAGTTTATAGGAATCTATGTTTGTTGATACAACTTCTCTCTCGTTAAATCTGCTTTTTTCGATACAACTTCTCTCTCGTTTTCTTGTAGAAGTATCAACTGTTGTCTCTGTGCAATGATATATTGTCAGATATGCTCTCGGATCTCAAGTGAAAGGGAGAGAGATGAAGGATATGGAAAACTATTTGTAAGAAAAGATTTAACTTCTGAATCTCCAAGCCAACTTTTTGTAGACACTGCCGTCTATTCTAGAAATCGTGTCTTTCGTTTAGCTTTGTCATCCAAGGCAGGGAAGAATGCAGTTCTACTACCAACTAGGCGCTTCAAATGTAAGGACATGGTAATGGTATGTTGTTCTTCTGATCTATGAATAAAAATTTAAAGTTCAATAATTTTTCTATCAAGTAACATTGGTCTTCATTTGATCCAAATTTGGCTTGGCACTCTCTTTAGGTCTTCTTGTAACTTGTAAGGAACTCCAATCAACATACAGGGATAATTTCTGCTATTTTTTCTTTTATCTTTATTTATATTGGCAATCTCATCCATTATCAAGGAGGCACAATTAAACAATACAATGACTTGTAAAAAATGCTTTACTTTTTTTTTTTCATGTTCTGTTTATTGCCCAACTAGATTTTTTTTTTTTAAATAATTTTTTAGCTATGTCCTGGTTGTGGCTCCTTATCAGTTATCAATAGGAGTCTTACCAGGGGCTCAGATTTGTTGGACAATTACATGAGTTACTGAGTTGTAAGTAAAGTATAGATATCTTTTTTTTTTTTCTCCTTTTGGCTGCTTTTATCTCCTGTGAGGCTTTTCAATGAATATAGATTTAGTTTGACATTTCAGTAAAGAGAATGCCAATGATAAAGAACCAACACGAAGCTAATTTGTGGTTCCATAATAGAATATAATTCTCTTCACTCAATATTCAGTAATATGCCAATGTTGGTGAATAACAGTGTGAAGAAGACATGTTCATGGCCTCCTTGATCTGCAATATGGATGCTGATTGTGAGAAGCTTTTAGTCTGCAAAATGGACTTGGATTGTGTGAAGACCTTGCATTTTGATACAGAGGTATTTTTGAGTCTGCATTAGTTCCAACATTAAGCTACCTTTTAGGAACATCTGTACCTTAAAGATTCTTTTTGCCATGTTCTACTTATACCCTTCAAAAAGCTATTTTTCATAGACTCCAGATGATCAGGTTTCTGATTAATTTTTATGACCTGGCATTAAGTTCTAAGAAGTCATTCTCCTGATGTTCAGGTTTCTGATTAATTTACAGTCTCATTTTTTTTTCCTCATTGCAGACTACTTATTATTCTAGAAGGTTCAATACCTCTCAAGTAAATGATGCATGGACTACTTATACAATCGGAAAGTCGCCATT
Source organism: Manihot esculenta (assembly GCF_001659605.2). NCBI lineage: Eukaryota > Viridiplantae > Streptophyta > Magnoliopsida > Malpighiales > Euphorbiaceae > Manihot > Manihot esculenta. Next base: position 28,061,803 of record NC_035166.2, read on the forward strand.
CCCATCTTTGGACAATTTTGTAGAATCTATTGCCTCTGTCGGAAGTGTATCAGGTTGTACAATTTTCAAGTATTCTGCCTTGAACAAATGGCAGAGCCCGTTCAATTTTTCTGTTGATTTTTTTCTTTTTTTGTGATTACTTAATTTTTGTTCCCCTGTAGCCTTTCATAATTTCACTAACCGACACATTCTCCTTTCTAGTTCTTAGAAACTTGACTTTAATTTAACAAGATTTGTAAGCAGTTCAAACTCCAATATCCCTTCAAATTCTTTATCACAAGGAGCTACCTGGTTATTTTAAGCAAAGAACACTAACTGGAAACCAGTCTATGCCTTCTCTTATTTTAATTGAGTAGGGATTAGGAAATCTAGATGCTTCACAAATTTTATATCCTTCATTACCTTGCTGACAATATCTGCAACTCAGGGAAAATCCGAAGCTGGTATTGGTTTTCAGAGTATGGATTGATGGTCTATAGCATGTCAAGGAATAGATACTGTGAACGAATTGGAAGACAGCATAAAAGCAATCATGGTATGTCTTTTGTGGACTTGTATCTTTTTAGCTGCAAATAAAATATATCACTGCAATTTTTGCTGTTGATTATAGTTTAGCAATTCAGAAAACTGTCTTTTGTGCGACTGTAAATGGTGTAGCAGCTAAAATATTTTGAAGATTTTACTTCAAACTTCTTTTTGCAGTTACGCAGACTTAGTTTCCACTGTCTCTTTTTGGTTCAGTTATATATGTTATTGACCTGAGAAGGGCAGCTTATTATCAGAAATGTCATGATCCAGATTGCCAAGGTGCTGGACTTTTTATTTATTTATCGTAGCACTCTTTTGATGCCATGAAGAGTTGCTCTAAACTAATCTTTTTATGGCACCAGGTTACCGATCTCCTTTACGGCCAATCCCTATAAATTTGATCCCTGATCCTTCGGTTTTCTACGATTCAGCACAAGTGGATCATATGGGATTATCAAATGATAACCTTGAGCATCAATCTGTTAAAAGTGATTGTGGAGGTGTTCTGCTTTACAATGATGACCATGATACTGACAACTTTGCTAAGGATTCTTGGTGGATAGAAGCTTTGGAAGTTGCTGATGATATTGAAAGCAAACAGAAAAAGATGGAGCTTAGCACCATGGTTAGTTGCTCTAAAGCACATATTAGTTCTCTAGCAGCCGACTATCTTTCCTCATTGTCATTTCTAATGCCAAGAGCGGCTATATAAGACCTTAATAAGAGATGTAGTTACCAGCACAATTGCAGTTCTCAGTCTACTTATCTTTTCTCATCTCTATACCAAATAGGGTAGATAGTTCAAACTCCTGCAGACTTGGATGTATGCAAGGTTTTCTTTGACTAGTTCTGAGATTTGTGATGAGCTGATTATTTCTTTGATTTCTGCAAGCCAGAGCAACATTGATGAAGATGACAATTGGTGGATAGCTGTGGAAAGGACTGCTTCCCAAGCTGAGCTGATGCACTTGTAACAACCAGAAGCTCAAATAGGGCAGCACTTGGAGAATCCATGGAAGAGTCATCCAGCTTTAATTTTGCAAATCTTTAGATTGGCCTAATACTGAATCTTCTATGTATCTATACCATGAACGTGGGTGCTAATAAATATCCTACTGAAGGCCTTATCTCATAAACATCTATTTCTTTTAACCCTTCAGTAATTTTGTAAATATATTTTACACGTTAATGATCACAATAATTGTATTCTACTCGGTCACTCTACGAAGGCATTGATAAAAAATTTTGGTTTTTAGAGCATTTCCTTTTCCCATAAATTTTCCTTCAGCGCTGATTTTGTATGCTAAAAAACTTATTGTTCTTTGAGCTTGAGAGGTTTACTGATTTTATTATTCTTTGTCGTTAATCTTTTGAAGGAAACTTGTAAATTTTGTTTGGGCATGTAGTGTCCCTTTCTTCACTTTTAACTTTTGTTTATGATATAATACAATAATTACTTAAAATTAAGTAGGTTACGAGCTTATTCAGATTATAAAATCTATTGGATTCTATAACAATTGATAAAATGATATTCGGTCAACAACAATCGCTTAAAGTAGGCTATGAGTTGGTACTCAACATAAATCACGTGATAAAAGTTTAGTACTAATTACATATAAAAACTCTGATCAGATGATATTTAGTTTCACTGAGAGAATAAAAAAATTCAAACGCTATAATTCTCAATTTTTTTTTTAAATATAAAGTGAAATTTAATTGAAAGTTATCGTTAAAAAATAAAATCCAGCAGATATCGTTACACTCAATTATTTGACTTTTTTTCTTTTTACAATTATCAATACACAGATTCATTAGCCAAACTTGCAAAGATTCTCATAAAAATAACTTATTTATGAGAATTCAACCGAATTTAATTTTTTTAATCAAATTTTTTATTTGAAAGAGAATAATTTTCTTATCTAAAACAAGACAATGAAGGAAATGTGATGATGAGACAATAAAGAGGGTTTTTGCGTATAGTGAGGCAGCATTTGTGATGTGGAGGCAAGGCAATCGTAGGAGCTCTTGCGAGAGCAGTGATTGAGGAAAAGGATGTTGATATTTGGGGACGGAAGAAATCGAAGGGTTAATTAGTTGCTGAGATTCAAGCTACGAACCTATTGCATTTCTTTCTCAATGGAAGTTCCATGCTTTAAAATTGTCAAATATGCATCCAAGTTTCAAGGTGAAATCAACTAGACATACTTTCTCAAAAAAAAAAAAAATATATATATATGATAAATCTTTTTCTCCTTCCGCTCCATGATCGATCATGATAGATCTGATTTTCTTCCTGATCCATCATATAGATCCATCAAATGGGTCTCTCAATGTTCTATTTGATCATATGACTTGCAAAATAAGAAAAACGGTCAGGGATTTATCGGAATACCCCGGTGGAGACCCTCCGACGTTTAAGTCAGATTTTATGAATAAGAGTAGTATATTTAAGTAAGAGTTGAGAAAAAAAGCCGATCCTCGGAAAGAGAAGACCCCCTTTTTACCTGCCCCCGTTCCTACTATTATGCTACCTGTCTATGACACTCAGTCTATGTCACTCAGACTCGTACGTACGGACGTGTCAGACCCCCTCTCCATGCCAGGGGGCCATTTAATTCTCTTTAGTGCGCATACGGATAGGGCTGCAAGGTGTTTAGGCCTACTATTCTCTCCCGCTTCACTTCACTGGGTTGAACTTCTTCTTATTGGATCCAGGCTCACAGTGGATCTGGCTTACCCCGCGTGTCCGGGTCGAGACTTGAAACGCTGGGTCGATCTTGCTTAAGGAGGACTTGATAGATTTTGAACCATTATTCTCTTCTTGGGCCCGATCTCGCTCAAGGCAAAAGAAGCCCGACGGTCATTAATATATATATACATGCTTTTCACATATTAATATCTAGAAATTATATACTTCAGTAATATTATTTCTATCCACACCACTTGAAACTCCACCTCTCTCCTCCCACCGCTAATTATTGAAACATTTATGAATTACCAATTTTTAAAATTTTATTAATTCCATCCTGAAACCCTTTCTTTCATATTTAAATACATCTGTTGAGGATCAGGTTCGGTGCTATATTTGCTATAATGCTATTTGGTTTAGCGTCCGATCAATGTTTTGACAAAGAATTAGGGCCCGGCTAAGGTGATTTAGGTGGTATGGAATGCAATAATTTTTACAGATCAAACCATGCTCACCCAAAGAGTTCTCGAGAAGAGAAGGGGTGGTGGTGGGTCGGTGGCGACGGTTCGTCAAGTACAAAATAGTAGGCATTGATAAAAATCTGGGCTGAAAATACTCTGATAGGTAAAATTAGTAGAGAACCCAGTCAACGGTATAAAAAATATTGAAACTTTTGCCCAAACAGGGAGGAGACATGAATGACTATCACTGAGATGATCGTTAAGTTCATCCATCCACTAAATAAATTAAAAGCTTATTCTTTTCCATGGATAAATAAAATAGTTTTCATTCCTCATCGCTGCCTGAACCTTCTTCTGAGCTTGAGCCTCTTTTATGCACAGTACCATTTGCAGCAGGGCCCTTCTTTTTTGCATCTTTTTCATCTTCCTCGTCTTCACTATACTCACTTTCATAATCATCATATTCCTCTTCTTCATTCTCCTCTTCCTCTTCAAGCCCGTCCTCTGCAATGGGTCCCTCTTCAGAGACAGAACCACCCCGAGTGCCAGCCCGTGTTCTTTTCAGAATTTTAACCTTCAGGTTAGTCTTTTTGTCACAACCTATCCAAGAGTCACACAGGCAATAACAAGTCAAATTGTAGTTCCCTTCAGCAGGTGCTGGAAACTTGCCCATCACCAGTCTCGAGCCATCTCGCACCTTCTCAACTGCTTTTCGGACTGCCATACTTGTTTCCTTAACACTTGCTCCAGACCCCTCCATAGCCTCCTCAATTGCCTTGGAAGCAGCAGTTATAGCTGCAGCTTCATCCATGAAATTTACCTTCTGGGAAAACCAGACATTATTTGAGATGGGGTCTGCAAGCAGAAACCAGAAGTTCTCTTCCTTGTGAAATGGATAATAAGGAGCATGGGGGAGTGCACCTATCAGGCCATTAGCACGTTTGAGGGTTATCCAAGCTTGAACAGTGACAATGTCACCCTCCTGTATACCCTCTTCACCTTCAGTCTCACATCTAACATCAATGGTTACAGAAGGCATCATTTCCAGTACCATCTCAATATCTTGTACTTCAGATGACGAGAATCCAGCAACTTGCTCTAGCAGGTCAGCACGATCTTCCAGAGCCATATCACAAAAATCCTGAAAAGTTCTCACCTTCTGCATTCAGGAACAAAAGCTCTTTAATAGTAACATCAGGACACCATATGCATATTCCAAAAACATTACTTTCAAGTTCAAAATGCTTCAAATGCTGAATTCTCTTAATTTCTAGAAAAAAAAAAAATCAGAATTTCCACTTCTAAATTTATTCCAGCTAAAAATGACATTTACCAACAGATTGAAAACACAGCATAGGATCTTCTCATTCTGTATAAAAGTTTTTCTAAGGATCTTCATGGCCAGCAAGAGACATTTAAATTTAAAATCAGCAAGTTCATGCACGACATTCTCCAACACAGGTTTTTACAAATTACCTTGCGTGCTATCTTCTTGATAATAGATTCACTGAAATGTGGCAGCTGCATAAAGGGTGCAATGCCTTCTGTAGATCCTCCGGTAGTTTTCCTTGCACTAAGAGGAACAGCCTGCATCACAGTTCATTGACAGAAATGTAAATCATATCATTCATTGATTTTAGTAGAAGAGGGGAAAACATAACCATTTTTGGAAAGCTGATGAGGGAAACATCACAATGACAACTAAAAGTAGAATCTGTAAAACAGCACCTGAATAATACATTGAGAGAGCTCAACAACCCCAATTGCAGGTCGCAGCCATCCATGGCCCTGAGCTGTGCGTGGTATGACTGCCATCTGTAAATAGAGAGTAAAATCTATTAATACTTGCGTAGCTCAAAGAGCAACAAATAGATGAATGCAGGAAATAAGAAAAGTTCAAAACACAACGGTAAATTACGCTTCCACCATGCCAAGATCTTAAGAAAACATAGATAAAAGCCACATGGGTAGGTGACATTTTTTCAAGGGGCCAAAAAGTTATTCCTGGATCCTAAAAAATATACTTCAAAAATATAACACCAGATGTCAAACTACCTTCATTAATTCTTCGAGGAGGCGAGGTGCAAGTTCTAGCACACGTCTGAAATCACCATGCAAAGTAGGTGATAAGGCTGCAGATTCGCGAGTTAACTGAGCCTGAATTAACAACTCTGTCTGAAGAGAAAATAGCAGATAAGTAAGCATATGAACCTCATCAAGCATTAAACAGGATGTTTTGACGCTTCTACATAATAATATTTTGGTAGACAACCCACCTTAACTACTGCAGGATGCTGCTTCCAAAATTTTGCCTGTTCCTGCTTAATATTCTTGAGGTCCAGATTCAGCTCACTTCTAACTGACATAAACAGCTTCTGAAGAGGTTCATCATCAGTCCTACGAACTGGAATTTCCATATATTCAGCAGCCTTAGTAAAGACTTCCATAACTTTGCTGTATGGACAAGGTACAAATTAGCATAAACAATCATAAAAAGCCACTTATGTGGACTACAAGAGATGATGTAGCAAAAAAAAAATCATGAAAAATGAACCTCACTGAATACATTTTCTAAGGGTGGACACAACCAAATATTATCATTGCCATAAACAGACACAATTGACAGCCTCTCCCCTTCATATAAATAACAGATCCCAGAATAGCCAGCAGAATTTAAAACAAAAATAAAATAGAATAAAAACAAATTGCATATGCATAAACCTGCGTACAACGCATGAAACGAAGAATCTCAAACTTAAGGGGAGACCTTAAGACTTCCGAGTTGGATAAACTCTGTGATGTGACCCCATAATTTATAAAGCATCACTGGTAAAGTGGCCCACAATGAGGAAACAGTTATGTTGTACTTTCATACACCAGTCAATGAGCAATTCTAAGTTTGAGACCAAGTTAAAGCATTATGATCAACAGCACTAGGAATACGATCACAGTGTACAAACTCTTCTAACCTAGCAATCAAACATCTAAGAAGCAAGGACAATATACACACTGATGCTAGATGACATATTCATCTACAATGCTCTATCACTAGTATATTCACTTTATGAACAAGAGAAGTAATTACTAGATACTGGGAAGAAAACAATAACCTTGGGGCCAAAGAAGGCTTCATTAAGTAATAGTACGCAGAGAGAGTCTGATGCATGACATAATTTCCTGTATATTTTGATGACCTTGAAAGATATATCACCGCAACCACCAACGGCAGTAGAATACAAACACCAACTATCCAAAGTAAAAGTATTCCACCAGATGCCCCATCTATGTCTAGCAGAAACTGAGGAAGTGCTATGCCCATTTGAAACCCCTGCAAGATTGCAATGTGAACTTCAGGTTCAAAAATAAAGATTAATCACAGTTGACGCAGAGAAGCAAAGTGCATTAAAAGCAAATTACTTCTTGTTTTCCAAGAAGCATGACACATCACCTGTCGACCGTCTGGATGGCCATATTTTTCATAATTCTCACGGGAAATTGGATCTGTTAGAGCTTGATAAGCTTTTGTTATTGACTCCACAAAAAACTTGTGGGCCTCTGAAAAAAAATAAAAATTGGAAAGCAGGAGTTAGTAGGCAATAGGCACACGTCATTGATCATATGGCACAACCTTCTTGCCAGTTCAAAATTCAGGTAGAAAACACAAATAAACTAAAAACTAAAACACCTTCAACCTGGATCTGGATTTTTATCAGGATGGTATAGAATAGACAGTCTCCTGTAACGCTTTTTAATTTCCGTCTCTGAAGCTCCAGGTTCCAATTCAAGTATAGCATAAGGATCAAAAACTTGAATCTGATCAAGAGAACAAACAAAAAGCAACTTATTCACAAGTTGAACACACAATTGTTCGCTTTGATGTGATCAACTAAAATAAAATTCCTGAGTAACCAGACAAGAGGAATATCTTATAAATTAAAACAAATATAATAGCTGCAGAATGGCCAGTTGATCATAAAAATAAATTGGAACTGAATATTCATACAAAAATCAGATATTGAAGTTTAGAATAGTTACCTCCCGACTCATATTTTTTATGTAATAAACCAGGAATATCATGATGATCCAAAGAAGAATCAATGTCAAGTTACTACATGTGGAGAAGTTTGAAATCTGCCAAAAATGGAAAAAAAAAAAAAAGAAGAAGAAAAGATATCAATATCATTGCAGAGCAACCAGAATACTACCCAGTAATGCAACTGCTTTTGGCAAAAGTTTAGATTGAGGTTGCATAAAAAAGGCTCACCCGCTTAAATATTGATTTGCGATACTTCCCTGACAAGAAGCATTCAGAGCACCTGCAGTTGATGCTCTTACTTTTCTTAGAGGCAGCACGGCATAACTTCATTATTGTGTAAGGCACTAGAGGCAGTGCCATTATTGTCAAAATGAAAATTGGGAACAAAGCACTATTCTCTTCAGAGGCAGCCATAGCGACCTCCTAGCTAAAAGATTTCCATATACAACTTCAATTAGAATTCATCATTCAAAATCCTTGATAGATGTTAGAAAAATATTTTACATAGAAACTAACTAAAATAAGTTACAGAAAGAATTCCTAATATCTTCCTTTATCAAAAGGAAAAAAAAAATTCTGAGGCGCAGATATCAGACGAGCCAAGCTAAATAGACTGAGTTACAATCCAAAACAACCCTAATTCAATCCGATAAATTACACTAGTAAAATATGGCCAAGAGCTAAGAATCCACCAGAGAAAAATAAAATAAAATAGAGTGAACCATGTACTCAATCACATCCAACTCCCTAAATAATCCAAGTATTAGCAATAGAATCATATCAAATTCCAATAAAAAAAGTGAAATTAACACAAAAGTTCAGCTAAACTTCGATAGTTCGAGCCTCATAACAAATTAAGATGCCAAAATCCTAAAAGTATGAATAGAAATTGACTACCAGGAGAAATGGAAAATCGAGATCGAGATCAGATTGAGGAAGGGTTGTCCGAGCAATGGCGCGAATTTGGAGTGAGATGAGTGCACAGTTGTTGAGGAAAGGAGATTTATTGGGTTTTGCGTTTGAGAATTGAGATCCAGATGAAGATTGGAACGGCAGGGTTTTGATTCGTGTTTCATGCTTTTACAATTATACCCTTGAATATAATAAATCTGGTTAGGTAATTCTTCATTCGATTATCACACCAAATATCCAAATTTTATATTTAAGAAAAAAAAATTACCTGAACGGTGTTTATAGTGTAAATATGTAATAATAATAATAATAATAATAATAATAATAATAATAATAATAATATGCTTAGAGAAAAAAGAGGTTCTGTATTTTTTTTCTGTTTATTTTATTATTCACAAAAAAGACAATTAATTAAATTTAAATATGCTTCTTTTAATAATATAATAATAGTGCATTTCTGCCTACACTTGCTTAAATATAAAATAATAAATTAACACGAAAAATTAAATTTGTTATGCTCTCAAAATAGTTCAAGAGCAGCTGTTGACACAAAGGAAATTATAGATATTTTTCTAACCTTTCTTTATGAAGAAGACTATTATAGATTTTGAATCAGTCGTCCGCAAGTAATAAACCAAGCTTTTAAAAGGATTAAAAATTATTTAATAACTTCTAACATGTTTTAATTCAATAGATAAATGCATTCTAATATTCAACTAAAAAATATACTAATTAATTATTATTAAATATTTTACTATTTAATTTTTAAAATTTTAAAATTTTAATTAATTAATTTTTTATATTTAGAAATAATTTTTTATTAATTTATTTTATAAGATATAAATTAAATTAATATAATTTTATAAATATGAATTTAATTATTCATCACTATTCAGCAACTTCACCTTTTACACGGATAACAGAAAATTAGATTCCGGATGTGAATATCCAATTCTTTTCTCAGTTCTCTGCACTCGCAGCCTCCAGCATCAAAAAGGTTCAAAACCATCAGAAAATAAAACCCCTATCGACTACATCTACAACCCAACCTCAACCTTCCATGGCCTCATCAACCCAGCCAGCGCCTAATCGCCACCACTCTAACCTTTTCCACTCCGCCACCACTGCTCTTATCTCTCTCGTCTCCTCTCCTAAAGCGTCACCGTTGTCAACAATCCCGTTATGTCCTCCTAAAATTTGCATTCCTTTCCAGTTTGCTGATTCGTCTTATCCTCTCATCCAATCCATCCGCTCCCCCTTCGACTCTAATCAGCCAGAATCGGTCTCTCCAAAATCTGCCGCCGTCAAGGGCTTGTCCTCTGCCGAGTCGAACTCGGGCTTCCCATCGACAGTCAGGATTGCGGGTCTCAAATCAAATGGCAAAAGTGGTGGGCCCGCTTTCGTCGGTCAGGTTTTCAGCATGTGCGACCTTTCAGGGACTGGGCTCATGGCTGTTTCTACCCATTTTGATATTCCTTTCATTTCCAAAAGGTATTTATTATTTTAGCAGAATTAGTATTCTATTCGAGTTTTCAAAAAAGAAGTTTTCCTATTCCACGGAGAATCTGATTAGCTTGAGATTCAAGCATATACATAATTTTCAGTTATTCAGTCAGAGGTCTCACGCTTAAGTTTCACTAGGATACAGCATGTTTCTATCAAATTATTGTATTTTTTTGTTGTTGTGGATAATCTTATCAAACAACAAATAAGGATGAGAGCTTATTGTTTCGAAACAAGGATTCAACATGGTTCTACCTTCTGTTATAGAATGGGGCAAGAATTTTGGGTTGTTGACAAAATTGACACCACTAAAATTTGGGCTTTTTTGTGATTATTGTACATTTTAGATTCCAATTTGAATAAAAATTTGTGGAATTAATACTCTCATTAAGTGGTCTGAAAGGCGTAGGGACTTTTGGTTAATCCTGGAATGGAAATGAGAATCGTCTCTATAATCATAAAAACTTTGGATTACATGATCACAAAGAGGAAGCTTGAATTTCTCTCCTTTTTTTTTTTTATTAGAAAAAAAGTTCTTGCATTTTGATTTCTAGATTATATTTGACTCATAAGAACCTTTCATCTATAGAACACCTGAATGGCTTAAGAAGATATTTGCAACAGTCACCAAGAGTGAGAGGAATGGTCCTGTTTTCCGTTTCTTCATCGATTTAGGTGATGCAGGTATGGTGCAGTTTTGACATCATCTCTTAGTTTTAAGTTACCACGTCCCTTTTTAATCATTCTTCATTTAATTGCAATTATTCAGTCTGATCAAGTTTCTTTCCTGCAAAGGAAATAACTTCCATTCTGATTTGATGTATTTTCTTAGTTGCATATGTTAAACGGCTAAATATTCCAAGTGGTGTGGTGGGCGCTTGTCGTCTTGATTTGGCATATGAACATTTCAAGGTATCACCGACTTGAATGCATGTTCATTTTTTATGTTATGTAGCATATGGTCCTTGGTTAGAATATTGAATTCAATCCTAGTACCAGTTTATCTTTTTTCTTCGATTTCTCTTACTCTCTGTCATGATGAGCTCATGATGTCAGCAAATACCATCCTTTTGCTTGAAGGAGCTTTCAGACTTAAATAAAAAGGGAGGAGAAAGGTTTTATGTCTGCATGCAGTTGCTGCTCCTGTGCATGTTTGGATACTGTATACTATGAGTTTGGTGTTCGGTTTGGCTACTTACTTTTAGTTTTTTATTAAATATATTTTTTAAACTTATAACTTGAAAATAAGTAGCTAAGGGTTTGATAAAACTCGTTAAAAGTTAGTTTTAAGTTAAGTTTTTAGTTAACATGTCTCAAAAGTAATTTAATTTGCAAGAACAATTAAAAAAAAAGTATATCGATTTAAGTGCAATGACTATTAAAATGAAGGTAGTGTTATCCCTTATAACTTTTGACATATTTTAATTAGTTTTTTTATTAACTTGTAAGCCAAACCAAACACTATATTTCTTATAATTCTATGTTTAACTTATGAGTTGGTCTAACTGACAATTTGTTTCCTTCTTTTCTGAGAGGCTGTTTCTATAACTTGAGCTTTTGACCTTTCAGTCATAAAGGAGCTAACCTAGTGTTGTGCTTATTTCACTATGGTTATATCCCACATGCTCTCAGAGAATTTCTGTTGTTAATGTGCTGCCTGTAGAAGGATAATATTTATTGTATTTCATAGTAGAGATTATAACCTATTTATATATGAGAGACGGTATCTAAACAGGAAGAACAATTAAGTCTATGATTATACAATCCCTAAGATTAAGCAACTGACCCATCTATCAATATTTACTTCTTATATTAACGTATTTACTTCCTGTAACCCATAACACTCCCCCTTAAGTTGGAGTATAAATGTTAATCGTGCCCAACTTGTTACATATATAATCAACTCGAGTCCCATTTAGAGTTTTAGTGAAGATGTCTCCTAATTGTTCTCCAGTTCGGATATGTCCTGTTGATATTATCTTTTGTTGGACCTTTTCACGAATAAAATGACAATCAATCTCGATGTTCAGATTCAACACTAGAACGGGAGACCACATTTTCTCAGCTCGGTAAAACGCCTTACACATATCATAAATACGGAAAATATTTCTTTTGCCATAATATAGAAATTCTAAATACTCCATTAATTCTTTAACAAATTCACAGTGATTAACTAGACTAATCACCTCACTATGAATAGACTTTCGAATCTGCAAAAACAAACGAGTACCATCCATCATCCAATCTCTACGAGTTTCATTAGTTGGAGGATCCTTGATAAGATGATTATCCATTTCAATACTTCGTAAATAAATATGGATAGTCTTATTCCAATCCAAAAAATTAGATCTATTTAATTTGTATTCTGTGATTTTAGTCATTACAAGAATCACATCAGTTACAGTGGTTTAACTTCAGCCATAAGGACACAAAGGATCAGAAGAACAGTATACGTGAACAGTACCCGTGAACAGTATCCGATGAACAGAGTCTTAAGTTTCCAAATGTTACCCTTTATGGGTAACCCAAATGAACGAGCTCTAAGTCTCCAAATGTTACCCTTTATGGGTAACCCAAATAAAGAGAGCCCTAAATCTAAAAAAAATAAATTTAAATCTCTATGAGTGAGGTTTTGATACCATGTAGAAGGATAATATTTGTTTTATTTCATAATAGAGATTACAACTTATTCATATATGAGAGACGGTATCTAAATAGAAAGAAAAATCAAGTGTATGATTATACAATCCCTAAGATTAAGCAACTGACCCATCTATCAATATTTATTTCCTATATTAACATATTTACTTCCTATAACCTATAACACTGCCCATCTGTAGCTATTTCTTGATAAATGTTGATGAATGTGCAAACCATCCATTGCTGGGGTTGGCTTCAGACTGACTCTAAAACCTACTGCTGTGGAGTTTGGACCAGTTACAAATTTATTCCCTTTGTTTGCTTGGCATTTATAGGAGCAAGAGGCACTAGATCTGTGATTAGCTAGGTGTTCAAAAGCAATTGATAATGGGAGGAGGGTGGGAGAGTATATATGTGGATGATGGAATTTACTCCAGCAACTTTTGGCATTAAACATCATAACTTACATAAAAGTGGCAGCCAAGATTAGAATAGATAATACAGTCATGTGCATGCGCATGCGGATTGCAAACCAAAGGAAGGAAAGCAATTAAGAAAGGAGTGGGGGCTGATTGTATGATCAGATTGAAACCATCCTGAGACCATTGTTATCTAAACATGTTGCCTACATGGAATTCCTGAGGCAGATTCAAGAAATAGTAGAACACATTAACCATAAAAATATCAACCATTCAATATGTTGAATAAATATCATTGAACTTGACTTTTAATATTTTGTTGATGAACCATGTTACTGGATGGTTGAAGAGTGATGCAGGCTGAAGGTTAGATCCTGCAATAGATAATATGGCTTTGAAGAGAGTGAAATAGTGGAATATAATCATCGTCAGCTGAACAAATTCGTCGTTCTGTGGTTTTGTGATATGTTTAATTTCTGTTTGAAAGCATGCATATCAAGGTTTCATATCAAAACAGTCAACACGGTTTAGCATGTATCTACTATTTTCAAGATATATTCTATTTTGTTTTGTGTCATTGTAAATTTCTTTCTACCTATCTGGGTCAATACCAATCGTTTTTGCTTTATTTTCTGCAGGAGAAACCTCACTTATTTCAGTTTGTTCCAAATGAGAAACAGGTACCAGATACCCAGTTTGTGTGATATTTATGGAAGCTATGGAATTTTGTACTTGTATGATTATATATTTATAATTTATATTCTACTCTCACAGGTCAAGGCAGCAAATCAACTTCTCAAGAAAATTCCTCAGGGTAATGGAAGGAGGAAGGTTGATGGGGTTCCTGTATTCACTGCCCAAAATTTAGATATTGCCATAGCTACTGCAGATGGGATCAAATGGTGTGTTATAATGCCACTGTATGAGAAAAATTTTGAGTGTGTAAATTGAAATGATTTTTCTCTGTATTTAGGCTATTCATTTCCCATGGACAGTGAGGTTTGCATAATTGTGGATTTAGGTTTCTTATTAAGGGTTTTTATCATTGAATAGACAATATAAGATAGATTGGTGCCTCGTTGTTTAGAATTGCAATGTTGATAATTGGGGTTTTTGTATCTATAACTTTTTTGTTCGTCTTCTAATTGTTAAAATTAGAAGCAAAGCAGGAAGATACTCTTCTTCATTTTAATGAAAGATTGCTTTAGAGAAACAAAGAAATAGAAGGAAAAAGAAACTTGTCCTTTATCGGAGGACGACAGCCGTCCTTGTTACAGCATTATTTCTAAGTCTTCAGATGTTTCCCTTGTAGGCTTTTACAGTTGCACTTGAATATGCTAGGCTTGTACACATTATTTCTAAGTTGTATATCATCATATATTTCTTACACTGTTGCTTTCCTTTCATTAGGTATACGCCATACTTCTTCGATAAAAATATGCTAGATAACATTCTTGAAGAATCTGTTGATCAGCATTTCCACTCTTTAATTCAAACTCGGCACATGCAGCGCCGACGTGATGTGGTAGATGACAACTTGGCAGCAGAAGTCATTGAAGAAATGGGTGATAACATGTTGGAGCCTCCGGAGGTAACTTGTGTTAGTCTGACATGGTATCTTTGCATAGTATATGAAGTTGTAAAGCCAGTGAAAACAACACAGTTTACATGTGGGAATTTGAGAATCCCATTGGCCATTGTGTGTACTTCTTGTTTTCTTACTTTTTGTGGCTTGCAAAGAGGGTCGCATGCAATTTTAGATTGGTATTAATAAATTATATTATATCCAGGCCTGATGATACCAAGGATAATGATGTATTAAAGGTTGTAATAGATGTTTGAGGGCATTATATGGGTTGAATGCCCATATCTGGTGAAAATTTTGTTGACAGTGGATGTGTTTTGCTGATAGGTTCAGGAAATGCTGGATGAGATGGGTCATCCTGGAATACCTTTGAGCGTCATTTCTAAGGCTGCTGAAATCCAGCTTCTCCATGCTGTTGACAGAGTGCTCTTGGGTAATAGATGGTTGAGAAAAGCAACTGGCATCCAGCCCAAGTTTCCGTATATGGTCGACTCATTTGAGAAAAGGTACATCCTATGGCATCTTTGATATTGTTTATTTGTTTTAAAATGTGTGTTTACTGGTGCATTATATCCCATTTTCCTGCTCTTGAAAACCATAGCCATTATAAGTGGATGCAATGGGAATGTAGAGAATCAACTAGTCAATATGCCCTGCTTTAGAGAACATTTATACATGTATATGAAGCTGATTTGCTGAACCTTAGTGTGTCAATTATTCAGCATGGTTAGATATGAATGGAGTTTTCTGGCATTGCTTATACTTTATGGGACTTAATAACATCGTACTTTTTATTTTCACCCCTTTTTTCCTGTCTGATAGGCAGTGGATTATATCTTTGAGTGCATGTAACCGGACATTGTAAGACCTTGCTAGAGGTCTAGGGCCGATGAGCATAATTTCTTATATATCAGGGATGGAATATTTCTTAGAGTAGTTGCATCAGATATCTTCTGGATTAAGCATTTTTAGTTAAGCTGGGATATAGGCTGCCTTGGTAGTTGATATACTTGATTATGCACATGACCATTTTTATGGTACGGAGAAGGCTGTCTTTTAAGTTTGTGCATGACGGTGCAATGTGGTGATTTGTTCACTTTGTTGATGTAGGAGTGCTTCTTCGTTTCAAAGAGCCTCCGAGTCAACCAGCTATCTTGCAAACCCTAAAACAGACAGTACTTCGAATTGCACGTTCAAAGACAATGCTCAAGCCGATCATGAACAGAAAACAGACCTGCGGATTCCATTTGGAGATTGGTTTAGGCATCCGTGGTTGAAGCAAAAATGGAAACCTGAAAAGCTACCAGAAATAAGGTGCCATAAATTGCTGATCATACCATCACACAGTTCCTCATGGTCTTTCCCTTTTCTCACTTTCTCCTTTCTTGTAGATCACACGAGTCATTAAGTGAATGCACAAAGCAAAAGTTAGAGCGTAATTCTTTTCTTCCAAAGATTACAATGGTTGGTATCTCAACTGGAGAGGCAGGACAAATGAGCAAAGCTAGTTTAAAAAAGACAATGGAGGATCTAACTAGAGAGTTGGAGCAGACAGATCGGGAAAATGCCACTGGTAGTAGCAGTAATAGTAATGAGTTAGAAAATGAATATCGGGATCCACTATTTGTTGCAAATGTGGGTGATTACTATTCTGGTATGTCAAGGACAAATTCATCTCGATGGGTCCGTGGAGGAAGTAGATGAAGTCTCCTTGAGAAAAGAAAGCTTCTTAGAAATATGTTGCCTAATTTCATTTAACAATAGAGAGGGAAATGTAAAGTTGATAGTGTAATGTTTAATAGGTTCGTATGTTCTTGGCTATGTCACCAATTTTTTGCAGGTCAGTTGATTTGGATGCATAATTTGTGCATTCAAGTTGTCCGTTCTCAGTATTGTAACATGCAACTTATTTTGTTATTGAGGTCTGTGAGTTGAGCCGGTGGTGTCAATAGGGCTTGCAGTTTTTATCAAATAATAACGCTGTATAACTGATGAATTATTATTTTGCACCCTTCTGCCCTTCTTACAATTTGAGTTTCACTTGGAAGTCCAAATGATCTGATGTGTGTGTATATATATATACACACACGCACATACATATATAAAGACTATGAAACCCAGGTAAGCTAATGAAGTTATATGTTAAATGAGCTTGAGCTTGTGAAGCAGTTGGAAGACTGGAGTGTAACGTAAGGATATTGATCCTATTGACTGAAGCCCCAAGAAATATTGAAAATGTCCTGATGCTCTCTAATATACTCTCTCTAGCTAGATATAGGGAGAACTTCTCTATTGTCATTTGTTTTTGGGAGTGTATACTTTCTCCTTACAGTTTAAGCAGCTTTCCTCTATCCTATCCGGACAGGCAGGGAGGAACATTCTCTTCGCTCTATGAGGAGAGTGGGTTCTCCATCCTCACGGGTTTGTATGGATCCAGTGGAATATTTGCCAAGGAAACTTTACATAGCTGGATTTGACGTGTTGAGCATTTGTTGTTGCTCTCTTTTTTCTATGCATTCTTGCTTTGTTTGTAGGATTTTCCTTTTGCGAGTTAAAAGGAGACTTTAGATGTAAGCTTCTCTTGCCCATATCCGATGACTGGCGGAGAAAGCATATGCTGGTGGTAGCTCGCTGAGCAAGATGAACTTGTAAGTCGCGAGTTAGACAATGAGGAACTTATATTGCCTTTGGCCTTTGCTGATTCCTAGAAAATCTGATTCTAACTTCCATCATCTCGACGTTCTTACCACCACCTTGATCATATGGCCTTCTTTGAGTTTGGGAGAGCAGTTAGTAAGACGCATTCGTTTTGCAAGCAAGCATATCTCTGACTCATCGAAATCAGTGGTTCTATCTGGACGGGCCTTCTTGTTGGTGATTCTTAGATTAGGATTCCTTATGGGCCTTAGGCTTTCTCCTCAAGTTTGGACTTCACTGTACATGTTCCTTTTTTTTTTTTCTTTTGAGAGATTATTGTTTAAAATTTAATTATAACTGTGATAAATTTAAAAAATTCAATTTTATTATTTAAAATTTAAAATATTATATATAAATATGAATCATCCTAAATAGTTTGGAATTTTTTTCAATAGGCTAACGAATATTGTAAACATCTCAAACGTTTACCGTTAATTTGTTTCGTTGGAGTCATTAATTATCCATCGAGTGGTGGGCGCTTGTTAGGAAGAGCTGCGAAGTTGGTTGTTCCTAATCCTAGTGTGCGGCACTTTACTCTCCCCACACGCTCCAAAGTGGTGGTGGGTGGTGAACCCCCCACCCACCCTCTCATCTCCTCCCTCCCCCCTCTCTCTCAGACACACTCTTCCTCTCTAACTATGAACTGAAGATTAAAAAAGGAAAAAGTGGTAGTGGAATGAAATTGCTCATGGATTTGCTTTAAATTTTTTGATAACGACAATGGCTATATTTCACTATCATTATCACTATAAGCCAGATCCATCAACATTTTCTTCTTCGCCCCCCTTTCACATCCCCTCTTCTCTTCCTCTCATTCCGCTTTCATATAAATGCCAAACCCAATTAACCCATATATATGTCTCCAGGAAAAAAGAAAACAAAGATATCAAATCCATTTCTTGAATGGTCAATCCCACCATCACCATAACAATCACTTCATTCCTCTTATCTATCTTTTAGGCCTCTGTAAATGCCACTAAGCTATGCCTTGAGGATCTTATCTAACCCAAGAAGACGACCACAACAATGGCTCAAAACTCTCTTTTTTTTTCTGAAAATATTAGATGGTTAAAAAATATAAAAATGTTTTTTTCTTGCAGCAGAAGAACTTCAAAATGATTGAACAACATAAAAATATAAAAACCCTTAAAGCAGGTTATAGAGTTGATGAGTTTGGTGTGGTTGAAGGAAGAAATTATTGCATTAAACTTGAAATAATTGCAAATGGGATTCACGAGCAAAAGGAGAAATAGACTCTGTGCATACGTGAGAGAGAGAGAGCAACTGTGCATGGATGGATGATCTCATAATTCCCTTGACTTGTTAAAAAGAAAGGAGTTAGCATCAGAGATGGTAGAAGTGGTGGTCCCTTATTATGATTTTAAATATAAAGCAGCAAACTTTGCTCATTCCAACATCATCAGCATAGAATATCTATGCATGTTTTCAAATTATTCCGATAAGCAGCCTCAACCGAAACCTTTCTCTTACAATGTAATCAATTTCCAAAATGTCAATCCCAAATTCCCCAATTCATTTCTTCATTTTTAACCCTAAAATAATTAAAGCTCTCTTTGTAATTACAGTGTTCACTTTTGGGTAGACAAAAACCTTCCCCATCTCTGCCCTTCAAGATTTTCTTTCCGTTTCTTTCCTTTTCCCTCTCAAAGTAAGAACCCCAAAAAGAGTATTTTTGTACGGATACTTCCCTTTGTTTCTAGAAGCATATATTTCTTTTTTAAAAGAAAAAAAAAAATCCTCTTTAAATCTAAAAAAAGTAATGCTGATCCCTCTTTGCTTTTCTTTCACAAAATATATTATATATATTGCCAAATGATTGATAAATCTAACTTTTTTTTTCTTTAATCAATTGGTTAGAGTATATTATACCTTAAACGTTTTCCTTCTTTTGGTATAAATGATTTTATAAAAAAAAAATTAAATAAATTCTTGCAAAATCATTTCTAATTTCATCTCTAAATTTTCAAGTTAAAAAATTTTAAATCCTTTTATTTCAAATAAGAATTTTATTATAAAATTTTTTATTCTAAACGAAAGATTTATGAATAATCTCCTGCTATATTATAGTTTTATTGACTAATAACTTAACCTGTCTCACTTTTACATTAATTAATTTTGACATTAATAATATATTTATGGTTATACTGTGAAGTTAAATATGATAAAATAAAAATTAATCTCAAATAGAATCATTTCAATAATAAGAATGAGAAAAAAAAGAAATTAGCTTGTTGGATTATTAACAAACTTGTTAAAGAATTACCTCCATGTTTAAATTAGGAAGATAGGATTCAATTAATTAAAACATTTGATGGCAATTGAATTTTTTCTGTATTAATAGTTCATGTAAGAGCAACGACCCTTTTGCTACGAAATTCTTCGTCACTAATTCTAATTTCCTTGTCAGAAACTATAGGCCACGAAAATAAATGAGTGCACCACGTTGTCGCCTATGTGGCAGCAAGACTAAATTAGCATTTCTGCGCTGGAGGATAAATGACCTTTTTTAAAATTAAATTTAACTTTCAAAATGAGTAGACGAGATTAGTGGTTGATGCCAAAGTGAAAATTTGATTAATTTGGCATGAATGCCTAAAAGAATGTATATTATTCTTGAAAAGATAAAAGGGAAAAAAATAATTATTAAAATTAAAAAAATATATATTACGTATCAAGAAATCCATGCTACATATAAGTATGTATTAAAAAGTAAATAATTAAACTATTATTTTTAAAATAAAATATAAAAAAATCTGTAATTTGAAACAAATAAAATAAGGAAAATATATTTTTAGATGAAAATTACTATATCATTTATGATGCATTTATGTCAAATTAATCAATTTTATCATTTTTTCAATCTAATTAATGTTGGTTATTGACTTTAGGCTATTTGCACCAATAATCCTATTTGATCTGATTTGAAGTGATTTTTAAAGAAATCGAAATTTTGATTTTTTTAATAATATTATAATTGGTCTAACTTAAAGTATATTTTACATTTGCGAAAATAATTTGATCAATCTCAGTACTTTACATTTTTATTTTATTTTATTTTTTTAATTGAATTTTTCAATATCAAATTGATGAATTTTTAATGGGTTGGAATTTGATTTAATTAATTTTCAATATAGTTTGAAAATAAATTAATTTAAATTAAAACTAAATATTTTCTCATTTTATTTAGTCACCGTTTAAAATGCAAGATTCCCACATAAAAAGCATCAATTGAATAACGAACCCATTTTTAACGGCCAAGATTCTTTACCAAAAGACGCCTATATGGGGGCAACCAGTGTAGGAACATCTCCTTTTTTTTTATCATTTGTCTCTTTGGTGCCTAACAGAACATGAGTATTCGTCCACGTGGCTTTAATCCAGCGGTTCAAATCATCCAACACATCATGCGATCAAACGTGGGAAGCCCTGAGCCCTGTTGGTGCTGCGTGTCACCCACAGCTTCTCCAGCACTGAATTTAGAGCGAGCAGAGGATTTTTTTTTTTTTTTTTTAAATATTTTGTACCCAAGGGCGTCCTCCTTTGAGGCTATACTGCTCGTTTTATTGAGGGGAAAAAACAAAGGTCACGCTCCAACCTGTTTGAAATACTGCTTGCTGGTATTAAAATGGTCTTTGAAATTATATAATTTTGAGTTGAAACCGATTATATTAAAAAAAATTGAGCGAATTTAAATTTTCAATACTTTACATTATATTATCCTACGTACATAATTACCGATCTATATTTATATAAGATTAATTTAAAATATTTAATTAATTACATATGAAATTGATAATATTAAAATCGATTGAATCATATTCAATGGATATGGAATATGAAGAGATTCCACGAGTCAAACCGTTTGATCAGATAAAAAAAAAATCCGACTAATATAATATAAAGATCAGATCTCCAATTCTTTAGATTTCATTAATGCTCGGATCGATCGGATCAATTCCTTCAAAATTTGTATTATCAATAAGATACTTGAATACATGAACAACTGATCTCAATGATACTAAGGAACCTACCTTTATATAGGTCGGATAAGTCAGACATAAACCTAGTGAAATCAAGGCGAGACATCGACTCCTCACGCAATGGTCGACCTTTTTAGTCTTTTCTGAAATATTAAATACGCATGCAAAAAGACTGTCCAGCTGTCTAGCACATCTGACAAAGGGCATAAAAAAATTGGCTTTGTATTAATTAGTCAACTGTTAGCCACTTAACATACATGCTGCATCACGCCACCATCCAATTTGATGAGATGTAAAATAGGAAATCATGATATAAATATCTAAGAATCAACTTTTCATGCCTCTTAAAAAAAAAGCTCTCCAAAAGTGAGACTCTTATTCTACCAAGAATTAAGGTTCTAAGAAATTAATCTCTCTCTTATATACTCATAAAAAAACCCTCAAAATGGAGATTGGCTTAAGATTTCCTCAAAAAAGGTTTATCATTTACTTTTTCTTATTTTCTTTGTGTTAATAAATTTTAAATAATCATTATTTATCTTGAGCATTGGAGAGTCTCTATCAAAACATTCCTAACGAGATTCCTAACTGTCACATTTTATCTCATAAGTTTCTTTTTTTAAAATTAAATATGGAGAAATCTTAAAAATTAGACATGGATCAATAATCAATCTATTTAATTGAATTACCGCCAAATATCCATAATCGACTCATTTAATCGAATTGCCGCTAAGTATTCACAATTGGACACCTCGATAGATCTCGTTTCATAAGAAACTATTAACAAGCTTGAATTTGAATTTAACTTCTTGAAAGGGAGATTTGTGAGTGAATTCTATACATGCGTGACAATATAATTATGAAACTACATATTGAAAATGATAAAAATACGTAATTAATAAATTTTTTACTTTAGCTACTCTCTTACATATTAAACGATATTATTGTAATTGACTGTGGGCATGGATATTTCGAATATATTTAATGAATTATAGAAATAAGTTGGTTTTTTATTGATGAGCAGCCCTAACATTTCAACTGTTAAATCATATACTATAAAATATATCAGGTTATATCCAAATTAATATCTCAACTTTCTAAACCATAAAAACTATAAGCTATATATTTTCTGTTTAAATCATAAAAATTATAGATTATCTTATCTAACTTAACACCAAAACGTTTATGGTTATTTATCAATTAATGGTAATTTGGCTTAGTTGGGTGAGATTTGCACCATCCTAAGAGTGTAGTGGGGTTAAGATTTCATTGAACAACTCCTGGGCTTTTCCTCCTCTACTTTATTCCAAATATTAAGTGGCCATAGCCCCACTCTAATGCAAGTTGTAGGACACGCCATTGCAACGAAGCCATTTTTTTTATAAAACAAAAAAAAAAAAAAAGAGAAAATAAAAGAGTGAGCTCACGATGTGGAGAGCGCGTGGGAACTCATGTTTCACTCACAGCAATTACACGGCATCCAATCAAACATCGAGTAGAAGAAGAATATAGTGAAGCATGTAGGCAATTCTACAAGCATAGGCACCCTCTTTCCTTCCTTACACTGGCGGGGCCTGCTTTTGACATTTTTACAAAGTCAAAGAAAAAGCAAAAGGTGGTTTCTTTCTCTGTCTCTCTCTAAAACAGAACCACACTTCTCCATATACAGAGAGCTCTGTATAAATAATTAACAATTACCCAAGTCAGTGCTCCACCATCATTTCCTCTCTCCTTACTCGCTTTCTGTTTCCTATGCATCTTCTTCTCTCTATATTTTTTGTCCCACCCATTCCCCAAAAGTCAGCGCCGTCCTTCGTGTTCACTACTGATCTCTTTCGTTGCCCCATTTGCTCAAAGAGCAGCACGAAACTAGATTGATTGGTTGTAATTTCTAGGTAGATTGGATGCTCTCTATGGCTGAGGACTGGGATCTATACGCTGTAGTGAGGAGTTGCACGACCTCTGCCACCAACACTGCAGCCACCGCAAACGCCGAAGTATCTGGTCAAAATGCCAACTTTGAGAACCATTTGTGTTGCCTGGCCTCTTTGACTTTCGAAGCTGATGAACCATTTTCTTTTCCTGATCTTGAAAAACCTAGAAACGATGGATTGCAAGAATTGCAAGATTCTTACAAGGCCTTTCTACCTATCACCACTGTTCAAGGTAATATTCCTACCTCCTCCATTTCTGATTTTGGAGGATTTATTGGCCAAAATCAGTCACAACTTGCACAACAGCAGCAGCAACTGCATCATCCTCCACCACACGGCAATATACCCTTCGGCCTCCGTTTCAATCATAGACAACCACAACCCCAACATGCACGGCAACAGCCAAATCAACGGCAACAGTTGCACCAGTTGGGTTCTCAAAGGCCTGAGACCAGTCCGTCTTTTCTTCCTTTACGAGCCACTCAATCATCGGCCTCGAGATCAAGGAAGAAGTAAGTGGGTTAACTTTTGGTTTCGGGCTTTTCATGGAAAGATTTCCCATAATGTCTTTTGAATTTCATTGTTCTACAGAAAGAGTCATCAGAAGAGGCAGGTGATGCATGTAACAGCAGAGAATCTCTCCAACGATGTGTGGGCTTGGCGAAAGTACGGACAGAAACCCATCAAGGGCTCCCCATATCCGAGGTTTGGCCTTTGCGCATTCATATTCTCGAATGATTTTAACTTTGAGTGTATGTCTAAAGACTAAAAGTCGGATTTTAATTTTGGATTATTTAGGAACTACTACAGATGCAGCAGCTCGAAAGGGTGTGCAGCGAGAAAGCAAGTAGAGAGGAGCAATACAGATCCAAATATGTTCATCGTGAGCTACACAGGTGAGCATACCCACCCTCGTCCCACCCACCGAAATTCACTCGCCGGAAGCACCAGAAACAAATTTTCGGCCATACAAAAGCCTGCCAATAAGGAATCCGAGGAGCCAAGTGCAGAAAAGGCTCCGTGTTCGTCTCCGCTTTCGGCGACAAGTCTCTCTCCAACAACCCCACTGTCAGCTCCCATGGACCACGAGACAGCGAATGAGAACATCAACACAGAGGCTGCGAAGATGGATGGAGCTGACTTGGAGAGCCATGGAATGGACAGCGACGGTGAGTATTATGAGGACGACGATGATATTCTTATTCCTAATATGACCTTCAACGAAGATCTAATTAAAGATTTGCAAGAACTGGGTACCGTTGGCGATGGTTCTTTTGGTATTGGCAGCAACAGCAGTGGCGGCTTAGGTCAAACTCCGGATTTTGGTGACAACTTCTTCTCTTGGTCCGTCGGTAGCTCAGCCGGCGGTGGCGGTGACTGATAAATCTCTCAGAAAGCTCATATTTTTAACAAAAAAAAAGTTTACAGCTCCAGTCGTTTGTTAGTACTATCATTATTATTAATTTATATATACAGAGAGAGATTTTTGCAGACAAATGCAACAGACAATCATAGAAACTATAGAATTTTGCGTAAATTTGGTTTGTCGAATCTGGACCGGTATAGATCATGTACAAAGTGATAAAACGAATCTTTTCCTTCTCCAAACTATGCTTCTGTTTATCCCTTTAACTTTTTTCTTTGCCACTTTTTCTTATTTATGTATTTTGGTTTTTTCGCCATTTAGAAATGCTTGGTTTCATTTGAACTCTGAATTTTCTTTTTCCCAGAAGAAAAACATGTGTAAAAAGTTTCAAATAAAGATATTAATACCAGCCAAATGCCAATTACTGCTTTTTTTTATGTTATTCTAAAAAATATATTTTATATATCAATAATAAAAGTATTTAAATATAATATATTTTAACTGCAAAATTTTTTAAAATATTTTCCGCTGTCCATAATCTCAAATACGTAATAAGGTTACACATCTCGTTAAATCCGTTTGAAAATACTTATTCACATTAAGAAAATTTAAAAATTATATATGATTTTTATTTTTTTAAAATTAAGATTTCATAATCATAAAAATAAATTAAAAGAAACGTTATGCAAAAGCGCGTTTTTATTGCCTAATATGATATGGATAAAGAGAAAATACTGCTCTTTTTAATAAAAAAAAAAGGAAATATATATAATTATTAGTTAACCATTTTATTTATTTAATTACAAATATAAACGGTTGAAAATTATTTAATATATTTAATAAATATAAATATAATTAATTAATTAATTAAATTAAAAATGAGAATTTTAACATTACATTTAAAAAAAAAAAGTCCAACCAACAGGTAATATATACTCCCGGTTACACTATGATTGTAATGCACGCATAGAAATGATGAGTTTAATTATAATTTGATTTTTCTTTTTTTTGACCTTTTGATTTTGGGAGAGGATGAAACCACCTCTAATAATTATCTACCCCTGGATAAAGGAATCTTCTTATTACCTTGCTTTCTGAATAATTTATTTGGTAATTTTTATATGAATTTATTTTTAATAATTATAATGCATGATTTCATGATTTATTACGTATTTGTTTAATTATTTTTGGGTTTTTATTATTATGTAATTATATTAACTTAGTGGATGTCATGTCAAAACAGATACTAATTAACATCATATCATGTCACTTAATTCAACTGATATATTTATACTAATTTTAAAATTATATTTTTGGGTTCTTATTCTGAAAAATGAAAATTAATATTTTTAAATAAAATATAATTGTGATAAATAAGAAATAGGTAAGGCAACTGGATGAAGGAAGTTGTCTGATCCGCGTGTGAAAGGGTGGAGACTAAACAGTGACACCGACTCCGGTTCAGTGTTCCATCACGAGACAAACAAAAGATCCTCGTTTTGTCCGTTCACACTTGAAGCCAAGCCAGGCATCACTCTTCCTGGTCAAATATTTTTTATTCTAAGATATTAGAGTCAGTCAAATACATTTTCATTTTTAATGAGATATTTTAAAAAAAAATAAAAAATAAAAATAAAAATTGGGCCATGATGGATGAGGTAGTTGGGGAATCTAATGATGTTAAAATAGTGATGCAAGTTGTTATGCCCCATCTTATCTTAAAATTGTACAATATAATTTATAATGAAGCAAATGCGACTTGATGCAGACTTAATTGGTCTTTGCTCTTTCATTTCTGTTTCCAAAACCCTTAAAACTTTTAATGCCAACTTAATATATATTTTAATTAGCTCTAATTTTGTATGCTTTTCAAGAAATTCTTGCTTGGTAACTGACAGTGATGCTCTGGCTTTATAAAATGCAAGTGGAAACTATATCTGCATTCAAAACATGGGTGATGTTTATTGCTAAGCAAATCTCATTCACACGCTTTCTTTTTTTTTTTTAACTGGTTATATATATATAATTCAGTGTGTGATGATGTAAATTTAAATTATGGTCCAGTGATCAAATTAATTGATTTTTTGTGAAATTATTCTACCCAAATAAGAAAGAAAGGAAAAAAATCAAATCAATTAAATTTTCGTGAAATTATTGGTTCCAATAGGAGAATAAAGTACACTATCTATATTAAAAAAAATGAACTTAAGAGTAAAGTGGTATTAAACTTTTGAAAATCATGGGCTTACATGATGAGTGCAGCCCAGTCTGATGTCTGAACTCAGACCGTACAGTAGGTTCATGAACAAACATGATCTGTAAGCCTCAGCCTATGGATCGATCCCAAGCCCAATGCAACAAAGGCCCCGAGCATGCTCTCTTTCTTGAACATGTAGATCTCGGTCGTCAAAATGCAGGTCCCGTTGAACGAATCCAACGGTTGAGATTTTTCCAGTAGAGATCGTAACTCAGCGAATAACAACCCAACCATCAGTCTCTTTCTCTCTGAAAAACGCAGTGAGAGGGCACCCGAGAAGAAGATCGAAATCGGAAGTATCGATCCTGATTCTCTTTAACAATGTTTCTGCGGGTGATCGGGCGCCCATTGTTGGCCAAAGTGAAGCAGACAACGGGGATTGTTGGTTTGGATGTGGTCCCCAACGCGAGGGAGGTATTGATCAACTTGTACACCAAAACCCTAAAGGAGATTCAGGCGGTACCGGAGGACGAAGGGTACCGTAAGGCAGTGGAGAGCTTCACGACGCATAGGCTGAAGGTTTGCCAAGAGGAAGAGGATTGGGAAGTGATCGAGAGGAGACTTGGATGCGGCCAAGTTGAGGAACTCATCGAGGAGGCCCAGGACGAGCTCAAGCTCATCGAGAAAATGATCGGTTTGTACACCTTATGCTGTAATTTCCTTATTTATTTCTCATTGATTCTTTGCATTGCTGGAGGAGGATAGAGGAGATTTTCTGCTTGAATTTTTTTTTTTTTTTTTTTTGGGGGGGGGGGGAGGGTGTGGGGGAACACTTGAAGAACTATTTTCATCAAATTAGCAATTTTGCTAGTGGAATAGCTTACTCTATGTTAATGGTATTTCCAATGAATAGGGAAGCTTCCGTCTTTTTCAGGCTCGTAGTGAACATTATGAATTGCATAGTCGCCTAGTTTAGTCTGACACTTGCATCTGTGATAAGGTGGAAAATATTAAGTTGATTTCTTGTACCTTAAGAAGTCTGTTATTCTTGAATTCCCTCATAAAAAAAGAGAACCATTGTAAGTTAATATCTTCCCATTCCTTGGCTGCCTCCGGGCATGGAATGTTATTGCTGATGTCTGTTATGCACTTGGGCTCTGATTTTTAGTTGTTGAGCTTATCGTTAGGTGTTTGGTTGTGGAAATAGCCTGTTTCCTGAGGAAGCAAAGCAGTTTGATACTTTAATGTATCATGACACCACTTGGGTTTGCTCTGTTATGTCTTCTTGCATTTTGAGTTGGAGCTGGTTGCTAAGTGGTGAGAGTTTCCACCCAGCTTGATGCCTAATAATTAACTATTTTTTTTTCTTTTCTTGTCCATATTAACATTGGCATTTAGAGTAGGTATAGTGTTGAATGAAGTTTCGTTGTGAAGAACAGGGTGCTAGTGAGGGCAAGGTCTTTGGTTTTTAACTGGTGTTGCATATAATATTCTGATGTTTAAGTTTATAGTTGAAGTTTAGTTTAATCCATGTTGTTGCATTAAATTTTCATCGTAGTGAAGGCAATGGTTTGTTTTCTATGCCATCGTTACAGGACAAGAAAATTTGCTACAGGTTCTCTTGTCACCAATTTCCATATTTTAGATCATTTGGAGTTGTTAGTAGTTCGGTGAAGTGTGTCTCATAGATGCTGTTCTTCAATAAAATTGTGAAAATTATTAAGATTTTATTAGTGGCTGTTTGTTAATCATGCTATGTTGCAGAGTGGGATCCTTGGGGTGTGCCTGATGACTATGAATGTGAAGTTATAGAAAATGATGCACCAGTTCCAAAGCATGTTCCTTTGCATCGACCTGGTCCTCTTCCTGAGGAGTTCTACAAGACGCTTGAGGCTGTGCAGTCCAAAAATGATGCAGTCACTTCTGGTCAGTCAGAGTCAAAGGACTAGTGCTTGGAACTCTTAATTTGAGAAACATTGAGTTTAAGAGATCAATCTGTCTCTTTGTTTTTGGTTTACTATTTGTGTTCGTTCTCCTGTAAGTCCTGTTTGCCAGATTGAATAGGGTTTTCATTCAACTCGGGCCAGAACCATTCACTGAATAATGCAGACTGGAACAGATACTAGCAGTTGTTTTTACAAAATCTCATACTTGCTTTCCTATTGAAAATTTTAAGCAGTCTATTGAACGGTACGAATTTCTTGTGCCTCAAATCTAACAATGGTCCATGTGGCAGGACTGCAAAGTGCTTTCTGAATTTGCTAACTTTTCGGTACTTACCATGTTTAGAATCTGTTGATTCCTTGAATTGGAAGGTGATGATCATTGTAGAGTAATGACAACTATATAGCAATTTGGCGCATAGCTCCATGGCATTGGCATGAATGCAAAATCTTTGAAAACTATGAGGGGCATGACACCTGCTGTTCTGGATAAAACATTTGAAAACATTATGAAGAGCTTATATGCTATTGATAAAGCCTTGAAACCAAGAACAGAAGATCTCTCTATATGTAGCAGTTTATTACTGTAACTCGATAAATGGATATTGAAGCACATGGTGGAAATACATCCTAGGTGCCTTTTAACTAAAGCCTACAGCAACAGTTATCGACAATGCAAAAACTTCTTGTCACGAAAGTCATAATCCAAAAGAATCATGGACTGATTGACATGGCTGCATTAGTTCATACATCTCAGGAAAAGGCATAACTATGATAAGGAAGGGAGATTACAATTAGTCAGTATCTTTTCAGGGGCGTAGTAGTCACCTCGTGGACTTTTGTATTAACCCAATAGCGTCTCGGTATCTTTTCAGAAACTCTACCAGTGCAGGGGCTGATGGCTGAATAGCAACTTGATACCTTTTGCAAATTGAGAACTTGTTTGCAAAATCAAAGCATGACCACACACTTTCCACTGAAAAAATACAATTGATTCATCTCGCGCACTGCTTATCATGTCATAGGAATCTCTGCTAAATTGACCATGCACGTATAGTACCCTTTAATAGCTATGACAGTTGTTAATGACCAAGAAGAACAGCAATCTTAATCCTGGTAGAATAATTTTCTTTACCCTGGTATAGATATCCCTGCTCCTTGAAACTCTGTGGTAACTAATTCAAAAAAAATCTCATGAATGCGATATGATGTATCTCCTACATAGAAGAGAGTAATCGTCGTTCCTATTTCTTCTAAGCATGCATAATGTTGTTCGACTCTCTATCTTTGATCAACAACCGAGTCTTTTCACTCAAATCTGGCCGCCCACAATTTTCATACAAATTTGCAAGCTGCACATAGAATGCAGGATCCGACGGAGTAAGCTCAAGACCTAGCCTTGCCACTTGTTCTCCAAGAGCCATATTCTTATGAACTCTGCAGGCAGCCAACAAAGTTCTATAGATCAAAACATCTGGCTTAAAAGGCATAGTTTCTAGGGCATCCATTGCTTCCTCCAGCCTGCCAGCTCGGCCAAGGAGATCAACTAAACAAACATAGTGATCCAATTGTGGTTGTACGTCATGCATTTCCCTCATAGAATAAAAATACTGGACACCCAGGTCCACCAAGCCTCCATGACTGCAAGTGAAAAGCACTGACAAGAATGTGACGGAATCAGGTTTGACCCCAGATAATCTCATATCATCAAAAGCAGAAAGAGCAGAGGAGATATAACCATTTGCTGCCAATCCAGATATCAACCCATTCCAAGATACAACATCTGGTTCAGTTATTTCTGCAAATGCTCTGCGAGCATCATCTAGAAGTCCAAATTTCCCATACAGGTCAACTAGGCTATTTGAGACTGAAATCCAACTGCCTAAACCGGATTTCACAGAATAACAGTGAAGTTGCTTCCCCATTTCAGTTCTGCCCAAGCTAGCTGCTGCAGAAAAGAAGCATGACAGGCTAAATCCATCTATCTCCACATCGTTATTGAACATGTGACCCACTACATTTAATGCAAATTCATGACAGCCCATCTGATTAAATCTTGAAGCCAGAGTTGTGTATGTGATGGCATCTCGTTGCTTCATATCTCTTACCACACGCCACGCATCATCTACCTGGCCCGATCCAGCATAAGCATCCACAAGAGCATTACCAACTACAAGATCATGGTCTGCATTAGTCTTGATTATAAATCCATGCAGCTTCAACGTCTGATTCAGAGATTTTGTTGCACTGCAGGCCCTGAGAATTATAGAGAGAGTAAATGAATTTGGTTGCTCTCCAGCAGCCCTCATCTCCATAAATGAGTTAAAAGAATCCTGTTGCAAACCATGTTCAGAAAAACCTGCAATCAAAGAAGTCCAAGAGATGATATTAGGTGAGACTATGCCTCTAAACACTCTCAACCCATCTTCCACTGAGAGAGAACATTTCATATACATATCAACAAGTGCATTTCCTAGGGGAACATCGCATTCCAAGCCAGTCTTGATCACCCTAGAGTGGATCTGCTTTCCCAAATCTAATGACATAACTGACGTGGAAGCAATCAGCATACTCAAATATGTGATTTTATTTGCCAATATTCCAGAAATCTCCATCTCCTCGAATGCAGTAACAGCCTCCTTGAACTTGAAGTTCTGAGCCAAAGCTGAGATAATGGCAGTCCATAATAATACGTCATACTCAGGTGTCAGCTTTGAGATCGTAAGGGCATCTTCCACCCTCCGGTTCCTTGCATACATATCAAACAACGCTGTCTTTACTACCAAATTGATTTCAATTCCCAAAACTATCATATGGGCATGAACCAATTTCCCATGGTTCAAACTAAGCGAACCAGACGCAGCTAAAAGTTTAACAAAAGTAAACTCGTTTGGAGAAACATCAGATTCTATCATATCCATATAGAGCCGCAAAGCTTGGCTCCACTTCCCGGCTTGTACAGAAGAAGAAATCACCGCAGTCCATGAAACAATATCCCCTTTATCCAAATAGCTAAAAAGTTTACATGCCTCATCAGAAGAATTAAGCTTCGAGTAGAAACCAATCAAAGAGCTACACAAAATTTGGTTCGATTCAAACCCATGCTTTATTGAAGAAGCATGAATACGTTTTCCAAGACTGAATTCTCCCAGAGCAGAACATGAACGTAAAACGATTGAGAAAGTGAAGGCATTTGGGAATGAACCCGAAAGGATCATCAGATCGAACATATCAAGTGCCTCGTCGTGTTTCTCATCCTTAACATAAGCAGAGAGAATAGCAGTCCAAGAAATAACATCCCTGCTCGACATTTCATCGAAGAATTGGCGTGCATGCTCCACCCCGAAGCATTTCCCATAAAGAGATAGCAGATTGTTGCTTAAATACAAATGATCTTGAATACCCAATTTGATTATTGGGCTGTGAATGCAAACACCCTGATTTAAGGACTTGGAGTTGCAGAAAGAAGCAACCCGCGAACAGACATCTACAAAACGTTGTAGCAGTTCCGTTTTATCTGTGATCGTTATAGCTATTTGGCGGATCATCTTTGCATTGTACTGTGAAAAAAAAAACGAGGGAGCGCTGACAGAGGATAAATTTTAGAGCTTTCACTGCAAGAATTATTCAATTTAAATCCACTTCGTGTTTCTTAGATTTCATTCTTTATAGTGTAAAAAATAATAATAATAATAATAAAAATTAACTACTTAATGTTTATTGTATGAAAAACTAATCGGTTAGTTTATTAATTTTAAAAGATATATTAAAATATTTTAATATTTTAAAAAAATTATTTATAAATTTTTTAATTTTATTATAAAATATTTTACTATTTAATTTTTATATTTTTTAAAAAATTTTATTAATTAATCTTTTAAATTTTTAAACAATCTATTAATTAATCTCTTCGTATTAAAAATATTTTACTTTTTATAATATTTAATGATTAAAATTAATAAAAAATTAATTAATAAATTTTTTTAAATATTAAAAATATTTTAATATATTTTTAAAATTAAATTTACCAACTATTAAATTATTTCATATTATAAAAATTAAATAATAATTTTAAAAAAAATAAATACTGTTTCCATTATATAAAAATAAGTCATGGTACTTATTTCTTTCATAAATTTAAAAAAAATGTAAAAAATACAGTAAAAATAATAAAACTTACATTGATTTGTTAATATACTTTTCGCTGGTATTGTTTTTAATTATTTTTAAAAACAATTGGTATTATTTTTTAATATATATTAAACAAAACTATATTAGAAAACGAATGAATAATGATTTAATTATAAGTTAATACATGAACAACTATAACTATTAATTTTTTCTTAATAAAAACTGTTTGAGAATTGTAATTTTTTGAGAATTATCCATATACATTTTTAGTTTATTATTTCATATAAATTACGTTACACTGAAATAACTGATCGTGCAATAATGAAAACTACTTAAATCCTATCAAGGTGGCCTGTTATTTTTTTTTTAAATATCATTTTAAATAATTTTATTAATTTTAATTAAAAATAAAAAATAATTTTAACATTTTAATTAATATATTTATGAAAATATTTTGATGTATTAAAGTTGAATTCAACATTAATAATTGATCTAATGATAATTATTAACAAAATCATCTTTCGTTTATAGAAATATAGATATTATACAAATTCTTTTTACTTGTATTATTAACATTTAACGCGTAAAAGTATAAAAAGTGAGCTAGTAGAATATAATTATAGTCAATTAATTATATTAATATATTCAAACAACTTATAAAATGCATTTGCATTTATAAATTTAATCTGGTGGTAAGTGCATTTCAGTAAATTTGAAAGGTTTTTACTTTCTACTCCTCCGATCTTTGATCTACTATTTTTATTTTAAAAAAAAATCTTATAAAATGCATTTAAGCATATACTCTTTTATTTATATGTGTAAATTACTTTTCATAAATTAATACATCGATAAATGTAACAGTTTTTATTATCCGATCTTCAATTTTTTATTTTTATTTCAAAAAAAAATCTTATAAAATACATTTAAATATATACTCTTTTATCTTTAATTTTTATTTTCATTTCAAAAAAAAAAATCTTATAAAATGCACTTAAATATATACTCTTTTATTTATACGTGTAAATTACTTTCCACAAATTAATATATTGATAAGTGTAACAGTTTCTATTCTCCGATCTTCAATTTTCAATTCTCATTGAAAAAAAAAATCTTATAAAATACACTTAAATATATACTCTTTTATCTTTAATTTTTGATTCTCATTTCAAAAAAAAAATCTTATAAAATGCAGTTAAATATATACTCTTTTATTTATACGTGTAAATTACTTTCCACAAATTAATACATCGTTGAATATGACTAAATTTTAAAATTTATATTTTCACAATTTAACTTAACATCCGGGGAATTTTTTTTTTCAGCTTATTTTTTTATTTTCTGATTATTTAAATGATATCATTTTTATTTAGTTCCAAGAGTGAATTCTCTGCTATCCTGATTTTTTAGTCTTTACATTTAGTTTTTATTTTTTTTTTTATTTTATTTCTTGACAAATTTAAAAAGAAATGAGAGAATTTTATTTGAATTTGTTATTGTTGTGTTTTTTTTACTCATTTTTTGTACTGTTTGCATGCTGAGTCATGGTGGCTGAATCTTGCTCTTCACCTTATTTTTATAATCTATCAAAGGCTAATGTGGCATTTAATCGTAAAGATTAGCTCAAAAAGCACGAATGAGATGCCAAATTAATATCATCCTCCCTTTTCACTTTTATCGGCCTTTTTCATACAATCTACCTTTGACTCTAATGGTGGTGCTCTATATATATCGTGTGTGATGTCTCTTTATCATCATCATCTGTCGCTTTTCTTTGTTTTTATGCCTTTAGTTATATTAGACGTTTAGTTTTTTTTTTAAATTGCATAACGTTGTAAGTGTGCTTTTTGAAATTTTAAAGTTTTAATTTATTAATTTATGGTCAGAACCTACTATTGTATAAGAATTTCTCTTTATCTTTCCAGACTTTTAATTTGTTGGCGATTAGAATGATTTAAGAGTTGATGATACTCCTTTCATTAGGTTTCATCTTTTAGGTCAAGTTAGTTTTCATGTTGATCCCGTAAATTTTAGAATTTTAATTTTTTTCTTTTATTTTGAGCCTAAACGTTTTTATATATTTAAACTATGAATCTTATATTTCTATCTTTTATTAATATATCTATGTTTTTCGACAGAAAGAAAAAAACACTTTTTTCTTCTCTCTACACAATAGCCACTTGTAGTTTAAATTTTATGTATTCTTCTATTGATTTGATTTTTAAATTTAGCGCTTTTAAGTATCCCATGTGCTATTAATGAATTATATTAGCCAAAAAACTAAGTTCCTAATCCAATAATTTCTCTTATATTAATACACTGTTTATTTCAAAATAATTTTTTAGAAGTAATTTATATTGACATTTAAAACCATTAGAAAAAATTGTTCAACTTAATTTAAAAAAAAAAAAAAACAAATTTTTAAAGAAAATGACCTTCAAACTTTTTATAAATAAATTTTGTTATCACTTTTTAATTATAATTAAATGATAAAATAAACAATTTGCTTAAAAATAATTTATTTCAATGTACCAAAAAAATAATAATTTATTTTAAAAAAATTTCTACGTATGAAAGGAAGCCTAATATTTGCATATATTTCCAAAAGATAACGAACCGCAAGCTGATTAGACGGATCGAGTGGTTTAGCAAGAAAGTTCGTTGTGGGTCATTGCAAGTTTCGAAGAAGTTTCATCTGGTGCCGCAGTCATGGCGATACCATCGGCCGTCAGCGTATTGAGAGTTGCGACCTACAAATTATGGGCCCACTTAGGCTTCCTATTCTTTTCTTCATCTACCAGACATGATTTCATTTTCACCAAACACATTCCTTTTGTTTGAAATAAATAATCTTATAAAAAAATTTGTATAATCTCATACAATTTTTAATTTTTTTTTGAAATAAAAATTAAAAAAAAAAAGCATGTGTTGTCTTTCGATCATCGCTTGCCCTAGAGCATGATTCTCCCTATTGGAAATTTGGACTGCCATCCAAGCAAAGAATGGATCCCAATCTCTTCCTTTTTTTATTAGTTTTATAATTAATTACACTTCTTGTAGTTTAAAAAAAAAGCTTTATTTATTTAATAACATTTTCCCTTTTTTTAAATGCACATTAATTATTTTTTAAAAACAATAGCATTTTTTTTCACTTGAACAAAATATGACTTGTTTGATTTTTTTTTTTATTTTTCATGAATTTTATTTTTCAATTTATTTGTCTGTTTCTATGAATTAAATTATTACCCTTCTCATTGTGGAAACTTTTGATCATTGATAGTTTATCAATTAGCTAAATTTATAGCATTACATAAATTTAAAATTTTTAAATCAGTAAAATATCAATAATGGTGAGATCCATAGCTAATAAAAATATACAATGTTACGATATGATTATGAGAGAGTAAATCAACTTAATTTTTTAATGAGAATAATAATAAATAAGAGTGAATAAGAATAATGAAACCGAGTAATATTTTTAGGGAAGTAAAAATTACAGATAAATAAGAGATATTTTTAAAAGATAAAGAAAATCATCTTTCTTTTTAAATAATATAGTCTATATATATGTAGTCATACACATTATATTAATTATATGTATTTTTTAATGGGACAATAGCACTTTTAATAAACCTAAATGCCTCATTAATGACAGACAATGACTAATTAATATTTGATCGGCTCGAATCATATTGACGCATACATTTAAGATCTAATATAAAAATTAGGGATCGGAAATTAGATATTTGTCCAGTAAAAATATTGAAATTCAAAAGGTTGATTTCTAGTTAGGACCTCGAAAGATTATATATTTTAAGAGGTCGATTATTATCAATAAGTTGTTAATTCATTATTAGTAGTTATATATATGTCCTAATTTTAAAAGAATTCGATCAGTATTTTATATGTTATCATTATAAAAATATTTTAATGATGAAAAAAAGTGAAAAAAATAAGATGTAAGAAATTTGTAGTATTAGTGACATGAGAAAGTATTTTCATTTTAGTATTTATTAATGAAAATTATTTTTACATTTAAGATGAGATAAAGGAAATAAGATAAAATTAAGAATTTATGGTAGTTAATTTTTATTATTTTTATGCCGATTAATTATATGAAATAATATGAATTCAGACTTAATTATAACATTAATTTTTTATATAGTAAAATTAAACTATATTTTAACTTTTAAATTTTAGTATAATTAACCATTTTATCTTTTGTATTTTAAAATTGAAGATTTAAATTTCTGTCATTGCATTCGCAATTCAGTTTGTCAATGGGCGACAGAGAATAAATATTTTAAATATAAAAAATATTTATATGAATACTTAAATCATTTTTAATATAAATAATAATTTTATATCATTTAAATTATACTTTGATTCTTAATTTTGGATATAATTGATGGATGAATTTTTATAATTTTAAAATTAAAATTTTAAATTACTTTTAATTTAATCTATTTAAAATTACAATTATTTCATTTATTATAAATATTAATTCAAAGTTAATAGATAATTAAATTTCATTTATTTAAAAAATTACTTGATAATATTGTATAATGCCTGCTTAAAATAAGTTATGATGGTCATAGCAAAAGTGGTTATGGTATAATAAGTGGGTAACGCGGTCTCATTCAAGGAAAAAAAGATTCAAATACCCAGTACCTCATCAAAACTCACCTCTAATAAATTCTTTATAAAGTAGCCACCCATATAAGTGTTAGATTATGAGAAAATATTATATTTATTTTAATTTTTTCACAATATAAAATAAGAATGATTACAAAAGTAAATGTGCACAACTACTCTCAAGTTCTATAATCTGCCATGAATACCAACAGCTTCATATTTTTGTAATGGTCGGTTTAGCCAAACACAATACAACTATATTTTTTGGCTATATCACTTGGTAACACCTAAAATTGTAAGTATTTTTTAAAAATTTTAAAATTACAAGTATTAAAATATTTTAATGAATGAAAATTAAAAAATAAAAAATATTAAAAAATAGTTAAATGATATATTATGGACAAGTTAATGTTATTTAAGTGTTCTTTCAAATAAAAAATAAAGTATTAAAATATTTAAATTATAATAAACGATGATAAATTGATTATAGAGAGATTTAAGTGTACGATTTTAAAAATATAGAAACCGATTCATTAATTATACTAAAACTTGAAAATCAAAGTATAATTTACTCTATAGCAAATCACAATTTAATGTTTTTTAAGGAAATAATACATGGTATTTTGAAAATAAAAAAAAATTCTTATAATATAGAAAAATACCTTAGTTAATATTTCAATTTTAAAAAATACATTACAACGTGTTTTAAATTTTAAAAAGTTTACTAATTATTGCCTCTATTAATTTTATTATTAAATATTTTACTATTTAATCTATATAATTTTAAAAAATGTATTAATTGATTTATCAAATTTTAAAAAATTTATTAATTAGTCCATCATATCAGTAATATTTTAAAGATTTTTTTTTACAGTATTTAGTGGCTAAAACTAAATTTTTTTAATTAATTGAGTAATTAATTAATAAATCTTTTAATATATTTTTAAAAATTAAGAGACTAATTAATGAATTTCTCCATATTATATAAATTAAATAGTAATTATAATAATATTATTATAATAATAATTATTAGTATAAATTATATTTTAATCTATTATTATATTTTTAAATCTAACACTTAAATTCCAATATAATCAAGAGAGTAAGTGATGATCTGAGATCCAATAGAATAGGGTTTTACAAGGGTTTTGGTATTGAAGAATAAAACTTGCCCTATCTCTCTAGAGGGGTATCCCTTTTATCCTTTCTTTCTGCTTGCTGGTGACGTACTACGGCTCTCCTATGATAGGGCCTCGCGTCTCTGCCATACAGATATGGGCGTAAGAGGATATCAAGCGTCTGCTCCATGCGTAACGGCCTCTGATTCTCCCCCGTGCGTACGCTCGAGCGGATCTGTCAGGCTGTATGACGAGTCTCGTTTTGGATCCTGAGCTGGGCCGAGAACTGGGCTGGACGCGGAACCCAGGAGGAGAAAGAATCCGTGGGGAGGTTATACGGGCCGGGCCGATCTCGATTAGGAAGAATCTGGTGGAGTCCGGCCTCAGGGGTCTGAAGATCCGGGCCTGTTTTACTTGAGAGAGCCTGCGGGCCTTCCTTTCATGGGCCATGGCCTTAATCTAGGCTCAGGATTGGGGGTAGGGAAATCCAGCGGTCATCAATTGCCCCTTCACCTTCTTGGCAGTTATTGCTCTGACTGCCGAGGGGGTGAATATCGAGAACCATTATGACCGCGTCTGAGATCCAATAGAATAGGGTTTTACAAGGGTTTTGGTATTGAAGAATAAAACTTGCCCTATCTCTCTAGAGGGGTATCCCTTTTATCCTTTCTTTCTGCTTGCTGGTGACGTACTACGGCTCTCCTATGATAGGGCCACGCGTCTCTGCCATACAGATATGGGCATACGAGGATATCAGGCGTCTGCTCCATACGTAACGGCCTCTGATTCTCCCCCGTGCGTACGCTCGAGCGGATCTGCCAGGCTGTATGACGAGTCTCGTTCTGGATCCTGGGCTGAGTCGAGAACTGGGCTGGACACGGAACCCAAGAGGAGAAAGAATCCGTGAAGAGGTTATACGGGCCGGGCCGATATCGATTAGGAAGAATCTGGTGGAGTCCGGCCTCAGGGGTCTGAAGATCCGGGCCTGTTTTACTTGAGAGAGCCTGCGGGCCTTCCTTTCATGGGCCATGGCCTTAATCTAGGCCCAGGATTGGGGGTAGGGAAATCCAGCGGTTATCAGTAAGCATTAGGGAAATCCAGCGGTTATCAGTAAGCATTTGATCGGTTTAATTCAAAATCGAACTAAACCGAATAAATCAAAATCAAACTTTTAGTATTTATAAAAACAGAACCAAATTGATTTTGATAAGAAATCAAATAGAATCAAATCGATTTGATTTAATTCAATTCAATTCGGTTTTAATTTTTAATAAATTTTTTTATTTTGCATACTTTATTTTTAGTATTTTAAAATTTAATTCGAATATTTTAGCCTTAATATGATTTAATCTATCTATATTATTGAAAATAATATTTATCGGTTCATGTTCGATTTTTTTTTAATTTTTTTTAATTAAAATCGAACCGAATCAAATCGAAATAAACAAAATTTTTAAAATTAAAAATCGAATCAAATCGAAATTAATAAAAAATCAAATCAAAATTTTAAATTAATTCAGTTCGATCGATTTTTGTGATTTGAACCAAATACTACTCATCCCTAATAAATAATCCGTCCATTCATAATTTCATTAGTCAATCGATTAAAAGGAGAATAAATATTTCAAATATTTAAAATATTCTCGTAAATATTTAAATATTTTTCACTATATATGAAGAATTTTATATTATGTAAATTATATTTTAGTCCTTAAATTTTAATGTAATTAACAGATCACTTTTTATATTTTTAAAAACTAAATTCTTAAATTTTAAAATTATCTATATTTAATTTATTTAAAATTATAATTCTTTTATTCATTATACATATTAATTCAAAATTAATAAATTGTCAAAAATTTTTTTTTTAAAAAAATATTTTTTATAAAAATGTAAAATTCAGTTAAAAGTTATTTAGTACTATTTAAAAATAATTAAAATTGTAAATATTTTTTAAAAAATTTTGAAATTATAAATATTAAAATATTTTAATAAATAAAAAATAAAAAATAAAAAATATTAAAATTTAATTAAATAAAATATTATAAATAAAAATTAATAAAGATTTAAATATTTTTTAAATAAAAAATAAAGAATTAAAATATTTAAATTATAATAAATAAAAATTGACTAAATTTAAATATATATTTTAAAAATATAAAATTTATCTATTAATTATACTAAAATTTAAAAATTTAAATATAATTTATCCACTTAAAAAAATAATAAAAAATATTTATAAAATTTTAACAGCAAAAATAATAAAGAAATTTTCATTTATAGAAACTGATTATAAAAAATTTTAAAATTTAATTTAAAAAATATAAAAATTAATATATTAATTATATTAAAATTTAGAAATTAAAATATAATTTACCTTT
This sequence comes from Manihot esculenta, assembly GCF_001659605.2. Classification (NCBI taxonomy): domain Eukaryota; kingdom Viridiplantae; phylum Streptophyta; class Magnoliopsida; order Malpighiales; family Euphorbiaceae; genus Manihot; species Manihot esculenta. The sequence goes on from NC_035166.2 coordinate 28,102,976, forward strand.
ATTATTATTATTGTTATTATCCTTATTATGATGAACCGTGGACTTGGATCAAGTCTCCGACCCCTTGCCCCATTTACATAACCCTTCCCAAGTCCTAAGTCAATTATAATCTCCACCATTTGTCTCGCGAATAATAGTCTCTACAACTTCTCTTTATTTCTAGAGAGTTCTTCCTATCTGCATATCCAATGGCGTCTGATCTCGAAAGGAAGGCCAAAGAGGCGTTCGTCGACGACCACTTCGAGTTGGCCGCCGAACTCTTAACTCAGGCCATCGCCCTAAGCCCTGCCAGCGCTGAGATCTACGCTGACCGCGCCCAGGCCAATATCAAGCTCGGCAATCTAACTGGTATTTCTCTTAAATTTCTTTCTCCCCCGTGTTTGTGTATATGCTCAACTGTTTTCGTGATGATTTCAAAATTTTGGCATTGAACCCGATCGATGTTGCTCGCCAAATTGATGTTATTGCATAAGTAGTTATCACCGTTGGGCAATTTTCAATTTTTGTTTTTTCAATTTGAAAATTCATTTCGGATGTAGTCAGTTCTTTGTAATTATGCATAAAATCCCAGACTCGCTGTCTAATTTCTTCGTATGATATTTAGAGGCCGTTGCTGATGCAAACAAAGCGATTGAGCTGGATCCTTCGATGGCCAAAGCTTACTTCCGGAAAGGGTTAGTAAAAAATTTGACATAGATTGGATTTGCACTTTAATCCTTAACTAGTATATGCGCATGTAAAATGCAGTTTCAGTTTAAAAGTTGTTGTATGATTAAATTACATTGTAGTTGATGATCTCTGAAATTAATTGAGGAGATTGGAGCGATGGCTCTACCAATTTCTGTTTGATTATATTTATTTTCCAGCTTAATTTTCTGTTTCTTCTGGTTCAATGATGAAGAATGAATGGGTGACAAATGTTATTCTTTGCTGCAAGAGTGGGGATTTGGAGAACTGATCTAGTTCTTCCTAGATACTCATCTATAGGAATTTTCATTTTTACATTTATAACCTCAACCACCTTCACTCGGATGCTGATTCACTTCTCTGTGTCATTGGCCTTGTATCAACCTAGTCACCATTTTCGACATGGTAATTGCTGTAACATAATATGGTCCCAGTGACATCAAAACTGAAGTGCACTGGGCCCATCAATGATCAATTGCACTTTTTGATATGTCCAGCGCAACAGTTTCTGTTTTCAGTTTTCTTAATTGCCTTAATGATGAGATATCCAATAACTTTTAGATTGGATTATAATTAGAATGAAATGCTAAATCTTGCTGATTAGATAACAGAGTTTGATAAAAGAAAGTTGTGGAGTTTATATTAGCATATATTCATCACTCCATAGGTCAAACTTTGAAATTTGTTTGCCATGCCTTACCTGATTAGGATTTTAGTTACTGGAACATGCATTACTTGATGCATGTATAACATTCCTCTCTGCCCCCTTTAGTTACTTCTGAATTCTTTCTGGTGCAATATTTACCTATTGAGTTTCCTTTTGAATGGTTTATGGTTGCAGCACTGCATGCATAAAGCTTGAGGAGTATGAAACTGCCAAGTCAGCCTTGGAGATTGGTGCTTCTTTGGCCCCTGAGGACACTAGATTTGCTAATTTGATCAAACAATGTGATGAATGCATTGCTGATGAGACGGCTGATCTATCAAAACAAGTGTTAGAAGCTCCGGCAAACGTTGTGTCAAAACAAGTGTCAGAAGCTGTGGCAGATGCTGTCTCTATGGAAGATGTTCAACCAGTGATTGATCTTTCTGGCCAGGTGCCTGTAGTAACAGCAGCCAAACCAAAATATAGGTTAGTGTACTTCCCTTCTTGCTTCATCTCTGCTGATATTGTTGTTAGATCTTGTCAACTCATCTATTTTTTTGCCTGGTTTTTTAATTTCTGAAATTTATGTAAGAGCATTCACAATAAATAGTGTTGATGATTTAGTAGTTCTGCTTTGTTACTTTATGTTGTACTTTTAGGATGATATCATGGTGTTTTGGTCCCGGGTCACGGATCGCGTCATGGGATGATTGATAAGAAAAAGAGCTCATCAGAGGGAGCTCTTAACAACACAAGACTAAAAAAGGAGAGAGTCTCAATCTCATAATTCTTATAATAAATCTGCTTGTTTGATTGAATAAAATAATCTCCTTTAATACTTCTAATCAAAGTAGAAGTTTAATACAAGCATTACTAGATCTAGAATAAGATAATAGATCTAGGATAAGATAATAGAAAATATGATAAGATAAGATAATGAAAAATCTAATAAAAAAACTAGTAGATAAATAAAATCTGTTTGATATGGATTTGGCCTATACATTATCCCTAACACATGGGCTCCAGTTTGTTTTATTTGATTGATGTGGTGAAAAACTGTACAGGCATGAATTCTACCAGAAGCCCGAAGAGGTGGTTGTGACTATATTTGCAAAGGGCTTACCAGCCAGCAGTGTTGCTGTTGACTTTGGTGAACAAATAGTATGTGCATCACTTAATTGCCTGCTTCAATTTCTGCTGGAAGATTGAACAGCTTTTTAACTTTTGGCTGATTGCTTTTCAGCTGAGTGTCAGCATCAATGTTCCTGGTGAAGACCCATACCATTTTCAACCTCGCTTATTTGGGAAGGTACACAAGACATACTATTGAGAAAATAGTTCTGCTAAGGGTTTGATAATGTTGCATTTGCTTGTTGCCTTGTTAGCTGTGGGAAATGTGGCTGTCCAGAATTTCATTATATGCTAGAAATCAGGTGGTCCTGAGGAATATTTATAAGTTATTTGGAACTTCAATTTCCTTAAAGGGCTTCTGCCTCTGCTATGAATTCCCTCATGTCCCTACCTTTTTATTTTTATTTTTATTATTTTTTTACACTTTACTATTGTGCTAAAGGCACTACTAATTCTTGCCACTTGTTTTGCATTCCACTTTTTGTGAAAACAGATAATACCTGCCAAGTGTAGATATGTTGTTTTGTCTACAAAGGTTGAAATCCGCCTTGCAAAAGCTGATCCTATACACTGGATCTCTCTTGATTACAAGATGGAACCAACAGTTGTACAAAGAGTTGACGTATCCTCAGGTGATTTACTCTACATCTTTCATTCCTAATTCCTCTCTCCCTGAAAATAGAATAAAATGAAATGAAAAGACATATGCTGCTCATTGTCACTCTCATATGTGAATAATACATTCCACATGTTTACATTTGCTTCTTTTCTGAATTTGTTGTGAACCCATATACTTCTAACCTAACAGTTGCATTTGTTTGAATTATTAATTTATTACTGCTGGGGTGCAAGTGTTGATGTTAGTATCACCATTAGAATGAGTAATATGTGAAATAAAATTGTGTGATCTTTATTGAGTAATGTAATGGCTTCTTCTAGATAACACGTATCATTTATTGAAATCTATATGAATCTCTCAGGTTGAGGGCTTTTTACAAAATGGGGTTCACTTTAGAATTGTGCTGATAGGTGGAATTATTCTATTAATGGTTTAAACACGAACAGTAGCTTTCAGCTTGTGTATGCTGAATATGTGGCTACCATCATTTTTTCCATTCCTAAGTTTGTTTCCTATGTCAAATTGGTGCAGTGAACGGGTCTAACAAACCTTCCTATCCATCATCGAAGCCAAAAGCAGTAGATTGGGACAAGCTTGAAGCTCAAGTGAAGAAGGAGGTAATCTTGTAGATTTCTTTTAGTTTCTTTTTCAATGTGTATGTGTGTATTTTCTTGAAATCTGGTAGAATCATGTTTTGGGTTGAATCATGGGCGATAATTTGTCTGAATTTCAGGAGAAGGAGGAAAAGCTAGATGGTGATGCAGCTTTGAATAAATTTTTCCGGGACATATACCAAGACGCTGATGAAGACACAAGAAGGGCAATGAAAAAATCTTTTGTAAGACTATTACCGTATTTTTTTTATTGTTGTTGTTTTTCTTTTTAAAAATGTTTTTCCAGTTTTTTGGGTCCTCGACTTTGACCCTAGATCCATATTTATCTGTAAGATTCTGATAGTGAGGAAATAATTAAATTATCTTTCCAGCACTGTTGAAGTGTTATTAACTGTGAGATGCGTGATACCAAAATAAAATAATTTTGAAATTTCTAGATGCTTGAAGTTACTGATCTCATTTAACTTGATCCTAATCATTGTGCCTCCATATTTTACAGGTAGAATCAAATGGAACAGTGCTGTCCACAAACTGGAAAGAAGTGGGTTCAAAGAAGGTAGAAGGAAGCCCTCCTGATGGTATGGAGGTGAAGAAATGGGAGTACTGATCTCTCGGTGGAATGGTTGGATATATTGTAATTCAACAGTGTGATTTTGGTGGTCCTTATTCCTGTTATTGCTTTCTCTCGTGCAGCAATGCATACAATGTTTAGAGTCCGTTGACAATTTGTATGTCTTGCAACTTTAAACTCAACTCCCAGGATTGCGGTGATGCAATTGTGCCTTAGTTCAGTGTGATCGATAACTGTGCTTTTTGTTTAGCATCACTATCTCGTTTGAAATGGTTGTCTCGGTTTTGCTGCCACTCTGGAATAGCCTAGAGGACACGTTTACTATCATCTTTGGGCATTAGAGAGATGTTTGGATTAACTGTTTGTGTTGACAAATCATATTCTTATTTAGACCAAGAAAAGAATTTAAGCCAGTAGTCATAAACTTCAGCGAAGTAGGGGGAAAAAAAAAATCTAATCTCGAGTAAGTGTGGAAATATTTATAGACGTAAGAAATTGACTTTAATTTGAAACTGGATCAGATTTTTAATTATTTTGATTTTGAATTTAAATCAAACTGTAATCAGTTCATTGAAATAGACCATGGGACAGAGCTATTTTTTTTAATTAGTTTTTTTTTTTTTGGAAAATGTTAGCTCACCTTTTAATTGTACAACGCCATTTGAGAAATATGAAAAGGAAAATTTGAGCCCGGCTCGATCTCTTCTCTTTCATTTTCTATGCTTGATTTCGAGTAAGTTAATTGTCACATCCCCATTTTCTCGGTGGATGAATCGTAGTAAGATTTTAGGCTTCATCGAATTTCAGATTTTATTATGGACACATGTAAATGACTGAATTGATAAAATCTCTCTTTTTTTCTGCTTTTTCTTTCTAGACTTTAAGAGTTGACTTTCTTTTACCTTTTAAACAAGGGATGGCTTTTCCTCGAATCTTAGACGGGGATTCCCTTTCCTAACTTAAGAGTTGATTATATATATTTTTGAGATTTTATTGTTCTCAGGAGAGTTTTTAAGTCTCTGATTGGTAGTTAGGTTTCAGATCTAGTATTTTAAAAAGAGGATTTTGCCTTCTATGCATGGCTAATACAAGTTTTCTTTTTTGGGTTTTTAATCAAACTTGCTTGATGAAAATATTGATCAATAATAACGAATAAGGATTTGTTTACTTAAATCCAAGATTGATAGCCAATAAAATTATCTAGCGTGCATTAATTCATTAGTGAGCTACTTGTTTGTAACCCCTTCATGATAATCAAGAAAATCTCAAAAAATTCCCTTGTCAATACCCAAATTTATTGACATAAGGAATGGTAGAAGGAACAGTTTTGCTCTCATAATCTAAAACATGTCCAATACAATTTCCTGTAAGAAATGGGGAAGAGTTCTTGTGCTCAATCAAAATCTTATTGGCTTGTCTTGTGACATTCTTCTTTAGCTCTTCCATTGCATCCCTTAGTGTTAGTAGTTCATGCAACTCAAATTCATGTATAGGAGCTTCCCACCAACACTGGCTTTGGCTAGATTTTGTCATTTGGCTAAACTCTTCTCCTTGTTTCTTTTCAGCTTCCAATGTGAGTAAATTGTGCATTGAGCTCACAAACTTTCGCGTTCCGGTGAGCTTCGATAAGTTTATGTGCACCTGAGATGGGAGGATAGTTTCCAGCAAGAAATCTCTCCATGATAGACTCAACCTTAGGATGGCCAAATGAAAATATCTTATTAGTCGGGGAGAAGACTATCACTGCAATTTCAACCCCATAAAGAGTACAAAACTCACTTCTTGAAAAATCCGGCTCGACATTTAGAGAAGGTGACTTGTAGATGAGTTTTGTTTGAAATTTTCTCTATTGCAATTTTTTGGCGACCTAAACTATACTTTTTTTTTTTTTTTTTATCATTATTGAGAAGTATCAGAGAGTTATCAAAAGATGGAACTAAAGACTTGGAGGAAAAACATGAGGTAATTATAAGGTAAAATTCCCTCCAAATGATAACCTTGTCGCCAAATAATTATGATTTGATTAACCAAGATATGGAGGTTATGTTATCTTTTACTTTTATTTTGCTATAATATCAAAGTTAATTTACAAGTTGGCATCATAAAAACAATACTATAACTTATACTTAATTAAATTTTATTAATTGAAAAATCTTGGCATTATTCTCTTGCTTTTTTTGACAACAAATAATCTTAGCATTATATTAAAAAAAAATTGTGGTAAATTTATTTATTAATATACGTGTAGTTGGTATTTTTAGATATAATAAAGATAATCATTCGTTTACAAAAACTATTTTTTTTTATATATTGTCTATAAATAAAGTAAAAAAAAACTAAGCAATAAGATTTTAAAAAAATATATAAAGTTTAAAAATACAAATAGATTAGAAATGATACTAAAACTAACATCAAAATGTAGTTAAGAGATTCCCGTAAATAACCGTCTCAAAACCGTTCATCCCTAATAAAAAGGTTACATATAGAATAATTTTATGCTAAAATTTCTTACCAATAGAGTGTATGTACGCCTAAATGCACAATAGAGAATCAAACAATAATTTCACGTGGGACAAGGATACAGAGAAGAAAAGAGACCCGTGAACGTGCACAGTGCACTGATCCAATGGCCACGGACGAAATACCATAATCGGACAAAAGGTTTTATATATACGAAGGACTGCATTCTAAGCGTATGACTTTTTATCCAAACAAGGCTTTAGATAGAGACCCGTGACCATTTCCATCCTCATGTCTCTTTGTCTTCATTTCATAAACTTGTATTAATTAACTCTCTCTAATTATAGTTTCAGTAAAGTCCCACCTAATGCATTAATTATTGTTTTCTTAAAGCCAAACTTATCATTGGATTAGCAAAAGCGGCCTTAATCACCATAGCTTAGTGATAATTTTTTTTAAACTCATGAGTAAATGGGTAAAAGATCTATAACCACTCATTTTAGTTTTTGAATATAATTTATGTGATAGTAAATCAAGAATAAAATATAATTTTTTTTTTTAGTTTAGGGATTGTTGGATTATTCTTAATCAAAATTAAGAATATGGTGAATTTTAAGATTATTTGATTATTTTGATTTTTAGAGTTAGAACAGAAAAAAAAAACACACACACACACACACAGGGGAATCTAATCTTTGAACTGAACTTGCATGCTATTATTTTTATTTTTTTTAAACAAACTAATGAAGCTCGAGAAACCATTACAGGAGCTTCGATTTGCAACAAACAGAACCAAAATAAAGGGGAAAAAAAAAAAAGAAGCAGCAAAAAGTATATTTGAAACAAAAAAGATGAAATAATATTGCATCACTTAAACTGGGTTTTACTTTTTGGATCTTGAAACCCTTCTGATCAAGACTAACAAACAAAGCACACGATAGAAGACGAAGAATCCAATCAAAATGTAGATGTTAATCCATCTATGACTCTCTTGCAATCCTCTCTTCTGCAACACATCGCCTCCAGTCACCATACAAGTATGGGTCTCATCGTACCACAGGAAACACTTACTTACAAGGCAAGAATACTCATTGATGAGAAGGGCATCTAGAGCATACTTATACATAGACAAGAAGTGCATGAAAAGCCAGTACTTGGGCATGCTGTCCTGTGAAATGAAATAGCCAGAGAAGAGAAAGAAAGCCCCAAGAAGTATTGTCACCAGAGAAGTTCCAGCTATATAATTTGGTGCAAGTGAGCTCAAGAACAGAACAAATGAATTTGCCATCAAGACGATGACCCATATGACCAAAACAAAGTAAGCAAAAGCTTGCCAGGAAGCGCAAAGACCCACTAAGAAATATATCGACACAGAATATATGATAGCGATTGCAAGCAAGTATGGTAAGAAGACCAGAGTATTTGCTACTAGATAAGAGGAGAGTCTATAAACCCCGCTTGAAGTTTCTCTTAGTATAATTGGCCTTTCACTGATGAAGATTGGGAGTGTTTCAGTTGTGGAAGAGAGAAGAAAGGTGAGAGTGAAGGCAAAGAGACCAAACCTCTTTTCAATTCCTTGCTTGTCGAATCCAATGTTGATATAGATGGTTCCTAAAACAAGACCAACAATAAGAGCTTCCAGTGTATTTGTCAACAAAAGCTGTCTTGTTCTGTAAATAATCTTCCAAAACCTATTATAAAGAACAAGGATTTCATGGAGTCTTGAGCTCCTATATCTGATGTCTCTTGCTTTGTTACTAGAATCAGGAATTCTGGCATTTGCATCTGGGGATGAAAGGAGAGATGGTTGTGTACGTGGTTTACTCTCTGGGAGCTGATTTAATATTTCCATGGCATATTCAAGGGCATTGAGCTGAGGAGGGACAGTAAAGCCATTAGAGAGCAAGAAACTTTGCAGGGAAGAAAGCGTTCCATGGTGAACGACAGTTCCTTTGGATAACAAAAGTATTTTATCAATGGTAGAAAGGATCTTGAAGCTGGGCTGGTGAATGGACAAAATCACAGTACGATAACGTGATGTGGCAATGGACTTGAGGGTTTGCATCACATTAAGAGCTGATTTACTATCAAGGCCCGAAGTGGGTTCATCGAGAAGTAAGACCGCAGGGTCATGGAGGAGGCTCAGCCCTATTGAAACGCGTCGACGTTCACCGCCTGACAGGCCAAGAGCTAGCCGGGCGTCAGCCAAGTGCTTTAAGTTGAGCTCATTGAGAAGAGAGCCAACAATATTAGCTATTTCGGATGATTTTGGGTGGAGAAGTCGAGCAGCGAAGGTGAAGGTTTCAGAAACAGTGAGCAAAGGCAGACATGCATCGTGCTGCGGGACATAAGCAGAGAGCTTGCGAAACGATGAAGGGTTGATAGGATAGGAATTGAGGAGGAGAGTGCCAGTGGTTGGGGAAGTGCGGGCAGCTAAAATGTCGAGTAGAGTGGATTTTCCAGCTCCGCTGGGGCCAACAATGGCAAGGATTTCAGATGGACAGGCTGTGAAAGACACATCCTGGAGAATACAAATTGGTGGAGTTGCAGTGCAGGGTTTGAAGAGGAAGAAAGGCAAAATGGTATTAGCTATGGTGGTAGGTTTTACATAGCAGATCGATGAGGCTGTTAAGTTGTAAGTCTTGAGTGAGGCCAGTGGTTTGGATGGTATTTGGAGCTCCATGGATGAGCGGATAGAAAGAGAAGATGAAAGGGCAGAATCTGAGGTTTTGAGGAATAGATATAGAGAGTGGACTTTGCCATTTGAGTTTTTGAGTACGTATAATGGTGGTGGCGGATAAGAAGAAGAATATGGAAGAATTAAAAAGTTTAGGGCTGCCAAAAGTAGTGGCCTTGAATTACAATATTTACAGAGAAAAAATGAAAAAAAAAAAATTCATGGTATATGTATAGCCGTTGTTTATTGAGATTTATATGAAATCTAATGATACCCGATTTGTATAATTAATTTTTTTTACATAATTGAAATATAAGAGAAAAAAGGAGTGATCATGCAAATTAATCGATTGCAAAAATAAGAATCCAATCCCAAAGCAGAGAAAGAAAACATTCTTTTTTTTTTTTTTTGGCATAATTATATTATTATTGATAAAAGGTGGAAAGTAGAGAGCTACATGATGCATCCAAGTATAGGAATAGTAAGAAAGCAGACAGCTGATTAGATTTGCAAGCATGAAATGTTGGTTGAATAGGAGAGAGAATGAAAATGGACAAAGCAAAAGTTAAATCAAATGTGGAACTGAGACCCCAGAGATTAGTAGTAAAGTGGTGGTTAGATCAAATTTGGATCAGATAGATATATGATGAAAAGGAACATATATCATGTGAAATTTCTGAAATAATAACATTATTAGTCATTTATAGAATCAATGTGACAAAAATAGTAGTGGTGGATTGTGAGTTTGTTAAAGATCAATGGGTTGATATGGTTCACGAGTTCACTGTTTACTTCTCTCTCCTAATCATTCCCTCGAAGGAAGCAGCGTGGACAACCAGCCAGTTCCCCCCTCCACTTGACGACGAATTTTGCATTAAGTGTGTTTCAATCCGTGATCCCTTGGCCCACATGTGAAAAAAATTTGAACACAAAATTGTTAATTGAAATTTGAAAGGGCTTGAATTTTTTTTCCATGGATAACCGTGGTCTATGAAGACGAGACTCTCAAGTCACTGTCTGTCATAGTTTTATAGTATGGGGCCCAGAAGAGAATAAAAGCAATTAATTTAGATGTTACGTGGTCAATATTAGGAGCATCAGAAATTCTCCGAGGACAATTGCCATGCAAGAGCCTTTCAAGTTGCTTGCTGCCTTCTCTTCCTCTAGCTAATGGCAGTTGTGTTCGACGGTCGTGGCTAGTTGAGGTGTTTCCAGACTTCTATTCGAGTTGGGCTTGTTAGTGAGTGGGTTTGCTTCGGCCTCATGGGCCTGATCTTATGGTGGATTGGGCTTTTACTTTTAGATGTTATACTTTGCTATTTGGGCCTTGATTTTGCATGTAAAATTGGAATTATAGGGCGGAATCCATACACGCATGTACGATTAAGCAAAAGTCTGAACCGGGTTAATATCATGGCCAATTAAGAACTTATCATCTAGAAATACTGATGTAATCATTTAGAAAAAATATGATCCAATAGACAGCATGCACGTTGCAGCAAACAGCCTTCTGCGACCAACTTAGAAGAGTGATCAAGAAAAGGCTTTCTACCTAATCCACTAATGCGACAATCCAAGCTTCCACCACCAAGCTTATATTACATGTTTGTAATTTTTCTTTTCCTAAAACAACCACAACTGGTCAAACATATGGGAAATTCAAACATATATCTTTTTTTCCTCGTACAAGCCTAATTTTTATTTTTTATTAATTACATTTCATTTAGCTCAACAGGCTTTATCAAATAAGAAACAGAAGCATCATCCAATCATTGCTTTGGACTTTTTATATTAACATATACCTCTATATAGGCATAATCTATATATACACTGAGTTATTGACAAAACCCAACTTTGGCAGCACCACTGTCTTCTTGAGGATGAGGATTTATAAGGACATTTAAAAAAAAAAAAAAGGCTCAGTTTATCATATTATTTTGAAAATTAGATGTTTTGATACTACCCAAAAATAATTGTATGAAGTTATAGATACAAGGACATATTCAAGTTTGGCACTACCGGCAGTGGAATACAAAAGGAAATAGCCATTAATGCATGGGAATCAGAACAAAAAGATGAGCCAAAACTTAGAATTTAATCAGATATCCAAGATGGTAAAAGTTCAGCTCAATTCTATATGACTCGATTACGTGTACGAGGGACAAAGCAAACTTCAAGTTTTAAACAAGGCAACACCAAAGGCAGTGTGCTGCTGAATTTTAAAAAGCCTCGGCGAGCAATTAATGCAATTGGCCTGTTACTTTGGTTGCATCACATATATAGTTTTGTATAGGATCATCCCACAAAAGAAGGTTCTACTGCTGCAATCATCATGAAACTTGAATTTCATTAATCCATCTACTAGTCAAATATCAAAGTCATCCAAACGCGTCTGATACAGAAAACCGAAAGAAAAAAAAAAAGCCTCTCCTTTGTTCACATTCCAGGAAAGTAATATTCTATTTTCCGACTTATATTCTCGCTATTGTGAGGTTAATCATCCATAAATAGCTGCCCACTAGACCCCCCATTTGACTCACCACGTATTTTTTCTTCTTTCTGAATCCCAACAGCAAAAACAGTGTAACTTGGAGAACAAAGACTTTTAGAAACAAAAGAATGGCAGAGAACGAGCAACCAACCCATCCCATGGTAGCCAACGAAGAGTCAGGTTCAGGCATAGAAAAACCGAAAGAGCTGAGCAAAAAGAAGCGCATGAAATGCATAGCCTTTGCTGTGGCTTTTACAATCTTCCAAACTGGAGTAATATTGGCCTTTGTACTTATAGTTTTGCGTTTCAAGAGTCCAAAATTTAGGGTACTTTCTGGCTCATTTCATAATGATCCATTTCAAATTGGCACTGAGGCAGCTCCTTCCTTCAACTTGACGATGAACACTCAGTTTGGGGTGAAGAACACCAACTTTGGTCACTTTAAGTATGAAAAGAGCACTGTCACATTTGAATATAGGGGCACAGCTGTTGGAACTGTTATTATTGACAGAGCACGAACCAGGGCTAGATCCACTAGAAAATTCGATGCCATGGTGGTGCTGAAGACGGATAGTGTGGCTGAAAATATTGAGCAGCTAGGTAGAGATATCAGTTCAGGGAAGTTGCCACTTACTAGCTCCTCCAAGTTGGAAGGGAAAATTCACTTGATGAAACTGATCAAAAAGAAGAAATCTGCTCAAATGAATTGCACCATGAACGTTGATATCCAAACAAGAACCCTCCAGGACATCGTCTGCAAGTGACCAGCTTGATTTTGCAATATATGATTCATGTTTCTTTCTTAATTATTTTTTTCAATTGAATTTTTGCAATTGGGGAGTCGGATAGTTTTGGTGAGGAAAAACTTCTCTGACTCGTTCATGGTGGATCTAAGATATATGCGATCTACTTGGTTGTATATTGGATTCATTATGGATTGGATTAAGAAAATTTTCTCATCGTATGCTTAATTATTCTTCGTATTTTTTGTGATATTTATGTTGAAATATTTTTAATACTATATTTTATGCAAGGTACAATGTTGTAATTTTAGATAAATCCTATTATTATTATTATTAATTTTTAAAAAAATGGAGATCGGAAGTGTAGAATATGAAACCTTTTAAATTTATTCAAATTAAATTTATGAATGTAAATTCTATTATTTTATTTTTAATATTAATTAATATTTAAATTTGACACCATTTAATTTAAAAATAATTTTATATTATATTATAATATAAATTTGTATAAAATTTATTATTTAATGTGGCATGAAATTAATTAGATGTAAGCATATAAGTATTTAATGGTTGACTAAAACAAAGGAAAGGATGATGATTAGTGTAGTTTGAAAGTAGTTAGGTCTGATTCCACACTTTGGCATGGGACGTGAAGTCGGGAACTACGGACTTGAGAGGAATGGATCCATCATTTTAACTTTTCGACTTCTAATCCAACAAATCAACCCAAGTCAACGTTTGGGTTTTTTTTGTGTACTGTTCTGAGTTTAAGACATTGGGTTTAGCTGCTGCTTGTTGTCTTGTCTTTTTAAATGAATTGGCCCGTTAATTTCTGTAGCCTAGGCCCATCCTGCGCCATTTCGTACTCTCGTTAACGGAGAAACTGGATACTGCTTTCTTTATGTCAATAAAAATTTTAGGGAAAACTGTTTCTTAGATTTTTTATCGTTGAAATATATTTGTTAAATAGTTAACGAAAATATTTTTTTTAATTAAATATAAAATTAAGACATTATTGAAAATCATTTTTTTAGATTTTTAAAAAGTCTTATTAACACCTTAATTTTTTAATCTCATAATTAATTTTAAATTGATTTTTTTTCCAGAAATTTTAATTGAGTTAAGAGTTAAAAAAACAACTATTGATTAGGTAGACGTGGATCTCATTCATGCACGGCTCAACCTTCAAACTAAAGTAAACAATCCTGCGAGTTCTATGTTACATTTATCAAAGTAATTTGGGGCACCCAATATTTTATAATAATTATAAATTATTTTATTTGATGTGCTAAATTCATTTGAATGTAATAAAAATTAGTACAGAAATGATAAAATTTTCTTCACCAGTTTACATCCAATGAACGAAATCAACCGATCAATTATGTCTCCTAACTCCCAAAGACTATAATTTCCCTAACCAGAACGGTAACATTGGAAAATGGGGTCACATGATATGCAGCAAAAATAACTACATCACCTTTGAGCCAAAGGTTACATTAACAACACAAACAAGTGTAGCATCTCCATGCCGGGCTGCCAGGTGACTAGTGGGAACAGTGTCTCTTGGTGCAACGTAATTCCTCTTAAGAAGGACACTTGTAATGAAGTGGCAGCATCTCCAATGGTGTAGTTCAATGAACCATGTTTTCAGCATTCTTGTCTTAAACGAACACAGTTATGTCCACCCATTTGTTATTTGACCTGGGGGCAATAATCTACCTCTTGGGAGGAATATGTAAATGTAACATGAGTCCTGTCCCATATGCATGTAGTCCCTAGGGTTTTCTTTGTATGATGTGTGCCATCTTGGAATGCTAGTTGGCTTGTTAAGGGCATTGCTGTATACTTTGAATTTAAGACTACACCCATCACCCAGAGATCCGGAGATCATATTGTTTCAGGAGACCATATTGTTTGCCGGTTGAAGTGGGAGTGTGGTAGAGTCTCTTGGCATTTAATTCAAAATTTTAAATATTTATTTTAATATTTAATTATTATTTTTATTATTTAAAATTTTTAATTATTTAAATAAATTATAGGATTTATTAAAATTTTTAAAATTTTAAGGATGGCTGAACAGTGGGAGCAACTGCCAGGATACTATTAGATGTGCTTTTTAAAAATCAGTCTTTAACTACTTTATTACCGTTTTAAAGTGCTTTTTAAAAGCAAAGATGTTGCCATTATGAAATTATTAGGTCCCAGGAACTTGTTGATTTGGTCTCTTTCATTTAACTGTTCTGGTGAAATCCACAAACTGTAAGAATCTTTGGTATCATTACCAATTTCCCACATACTTAAAATTCTATCTACTCAATTGCATTGTTCTGGTTTGGAGACCACCAATTTCAAAGAAGATAATCATAACACAACACCGTTTTACACTTTTACTTAATCCAGAAAAGAAATTTGCCAGTAATAGAAAAAAATTTCCAAGTTATGATCATTTGCATCACAGGACAAGCCATCAGAATTTGAATCTGCAGTCTTGAGCTTGTCCTTGAATGTAATGGATGAGAACACATTTAATTCAGTACAAGGTGCAAATTAACAGTGAAGTAATTTTCATTTCAGCTTTCAAATGAAGAAATGATCACATCAACAACCAACCCATATTTTCAAGGAAACATGATCAACTCCAGAATACAAGACCACACCAGCCAATGGTATTGATACACAATGGGAAACAAAAATCAAATATCAGACTTGGTTTCAAGTTTCTCATAATGACCCATCAACTTTACAGACATCAGCAATGGTACCCTTTTGTCCTTGCACACCATCATGTCCATTGCTAAACTAAGGATCAAAAACTAACCTACCTGCCTAGCTCCTTTGATTCTTTCTGTTATTTTTTATAAAACCATTTTCTCTTTTCTTTACAGCAAAAAGAAAAAAAACAAAGATCCTGTTCAATTTCTTTTCTTTGTATTGCTTTCGATTTCACAAAACAGCATATTTCCCGCTTTTTTCTTCCTCCTGGTACAGAGGAAAAGAGCTTGAAAATGCTAATTATTTCCTTTGTCTTCATGGGAATTTCTCGGTGAAGCCATAGATTTCTCATGCAAAGGATCATTTGCAAATCGCGAGAAGAGAGAAGAATCTGAAACAAATCGAAGTTAAAAAAATATTAGAAACTTCATGTGTAATTAAGCACATAGATTGTAGTCATAATTGAAAAAAAAAAATTATACAAACACTAGTATAAACAATCATACCAACGGAACTAGAAGAGCTGAAAGATTTCTTGCAATGCAGAATGGCGCTTTGGATACCGTCATGCTGCAGAAGCAGGGAATCATCTCTCCTATTAACCGTTGACGGCATAACAATGGTGGCCGCCGATGCGGATTTGCTCTTTCCGAGATGCTTACGGACCACTCGAATCCCTGCTGGAATACTCCCCTGTTTCTCCTTCTTTGGAGAACAAGAAGGCTGCGTTGCCGGAGAAGATGATGGTGATGGCATTGACAATTCCCCCGTGAATTTCGGCTTCTCGCTTTGCCTTTTGGAAACTTTGATGTACAGGGGCTTGATTAGCTTCAAGTACTTTCGTATTACCTCCTTAGGGAATCTCTTTGACGAATCATCTGAGATCTGCTTTCTCAAACTGTTATCCCTTGTGAATATAGGAACATTTGCAGCTTCTTTGAGCTTGAATTTAACCGTTAAGAGCTTGCTTTCTTGCTTTTTGTTCTTTGCGGTATCAACAAAAACGCTCTTCATCTCTGATTCCCCTGTTTTTCCTGTTTGGTGCTCTGCCATTGACTTTGATTTCTTGAACATAAGGACTCGAAATCGTGGCGCTGATTTGAGGAGGGAGATGGGGGACTCAGGTTTTGAGATGGGTTCAATGGGGAGGATCTTTCTTTTAGACAGATCAGTAGCAGCGAGAGAAACATTTGGTGGTGCAAATTTGCGATCAATATTGCCGGCTTTGTTGGCCCAGCTGTGTAGAGTTTCTTCCTTAGAGTCAAATGCGTCAATATGGTTGTCTAGTGGAATGCTGCTTTTGTTTTTGCATTTACTGTTGTCAAAATCAGGCACAGTAAGCTCCAATTCAAAGAATGAGTCTTCCTCTTCATTGAACTCATAATCTGCGTCGACCACAGTTGATATAATTTCGGTGGTGTCACTGTTTCCAATAGAGGGTCGGTGGGCTTGGTTGTGGAGGTTGGGTCTCCAGAACTTGAGGAAGTAAAGAGCTTCCATGGTGGAGAGAGAGAGAGAGAGAGAGAGAGAGAGAGAAGAGAGCTAAGGGAGAAATAGGAGTGAGGGACTTATGTAGGGTTTTGGAAGGAGGGTTTTTATAGTGGGTGCAAGAGAAAGACGGAACGAGAGGAGGGAACGAGATAAAGACAGCTTTTGCACTTCGTTTTAGGTTTGTGAATGTTGCAGCATTGAAAATGGCGTTTCAAAGGAAGCAGAGAGAGTCAAGCTTTCTGCTTTTGCAATGGAGAGAGAGAGAGAGAGAGAGAGAGAGAGTAAAGAAGAGAGGTCTGCTTTTGTATTTGTACGAAAACGTTTTGTTAGTTTGGGTGTTTTTATTAACAAATGGGAGGTCCCAGTCCCAGGCTTAGCAGTCTGACACAGAGTATCTATAGAGGAAGCCATACTCTGTGAGGTTGAAAGTTCAAACCATCTACGGATACAGGTGAAATTCAGAATTCCCAGTCGCAGGCATTTTTGAATTTGACGAACCTTACTATTCATCCTGAATTATTTCGCCAAATCTCTCATTCTTCTTTACATTTAATCATGGCCACGTATATTCTAGTCAAAGTCAAGCTTAGATTAATGTCCTAATAATTCCAAGTCATATGGGCAAAAGACGTAGACATTGCCAAATTCCCATGTCCATGGCCAGTAAATTAGGCCTCGGGGTAAAAGCCTTAAAGCGAAAATGAAAGGGCTTCCATTTTTATCAGAAGAGGAAATGGACTCGTGAGTTGAAAAGCAGAGGAGAAGGAGGAGGGTGATGGGAAACTTCCAAAAAGAGAAGAGAAAGCACATAGGCCAAAAAGAAGAGAATAGGAAACGTAAGGTCATATTGCAGACTGGCAAGCTTGGTAGCAGAGAGGGAACTTTAACTTTTTAGCAGAGAGTCTTTTGAGTCTGAAATTGGTTCCTTTTACAAGGCAAAGCCATTGGTACAGCCTGGGGGCACGCATGTCATGCTTTTGGACCCCAATCTTTAAAGAGTGTCCACAGTCCAATCCCTTTAACCCTACAGTTCTTTTCTGGTCATAGCCTCAGAGAACCAACTCTTTTGCCTAAATAAAGCTTTGACTTGGAAACATAGCTTGGCTGAGCTTTACCACTTCTTTTGTTTCTGAAAAAATATCATATTTTCAGCTCATAAAATAAATGGTCTACAGGGAAGCTTATTTGCTCATCATTTTTATGCATCTCTGCCATACGGTGTCGTAATTAGTTTATCAGGGTTGTGAAATTTTGAAAGAAATCAAAAATGGGTTGATGGAAAAATGAAAGATTGTGGCATGCACGTCTTTGATGGGTAGCTGAGTTGAAACATGTTTAATATTTAAGGGGTGGAAAACAAAAGCCATAAGCTGACTCTATTATCACAATTTAATTGAATAATGAGTAAATAACAACACCACATTCTTTTTTTTTTTTTTTGGGAAAAGATAATAATAATAATGATAGTGGGCATCGCAGGTCATAACTGCACCCAAAATCATAAACTTTGTTTTAGTTTTGGTGTTCCTTTTTGTTTAAAGGAAAGAAGGGCGTTGGCCCCACCTTCGTTCATCTTTCCATACATATTTCATATCAGGTGGATGTTTTACTATGCATTATTCCCATCTAATATTTTTTCTTTTTGTATTCAATAGCATTCTGTTACTTTTTGAGCTTTTCTATGGGATTTTTGGTTTTACCTGCGTCTCTTCCCCCCCAACCTTTTTTTGGTAATAATAATAATAATAGGACTCCATGACATGTCCTATCTGGTCCATATGCAATTATGAATTCAATATCTTATTTAACTTTGTCATACAAATAAGAATTATTCTTATTTTATTTTTTGACTTATTAAATTTAAATTCAATGTGGTGATGTATTTTTTTAAATTATAATTTTAAGAATAAAATTAAATTATACGTAATTGTTTTTCTTAACTACTTTTCTTTAACTACTCATAGTTATTTAAACTACTAGAAGTTTAAACTTTTTTTTTTTTTTTTAAATGAAAATTGAGAATCGAAAAAATAGAATTTGAGATATCATAGATACACTTACTATGAAACTAAGCCTGTAGACTAAGCCTGTAAGTGCAAGTTTAACTTTTCATATGCCAACAAATTCGTGATTCAGATCCTGGTAAGAACTGATTCTCCATATTCAAATTCAAATATTAATAAATCAAAGTAAAAAAAGGAAAATCATATTGCAATAGAGGTATTCATTTCAATACTAGAGAACACATAGATATGGCCGGCCAAGTCAGGACCACGGCCCACTGAAACCCAACCAATTGGTTCCTAGGCTACGAACCATATATCCAATGGCCTAACGACTCGGGACCACGGCAAAAGCAATTCTTTTTATTATTATGATTATTATATTAATTTTATCAGAGATAAAATTGATCATTTAAGGTAACTGGGCTGAAGCCCATCAAAGTCCAGCAAAGAAAATCAATAATAATAATAATAATTTTATTATTATTATTATTATTACGACAAGCGCCCACTTACCATTAGTGATAATTAATGAAAATCAATCAAATTCTGAGCAGCTATTCGGAGGAAAATAAATAAATAAATAAGAACCAGACCACCAAATTTTTTCCTCTTTTTTGAACTGAGAATTTCATTCCTCAATATTGGTAGAGCCTTGAGAGTTCAAGTCACCTATTGCAATGCGAGGATTACCACTAATAATTACTTATCTGTAGGTAAACTTGAGCATGTTGACAATGACTTGGAGGTCCTTCCCTTTTGTAAATCTCTTTAGCATCTGAACGTGACAGGGTTCAGGACTGAAAAACCTGTAAAAGCTAATCAACACTATAAATGAGACCTTCATTAGTTTCAAGGCATCATATGTTTGAAAGATCCTCCTAACTGAAAAGATGGCATTTTTCCTTTACTTGTTCTGAACCTTCTGATATCTACCCATGTATCTGGGGTAGGCCCACAACCTGTGGATCGACCCTTCGTCTGATTCACTGTCACTGTCTGAAGAAGATGGAATTGATGATGATCCGTATAATAAATATTCAACAACCTAAGACAGACAAATACTTTAATTAAAAGAATGCAGCAATCATGTTTCAGAAAATTCAATATAACTTATGTATGGCACTTCATGTAATGAATATGTATTATTCTGTTATTAATGTAAAGTTTCCAACACTGAATCTGAAGAAAATAAGTTTCATTTGATACCTGGTGAGCAGATACAGGCAGGATTTGCCAAAATCCACATTCTCCATTACAGCATTTCATATTATCTACCCAAACTATTGTTTCACAATTAACACAATATCCCCTGTTAGATGCTAACCTCTTTGATGAATTGCCTGAAATCCAGAGGATAAAATAACATTACTCAGAACTTCCAAAAAATAAAAATTGAATTCAATGATTTTTTTAGGAACATTATGCATGAGAGAAAGAGAGTGGCGCCGTAGATGTTCTGAGAGGCACACATAAGTTGATGTTGACAAAAACATCTACTTGCTCGTCACATGCACTGCAAAAATTAATGCACATAGCAAATTGCCGAAAAAGAAATTTGCAAAGACTAGACGGATAATAAAAACCAAAGCCATGACTGAGATATTTTCAACAATGTAGGTATTGCCTCTTTTATTAGTCCTCTGCAGACATGTTGATCTACTCACAGTCATATGGCAGTAAATTGTCAAATACATGTGCAACAAGATGTCTGAGCAGCATACCCATATATTTTCTTTTAAAGGCCTCTCTCCAATCAATACTTGTTCTAGCATCCGCATGCTCCTGCAAAAGAGTGAACTCCTTATTTTCACCCTGCCTTCCGTTCTGCAGCATAGTGTCACACTTGCTACCAAAAAATATAGCATAGAGGGAGTGCCACAGCTGGTTATTGTGAGCTGCGAAATTCCATGACCTTGACACGAGGAAACCAGAAAAGCATCAATAACAAGAGACTATATTATGCATTCGGACATGCTTATGGCTGTAACTTGTAATTAAGAGAAAAAATCAATGAGTAGAATGGTCTGACTAATTGATTTTATGTTAATTCATTGGTGGTACCGGAGAAGGTAAAATAGCTGCTGCAATTTAAGTTTAAGGAAATGAAAATTACCAAGAGACTAGGCTGACAGAAACTAAAGACTGGATATCCAGGAAGCTGAAGATGTGTAATAGAACATCTTGTGGCAATTCAGTCGCAGCAGGAGCTGAAAGTATGAAAGGAAAACAATTACAGCGGATTTGACAAGTAAGAATTCACCAAAATACTCACAAAAATTTTTCTCGATTATTCCTTACTTTCTTCCTCCTGATGAGCTTTAGAGCGCCTCTTATGAGCAACCTTTGAATGTTTAAATTCTGTTACAGCCAAAATTTTCCTCTGTTTGGGCAATACAGCCTCTGCGCTCCTGAGCAGAAGATGGGCTGCTGAAACAGCGCTGCATGTCTGTATTCTAAAGGGAAACAAAGACCCAAAAGTCAAGTGCCATTTAAATTTACCAAAACAAGTGAATTGAGCAATTACTTTCCTAAATTATTAATAACCCAATACATCGCATTCAATTCGGGAACAAGGGGTGAAAATTCATGTTCAGGCTCATACCAAGATCTAAAACATCGGACTTTGATTCAAATTCGAATAAAAAAATTCAATTGATTAGCAAGGGTCAGGAATCTTATCCAATGAAGTAATCTTTAGCACGAATTGGGTACAGAAAATTCACTAATGATATCGATAAAGATAACAAGTAAATCACATGATTTACAAAGACAAAGGCGACTTACTCAGGAAGGAGACGAATGGCGGTGAGGGTGTCTTGGTAGACGACGGATTGAAGATTCTTAGGGAGTTTTTGATAAGCTTCTCTGAGAATGAAGCTGAGATCTTTGCAGGCTACTGGGTAATGGTGGATTCTTGACAAAGCTTCCTTAAACGCTAGCTTCTGGTATCTTTCAGTTGAATTCGACATATTGGAGCAGAGCGGAAAGAGGAGAGAGGGGAGGGGTCACCCGACGTACAGTTTCATCACGAGCTTTAAATAGCTATCCTCTAGTGGATAAAATGAAAAAAAAAAAAAAAAAAACCTGAATTTTCTCAAAATGGGGGCGATCATCAACTTTAGTGCTGGCTAAAAAAACAACCACCATTAGTCGGTTCTTTTTCATTTGAAATATTAAAAATAAAATAAATTAAAATTTTGAATAAATTAAATTGAGAACATATCATTCACTTTGAGTTCACTCCTTTAGAATTTTATAAAAAAATTAAATTTAAAAACAAATAAATTTCACTGAATTAAACAAATTAAAATTTTTAACAAACTAAATTGAATTGATTTAGTTTATTTCGATTAGATTTAAAATTTGAACTTTTACGTTATTTTAAATTAATTTTGAATGCAATTCATTTCTAATTCTATTAATAAATAATCTATAACAATCGCAAATTTAAATCAACTAATTGTTATCGCATGGCACCAGTTCAGGTAGAAATTTCTCATAGTTCAAACACTAAACATTGTCTTAAAAAGTTATTGTTGAAGAGGGCCTTTAATCAACTTTCTGAGGATCTTGCTAATTGTTTTTGGCAGTCTAAAATGTAAGTTCTGCACTTTAGTTTTTTAATCTAAAATGTTCAATCACACATGTAGTTTAAATTCTACAACATTAAGTATGCTAATTTATACAAGGCCAATTTACAAATGCTACTGTACGAGGATATTGTCACTTTGTCTAATAAATCCAATATGAACGATTCCTCCCAAATACCCATATGCATTCCAAGTGCCTCATCCTCAGAACATCATTACAATACCAAATGACGTGTCCAATGGTCTTAAGCTGGCCTAAAAAACACCCAAAAAAAAAAAACCTTTCTTTTTTGTATGGAATACAAATTTCGGACAATTTCAGAAAAACACACTGCACCCTGACACAATCTTTGCTGGAGTTGCTAGAATTTCATTCTGAGACTCGGGTGCTGCTGCTTTCAATTCAGTGCTGCATTTGTTGTTTGCCTGGAACAATTATATTTCACTTGCAGCAACATGGACTTGCTTGAAATTTGGCCTCCTTTGTATTACTAATGTGCCCCCTAAGCTGACAGCTTTTTACAATCTAGAGGAAGTAAGTCAATTGTTGCTTCTTCCTTGAACCTCCTTCTCCATACAACTCATTCCATTGCTTTAGCTCATTCATTATTGAACCCTCAGATGCGAAACTAGCAGCAACCTGCATAGTAAAGTATTGATTAGAGAACTTTTTATATATGTGGAACTTTTATCCAGAAACTGAAACTAGTGTGACTCCATTTGGAAGATCTCGAGTTAAATCTAGTGCCAGCTACTGGCATCAGAAATCACAAGTTACCCTTTTAGGGCTAAAAGGTTTGAGTCACAAGAAGAAATGCTAGAGATCTGACAGCTAAAAAGCCTAAATTTGCTTGAAAGGTTACCTGATTCTTTGCCTGCCTCATATCTTCCATGTTTAAAGCCCTCAGAGTAATCACTCGCTCCTCTTTGTCTTCTTCCTTTGTGCTTGAATCTTCTTCTGAGCTTGCGTCTTCTTCAGCATTCGGCTTTCTTTCCTGCAGATTGATTGTTGGAGAAAGAAATTCAGAACAAAAATATTTTAAAAATGAGTCAAATGAAATAATACAGAGAAAGGGATGCTTAAGAAGGGAGAGAAGATTACTTTATCCTTCAATCTCTCCTGCTGTATTAACTCTCTAACAGGCCGATAAGCGGCTGTCGTGCACAAGTTCTGTTTACAAGTAGTCATTGGTATGAGCTGATTACAAATTATTTGATTGATAAATACTCCGAATATGTGGGGAAATAATAAACAACTGGACAAACCTTGAGATCACTTCCACTATATCCTTCTGTCATGGTTGCAAGTTCCTTGAAGTCCAGATCTTCAGTTTTCTCTTTTGCCAGAAGAGTTTTCAAGATCATTTCCCTACTTTCAATGGATGGAAGACCAACCATAATTCTGCTTGAAAAAAGAAAAAGGAGTTACAGTAGTTAGCAAGCATGATCTAATTTTGCAACACTTTCAGACGATTTATGATTTTGGTAATGGAAGACCAAAAATTTAAGAAAGCAAACATAAAAATCTAATTGCAAGGGACAGGATGTACTGATCAAGAAAGAAAAAAGGAAAATGAAGAAAGAAATTTACCTGCGCTCAAACCGCCGAATAATTGCTTCATCAAGGTCAAATGGCCTGTTGGTTGCAGCAAGGACAAGAATTCGCTCACCGGGTTTTGTCAACAGTCCATCCCAATGCGTCATGAACTCATTTTTTATCTTCCTCATGGCCTCATGTTCACCAACTCTAGTCCGCTGCCCAAGCATGCTATCAACCTCATCAACAAAAATGATAGTTGGGGAGACCTTTGCAGCAAGTGAAAACAGAGCTCGGACATTCTTTTCGTCTTCACCAAACCATTTTGAAGTGATGGTAGACATTGAGACATTAATGAAACTTGCTCCAGCTTCATTTGCAATGGCCTTGGCCAGCATTGTTTTTCCTGTTCCTGGAGGGCCAAATAGCAATATGCCTTTGCAAGGCTTAAGAAGTCCACCTTTGAACAGGTCTGGTCTTCGAAGAGGGAGCATGACTAGCTCCTGAAGTGATTCTTTAGTCTCATCCAAGGCTCCAATATCTGCAAATGTCACTCCAATCTCACTTGCAGGGATAACCTCTGGCCTGATTCGTTTCTCGAATTCATTGTCAGGAGGAACTTCCTGCCATGAGCAACACAAGTATGTAAGTGACACAACTAAAATCATATTAACCTCCATCAACTAACTAAGATGACTTTTTGCTTACAGGTGCTTTAGCTGGAGGTAGATTCTCCCCATCTTTCTTTGCTCCAGGGACAGATTTCTCTATTTCACCCTTATTTTCAGGGGCTGAGGTTTCAGACTTTGATTCAGTCTTTGCACCAACAGCCTCTTCCCCTTCGGTGTCCTACAATTGATTAAAATGGGATCAGATGTGATTATTAAGAATATCAATACTATCAACCAATTTCTGTAATCTTTAAATCATGGAAAAAGATTATCATAATATAGGACAAACCTTGCCAACTTCACAATTTGTTTCCAGTTTCATAGTATCTCTCCCACCAGATTTGCCTTCTTGGAATATACTCAATCCGTGGGACAAGCTGCTCAAGGGATGGAATCATAGTAGTTAAAAAATATACATGTTTTTTTTTTGTTTTGTTTTTTCAGAGGATCTCATAAGCATATCAGCGAACAAAAAGTTGGTATCTACCTCTTAGATGATATAACAAGCTTTCCATTTCGGTATTCTGGATTCTTATTATTCATCAGATGATATGATATTGCTGATACCACAATTTCTTCTATGTAATTGCTAAGAACCATTGTGTCTGCGTGACAAATTGAAAGCAAATCATCACATTCAATATCATTTGCTGCAAGTACCTCAACAATGTGGTTTTTGTTATCCTGGAACTGAATCATCTTCATGTCCTCTTCCAACTGTGCCTTCCAGCTGACAAGATCAGTCTCATCTTCTGGTGGTGTAATCTCAATAATGTACGGGAATACCATGGTGAGTCTCTCATCTACTTGTCTACAATCATCATCTTGGTCCACCATATGGGAGCCAAGTATCAAAATTGAACCAGAAAGTTTCTTCAAGAATTTTCTGAAAAAATTGTACATCCTTTCTGATTGGAGAAAAACCTTCTCCACGTTCCTAAGATATAAGATGATAGAACTTCTTTCTGATATTGAAACCAATACCTGTAAGAACAGAAATATAGATAAGCCAGACATTGCTATTTATTTGTTTATAAACAGAAGCAGCTGTCACCTAGCAATTAAGCACTGTATATGTACATGTATCGAAAAAGGAAAAGCAGAAATCTATGCTTAAAATTTGGAACAATAGCATCATTTTAAGTGAAAGTTAACAAAAGGATTCTTGAATGTAGTAAGAACCTGAGCTTTACCTTGTAAAGCGATTGTAGAAAGAGTTTCTCATCGAAACACCAGCCACTCACTCGCTTGAGGGAAGCTGAAACACAAGAATCCCAATTAAGTGGTCAATGTACTAATATCTGCAAATTGTGCAGCAAGTGCTAAAGATGAAGCAGAAGACTTCGATCCTACATTACTACCTCTCTGAGTAAACCCCATATGACTAGCTCCTCGGTTAATTTTATCATTAAATAATTTACTATTTAGTCTCTATAGTTTTGAAAAACTTATTAATTAATTCCTCAAATTTTTAAAAGGTTGATTAATTAGTCTCTCTATATCATTGACATTTTAGATTTTTTTATAATACTTAACGGCTAAAACTAACAGAGAGACTAACTTGTAGATTTTTTAAAACTTCAGGAACATTTTTATGCATTTTTTAAAATTGAAAAACCAATTATTGAGTTTTTTCATATCATAGAGACTAAATAGTAATTTTTTCAAATATTTATATACAGAAGTTTTATATTATACAAGATGAGATGAATTTGGATCTGTAACCTGAATTTGTGGGAGCAAATTGGGAGGCCATGCTACTCATGTCAGAGGCAATAGAGGCATTTCTACGTACTTTGCCATGATTATTCGTACCTTCCGTACCTCTGTAATTACAAAGACAGGTTCAGAAGTATTAAGCATCTAATCCAAATCTATGTCTCCACTGTGGGATACTACTGGAAGGTGTAGATGGTACCTTGATCTAATATCCAAACTACTGCTTTGCCGACGTAATGTGCCTACAAGAAAATTCATGATTAGGGGTTACCGTCAAGAAAATAAGTTGAGATGAACAGCATGAACAAATATACTGAAAAGACAAGCAAGTTATGTGAAGATCTCAACAGGCTCTAATAGCAGCATAAGCAATTAGAGCAACAACAAGATGCATCCATTGAGAAGGCTGTACGACTTCTTCTAACAACAGAAATTAATACCTCTAATTTCTTGTTGAGGAGGCATTGAGAAAGAACCAAATAAACTGGACATTCGTTCCAAAGTTGCCTCTGATATGGATCTCTTTAAAGACTACAAGGAGAAGCAAGTAAATCAGAACACTGAAATCTACTTGAAGTGATAAACAATTGGCTCCTCTCAAAGAAACAATGTGCATATATATTTCACAATCAATAACCATTAAACAATTTCACTTATCAGCGAAAGCCAGAGAATGCTTACAGATTCCTTTTTAGTGCATCCATATTTGTTCTGCATCTGTAGCAAGGAAAACATTGAAGTATAAGTAAAACTCAAAGGCAGGTGAAATCAAACATTTGAAGGTATTGCAAACTGACCTTGATGGAAAAATCAGAAACATCCAGTAACAGCAATTTGGACTCAAAGTAATGCGCTAAAGCCTTGGCGAGCATTTGCTGGTAAAGTTCTTCAGAAGATTAAATGACAACAAAATTAGGTTTCAAATACTTTGAAAGATAATATTCAAACTGAAAAAATTACAAGGCATAAATTCCCCTTGCTTACCAGTAGGTCCTGAGAGCAAAATGGCCCTACTGGCAGGTGAGAGATTCCTGGTGTGCCTGGAAACGTCCGAGTGCTTTAAATGGATATATGCAGCACTCGTCAATGAAACCCGAGTTATATCACTGCATATTCCCATCATCAAAATCAAAACATGAGAGAATGAAAATCAACCTAAAAATTGCAGTTCAGAACCATCATCTGAAATAATGTCATGGAAGTACTTGTTAGAAATATTATATTATTATCTTTGTATCTCACCATTACCCAACTTTTTTCATCTCCAACAATTCATGAAGATTAAATGTTGAAGAGAAAAAGAATTCTAAAATCTAACAAAACAAAAATCATTGCTGAAAATTTAGGAAGTATGAAAACTTCATGCCTTAACAGAGAATAAAAACATAACAAGACAAGATCACTGTGAACCTCAATATCATTTAAATGCGCAGATAAACATAACCCAAGAAAAAAAAAAACGATTTCTAATTTTAAAGAGGTGAAGCATAACTACCTGAGATAATAAGGAAACTCGTCAAAAGTGACCTTACTGTCTCTGCCATCGGTGACCTGTCTGATCAACTCATGCTCAATCTGCTCAGCGGAAATATCATCTGGAGAACCATTTCCACCAGCCCGTCTATTCGTGCTCTGCCCAGATGCCAATCCCAGCCCAACCCCAACTCCTACTCCTACGCTCAACGCAGACAACAAGAAATTCTTCTGCTCCATCTTCTTAATTTTTCTGTCTCCCCTCGTTTGTCTCTCTGTTTTCCTAGTCAAACCAAGAACATCAAAAAGTAAAACCTCAAATTTGTACCAGAAACCATGATAAAGAAAAGCTTTTGAGCACCCAAAAAACTCGTAAACCTACTTGTTAAGGTAAAAAAAGAATCAAAAGGTTATGAAGGATTTGCAAAACAAGAGGGGGGATCAAGAGATTCAAGAATTCAAAGAATCAAATCAAACATTGAGGGGAATGTTACGTATATTAAAATGGGTCTAAGAATAGAACGTTAGTGCATAAGCTTTTTGACAGGTATGAGTTGAGCTATGCGGTCTGGCCCTCTCCAACTATTTATAGCATCCTCTATTAATGGACGTTAATTGGCAGCCGGAAAAAACTGAAATTTTTTTAAAAAATTTAATTTACTTTGCTTTTTGACTTAACGGGACCGTCTAATCTCGGTTTCTTTCTTTTCTTTTCTTTTCTTTTCTCTTCTTTTTCTTTTTCGTTTTCTCTCCTCTTTGCCATTTTCTTTTATGCCTATTTCTTGGTCGCTCTCTTCTCTATTTCTCTGCTTTTTCATTTCGTGGGTTTCTTAACCTGCCTTTTTTTCATTTCTTTTATTTGTTTTATTATATAATAATCATATACCTACTTCCTCTGCCCTACCATGATTTCTCATCTTTATTAATTTCTTTACTTTTCATGTATTATTATAAAAATAGCATAAATGACCCTTTAAATGCTTTTTAAATACATTAATTAAAAAGTTAAAATTAAATTCAACACACTATAAAAATTTAGTCTGAAATGATACTTTTGTATTTTTTATACAAAATTCATTTTATTTTTCAACTACATATTTCTTTAGACACGTATTTATAAAATAAAGGAGAAAATTGGATCGGTGGTTTACACAATAAAATAATATATTGGATAAAATTTAAATATTGTTAGAAATATATATTTAAATGTGGATATATATAAGATAAAATAAAAATTTTAAATAAAATAAGATAATAAATTCTATATAAAATTTTATAAAATAAAAGTAATATTTTAATATTGATAATATTTTATTATGATTTATGTGATTTAAATTATTAAAATTTAATATATTTTAATATTAAATTATCTCCATAATATTACCTCAAAAATGTTATAATTTGAAGCAATTGGAGGCCAATAATTGAACAACGTTCAAATGCCAGCTTAGGCACGAAATTTTAATTTTCCAAAAATTGCAAACAAGATCTGGAATTACTGCATATACATATAATTAGTTTACTTGCGCATTATGCGAATATTAAAAATTTTTATATTATTGTTGTATAATATTATTTTATAAAATAATATTTTTTATATAAATTCATAAATAAAACATTTTCTTCAAAATTTTAAATTTAAAATAGTAGTAAATATAAATTCATGCATTATAAAACTCCATCACAATAAAAAAATTAAAAATTTTAATATTTATTATCATATATTATTAATATACAATAATAAATTTTATTCAAAAAATTATATTCTTAAAACAGTTTATTAAATTTCAGCAGTAATGATGATGTCAAAAAGAAAAATTATTTATTTTATCACAATATATTTGAAATATGTAAATTTTTTTAGTGCTAAAGTTTAGTATATCAATCCTGTCAAGTGAATACAATTATATAATAATATGAATGACTTTACAATAATATAATATAAATATATTTTACCATTAAAAAAGAATAGAATTATCTTTTTAAAATATTTAGATAACTCATCATTCAATTTCTATTTAGTTAAGAGAGTTAAATTAACTGTCGAAAATAGTGCAACCATGCATCATATATTAGATGATAAAAAATAATAAAAAAGAAAAATTTTAAAATATGAGTCATTTGAAATTGGTGAGAGAGATGTGCTAAGAAATATATGAAATAGAGATTATAATAATGAATTTTATATAAAATGCATAATGTGGACAGTTATTAATATAATAAATTGTAGTTATTTAAATTTAATAACTTGGTTATATAATATTTATAATAATTAATTTAATGTATTAAAATCACAATTTTATTTGTATTATATTTTAATTATTTATATTTATTAATTTTTTTATAGTTATTTGAGTTAATAAAATTTTAATTCGATAATATTATACCATTAATTTTATTAATTATTTTATATTTTTATCATAGTTAATATTTTTTTCTAATAATTTTAATCAATTATATATATTTATTCTATATAATTATTTATATCATATAGAATATTTATAATTAAATTATATTAATCATGATTTTATAAAATTATTAAATAAAAAATAATAAAACTGCAAGATAATAAAATCTTTTTATATGGTCTTTTTGTTATAAAATTATTGTTATATAGTAAAAGTGATTTTTTTATATAGTGTTTACTCATTTTTTATAAATATATGTTTAACATTATATTTATTATTAAAATAAAAATATAATATTTTCTTAATAATAGAAATACAATAAAAATTTTATTATAATATTAATAATCTAATATGTTTAAAAAGTAATAAAACATTAAAAGTTACATAATAATGACAATAAATATAATAAAAATTATATTTATTATATCAAAAAATAGTTAAAAATTAAACAATTATATATTAACAGTGATTCAAAAAAATAAATTGTATTTATTATAATAAAAATTATATTTATTATAATAAAAATTATATTTATTATATTAAAAAGTACTAAAAAATTACAAGATGAACTATTAATAGTGATTAAAAAATAAATTATATTTATTATATATACATTATTTATTATTTTATATAAAAATAAAATTATAAATATATAAAAAATTATAAATATTTAAATATATATATATATATATATATTTATTATTTACAATATATATAATAAATATTTATGATTAGATATTTTTGGCCATAGGTAGTAAAACATTTTCAGAATTAACTTTTAACACAATAATTGAAGTTAGGTGTCCCACGAATTCATATTTAATAGCATTATTAATCTCCAAGCATTTGGGTTTTGGCTCATATTTACCACTCTCTCCAATATGGATTAATTACGCGTAAGTCTTTAATTAGTCCACAGAAAATCTCAATTACCAAATTACAAATTTTTCAAACTTTCAACAACTTAATTAACAGCAAGAGGCTTACCTAAACGTATCAAACTGTCCATCCTTCACAAGAAAGAAAAAAAAAAGGTTAATTGCTTGGTGGTGTGTGAGAAATGCTGAAGAAAATTGAGCCAAAAAAATGGTAATTAGAGATTAGATGTGTTTAATACAGAGGATTAGGGTTATCTTTTGGGTCATTGCTTTACAGGGCAGCACAAGGACAAGTCAAAATAAAATAAAGCTTATCTGCACGTTTCAACTTTGGGTTGAAATTTCATTGCCTTCCGCCCAATACGAACTCACCACCAAACCACAGCTCCACATGCATAAAGTAGAATTGCAACTCACAACATAGAATCAAAGAGCGGCTGTTCCGTCTAAAAATTTTTTAAATGAGATTTATTATTTAATATAGATAATATTCTATTCTAATTTTTATAATTTAAATTATTAAAACTCAAATTTAATATATTTTAATATTAATTTACCTCAAAAATGATATAATTTGAAGCAATTGGAGGCCAATAATTGATTACATTAACATTTGAAGCAATTTTAATTAACATCATTTTAGTGAGTTAAAATTAAAAGGAAGAATTACTCTAGTAAATCAATAATTAAAATATTTATATATTTTATTAATTACAATATAAATTATTTCTATTTATAAATAAGGACATCCAGTCGTTTCAGAATCCATCCACGACGAAAGACTTTAATTTAATATGGTGAATTGTCAGGAAAGGGTTTTATAAAGCCATAATTAGCCTCAAGACATTAGAATTTCATTTCCTTTCTTCAGTGACAGTCAGTTGGTGGCCCCTCTCTCTTTTAACTCCCCTCCAATTTTCTATTTCATTCTTCATTTTCCTTGTGCTTCTATGGTTTTATAAAGTAGTTTTTTTTTTTTTTTTAAATAAAGTTAATTAAAAGAAGAAGAAGAAGCAGACAAAACAATGGCGGCCCCATCAGCCATCACATTTGATTCAGCCTCGCACCACCATAACCTGTTTGGACTTAATTGGAAACCCATCGATTTTCATTGCCTTTTTCCATCTTCAGAATCAAAATCATCAATCTTATCTCTGCCACCTCCAACACTTTTCACATTATTAATTTTCGCAGACCCCTATTCTTTATATACATATTAGTTTCTAGAAAATGTGGATCAAGGAAATTAATTAAAACCTATCAATCTTTATAAGCAAAGTGTAAATTTGTGTTGTAGTTTTTTGTATGTGAACAACTGAGCCAAAAAAAGAAGCTTTTGCCTTTTGGTATGGTGGGTGAAAGATTTTACATAAACTAGTTAAAAGTATAGTGGCCAAAAGATTTTTGAATGTCGATGCATGTGCAGCTGAGGTGGAAAAAGGACTCTCAAGCCTTAAGCCTCAAGGACAATGCATGGTAAATGGGTCTATGCCCGAAGGATAGATCAAAGGAATCTCATTATGCATATATATAGATGCGTATAGATTCTCTTTTTATTCACCCTCTTGATAATAACTTGATAAGAGCTCTCACTGCTCAAGTTTCCAAGAAAACTTTTCCTTTTTTGGCAAATTGGTGAATCAAGGGCCCATCTGAAAGAGCATTGTTCATCATGGACCCAACATATCTCCAATCGTTGAAGTTGGCGAATCGCTTAGATGATAGACCCCCACTCACCCATCAACCACAATTGAACGGAGAGTTCAAAAAACATTAAAAAAATAAATTAAAAAAAAAAAAAAAACTTATTATTTAAACTCTAGCTGTGTTGTCACCACACACATACTTTTATTTGCGTTGCTTCATCACTTGTCTTGTCTTGCCATTTGAATCTGCAATAAGGCATGCAATAATTGGTGGTACGTACCATTTCTTTTTTATAAATGCAAAAAATTAATCATTTTTATTTCATATTAATAAAAATTAGAAAGTGGTTCTCGCCATCATTATGGAATCTTTTAAAATTTTGTGCAAGTGTAAAGCTGTACTTGGTTAATGTCACAGCTGATTCAGAAACCTCAACAGTACACTTGTCAGAACACAAACAGTTAACAAAAGTGTTGGGCTAAATAACTGTATTATAGTTGCAATGAAGTTTTTTAACTTCGTTAAAAACTAACTAAGTTACGTACGATAATTTCTAGAAACTTTGAATCTTTACGATATGGACCTAAACCAGAATCCTCCACCATCAACCAATAGCATTACTCAACCCCTATCAAAATCTGCCCTTCCATTATGATCCCTTATTTTACAAGAAAATATACTTTTAATTTAATTACTAAAATTAAAGATCATCATCCATTATCCAAATATTAAGGACTTCTTGCAAGTCCAAGCTTAAAAGGATGGATTTTTATGATAAAGCGTAAATGAATTAAATTATTTATGTATTATAATTTTATAAAAATTTAATTAAATTTAATTTATTTTTAAATAAATTAAATTAAATTTTTATATTTATTTAATAAATAAATTAAATTTAAAATTTATAATATCCTGTTTATTAAAATTTTTTAATTTTATTCAATTTTAAATTCATGAATAACCTCACGATTTGGCTCACTAAATTAACTAATAAACGAAATCATTAAGCAGACTATTTTAAATATCAGGGAAAAATTAAATTTAAATTTAAATCTATACAAATTTTTATAAATCAAGACTAAGCCTTTCAAATCTCAATTTAGTTTAATTTTATTACACTATTAAAATTTACATAAGTTTTACAAGTTAGTTTGTATATGTATAACTAAAATTAATTAATTTTAAATTAAATTTATTATAATTATAAATAAATTAAACTATTTATAAATTATTCAAAATTAAATTTAATAAAAAATCACACTTTTTATAATTCGTTTCATAAATAAATTAAATTTAAATTTATTAATATTCGATCCAAATTTAAATTTAATAAAATCAAACTTGAAAAAATTTTAAGAAACTACACTTCAAGTCTTCAACCCTTCAAAACTCCAATGAATTAAGTTGATTTATAACCCCTACAACTACGTAATTGGTAAAGCATTTGATATGGACTTCTAGCAAAAAAATAAATTTTTTTAATGTAAATGTAAATAATTTACTTT
Source organism: Manihot esculenta (assembly GCF_001659605.2). Lineage (NCBI taxonomy): Eukaryota > Viridiplantae > Streptophyta > Magnoliopsida > Malpighiales > Euphorbiaceae > Manihot > Manihot esculenta. Next base: position 28,137,252 of record NC_035166.2, read on the forward strand.
TGGGTATTTTCATTGAATTGAAAAGATAAATTTATCATGGTGTATAAAAAAATATTTCTTTGTATTAATTGTATATTACTGTTGAGAGATGTGACGGCTTTCAACGATGGATGCCGATTGCCAAATCACACAGTCGCTTTTTTAAACGTGTGTGTTTGATCTGCATCCGCAACTTTCCGGTTCATATAAAAATAGGAAAGACACTATCGAAATTTCCAATTTCTAGGAAATTTGAATTTTCCCAAGCCACTAATTATTTTCCAAATGCAATTATGGAAAATAATTAAAGAAATAAAGAAACAAAAGGCAACCAATAAGAAAATGAGCCGATGCACAGGCTGTAAAATCAAGTGTCTGACTCGCTACAAGCCAAACCAGGTTGGCCGGGCAGTGGCGGGGCTTGCCGACTGGCGTTTTTGGTTGCTAGTGGTGCTTTTTGAGCACTGCTACAATGAACACATCAATTTTTTTTTTTTTTTTTAAACTTTATAAACCAGCGTGTCGTTTTGGCTTAGCAACCTGGGACAAATGTTTTCACTGTTGGATTGGACTCAACTTTCTACCTCATAATTTATAAAGCATTTATGATGTTAGAATCTAATTTGGAGTTAGAATACTTAATTCCATTTTATGATATTAGAGATAAAGCATTTAATATTAATTATGTGGAATCTTTTACATTCTGATTCAGTTTTAATTTTAAGTTAATATGATGTTAGAAAACTTTTTATTTTTCTAAATTAAACTTTAATTTTGATTCAATTGAAAAGTATATATTTAATTATAATATCAAATTGGACTGAATTAATTTTAAATTATATAACACAATCATAAATAAAAACAAATTACTAAATATATTCAATGTACTAAAAGACAGTGCTCTGGCCTTTACTAAAAAATATAAAATTTGTCTTGAATTTTAAAAAATAAATCCCATATTACTGTAAAACAATCAAATGCATTTAACAATGTCAGTAAAGACTAATCAAGGAGATGTCTGAATTCTGAATCACTATAATGAATGGAAAAATAATTACATGCCAATCATCTTCACACGACAATTCATGATAGTCTAGCCCATTCCTTCCAAGAGCAGACACCTGGGCTGCAATGCAAACACCAAATATTCAAATCCGCCATACATCTGTTGACATGCGTGCTGGCTGCAGCAGCTTAGTTTGTTTCTTCCTATAAATCAATTGTCTCATCATTAAACTTCCCAAGTTGTCCTCTTGTGCTTTTTGGGGACGCATATGCATATACATGTACATAAAAGATAAGCTTTTACAACAAAGCTCTTTGCCTTGAGATTATTCAGTCATCATTTGCTTTGTGGTATTTTCATCTTCGGTTGTTTTGGAGAGAAAACGTAAGCCCATTAAGGAGAAACTGGGTTGGGACTTTGGAGTTCAAATATGAACCAGACTCTAAGAATGAAGACCCAAGTGGGCAAAAAGAAAACACATTGACCCAGAGTCAAGTCGGCCTTTGGTTTCCTTCAACGACTTATTATTTTTAATCCATTATGTCTGCAGCCGCCCTATTTAGTCCAAACTTGAAATCAATTTTCCAAGTAATTATGCGAGGACTATCGTAAATTCGTTTCCAGTCAAACAAATTATCCCTAATCTTTGTTTATTAATGAAATTCAAAAGTTAAGTTGTTAGATTCAAATAAATTAGACATTTTGATGATAAGTTAACCAACTTATTAGGCATTATGCAGTAATTAACAAATTAATTAATTTCAGAACAATTAATGGAGATAGAAATATCTCAATTTAAAGCCGTCCAATCCAAAGTGTGGTGTACGGCCGTGCTGGTCTTGCGCAGCATGATAATAGCACCTTCCCTTCTTATCCAAAGATTTTAGGTTGGATTTTTCCTTCAATTTCTGTCCTTTGCGTCACCTTATTCTTCTCTTGTTTTTTTTTTTCCTCTCTATTTTTTCTTTTTTTTTTCCCCCAAAGACAAGATATGGAGAATTAGAATATTGAAACTAAAACCTCTCAAAATCCAATTAAGTTCACTTACTGCGCTATTAAATCCGTGAGTACTGCATCATCTTTTTTTTTTTTTTTTTTTTTTTTGTCATATTGAATTTCGCTTCACCCTTTTTCAATTTCTGTAATTTTTCTACCTTCAAGCTTTGAATAATGTCGTTAGTCATGTATTTGTTAAATGTAATTTTCTGTTTGGTTTGACTGTATATATTGCAACTTGTCATATGTATTCCTGCATTTTATTTATTTCGTTGGCAATATTCATAAATTTTTATTATTTCTTCAACTCCGCCTTCTAAATTTGAATTTCTTCAACTCGCGCTTCTAAATTTTTATCCATTACAAACATAACCCAGCCCATGACTCATGCATCTGAAATCCTAACAGTTAGAACAGAAGTCTATGGAGGCATGCGCCGTCGCATGATCAGCTCCGACCAATGGAAAACAGCAGAAGGAGAGTCTTAAGGATAATTGCTTTGGAAAAAAAATGACCCGAAAAAAAAGGCTAACCACATATTGAAGAACATAGAGACCCATCACCAAGCATCGCTTCAAATTGCTTAAAGATGCAATTGGAATAAAAAGAAAAAGAAAAAGAAAAAAAAAAAAACTAAAGAAGCAACCAAGTCCATCATCATCGATTCCTAGGAACATAGAATTTGAAATATCCATATAAATGTTAAGAGTGTTTACCTAAAATATATTTTCAAGTTATTGCTTCTTACGTATGTTTGACGCCCATATCGACCATGTTTAGGTTACGTAAGAGATCAATAATAAAAATATCACCTGGACATTGTTCAGTTTGTTTTCTGCATGGAAATGTCATATATTATCATCTTCATGAAAAAGCAGCGCTGCGGGGCAGTTGACTTGATGGTTAAATGCCCGCCCTCCACGTTATTTATACAGTACTGATTCCTATTGCTCATCTATTGGCTCTTTCTTGTCAGTGTGGTCTGGTTCTGAGTTTTCAGGAAGCTCAGAACTCAGAGAAGAAATAGATGGACTTTCTTTGTTTTGGAGCTCTGCTTAAACACTGGTTTTGTATTAATTACCTTCTGTTTGCTTGAGAAATTAATCCCCTACCAGTGCTTACAAATCTTGCCTTCATCAGCTGTAAGAGATTTATTAAGTCGGAGGTGAGTTTACATTAATTCTCCATTTTTGTAATTATTTTTTTCAATATGGCATCTGGCGATTGCTGTCATGTTTTTAAGTTTTATGGTTGAAAATGCCCTGATTCATAGTACCATCTGATATTGTCTTTTTCCTGTGTCATTAAGGTGGTCTTAGTCCCAAGATGACTCCGACATCCCCATTTATTCTTTTTCAGTTATGAAGGGGAGTGATCTTTCAGTTTTGGATAATTAAAGTTTCAACTCTGCGATTCTTTCTTTCATGTTCCGTTAGCGATGCTGGCCTGTGATTATGGAGAAGAACATTAAGTGATTTTGACAATATGGGATAGAAAAAAGATAATCAATTATGATTGTCAAACTTCACAGACTCACTTTCAGGTAAAGCTGCTTCAAAATGGAAGTCTTTGAGTTAGCAAAGCACGAAGAATCCGCTCCACCACTAATAGAATACATCTCGCAAGACGAAGTGAGCGGCTTCGATAGCATTGATAGCAGCCGTGGCAGTGGTTATCATCCTATTACTTCATCATCTATGGTATGTTTTGTTATACATTCATCAAGCTCCTTGTGCAAAAGATCTAGTAAATTTAGCCTGATTCTGGATGAAATGCTAGTGGGTTTATGTGAAATCTTCTACACTGGAAAGAAATTAGACAGAAACTCCTCTAATTTGGAATAAAATTTGTCCTATTCAAAGCAGGGACTTGAACCTATTGCTTCTGAGGACTGCTGTAACAAATTTCAACCCATCAACGATCACATGACTTACTCTGTTTCCATCAACTTGCCAATTTCTCCAAGGGGAAGCAATTCAGAGATGAATGAAAAAGATCTCTCTGAAGCTATCAAGGAAACAAGTTTTGGCAATGGAATTTCGGCTTCCTCTGCTGAATCTACGGCTGCCGGGTTGCAGAACAGAAAAATAAAGTTCCATTCTCAGTCGATGCCAAAGGGATGTGCAGTTGGGTTGGAAGACAGTATTACAAACTCTCATAACAATCAAAATTTGAAGGATAAAAGATATGATTCCTTCAAAACATGGTCTGGGAAAATTGAGAGGCAGATAACGTATCTACGAGGGAAGACACTTGAACCTTCAACAGAGAATCCTGTGGAGCATAGAGTAGAGAAGGATGCTTTACCTTTGGATAGATACTATGATGCATTGGAAGGGCCTGAGTTGGAGAACCTTAGGGTAAGTGCTCTGCTTTCTCCAAACTCTTACATGTGATTTTTGTTTGATCCAAATATTCTTTTTATTTTTCTGAACGTAAATTATAATTTCTGTTGCTAATTTCATTAGGCCTCAGAGGAAATAGTGCTCCCAGATGACAAGACATGGCCGTTTCTTCTTCGGTTTCCTATCTCTTCATTTGGTATTTGTCTTGGTATTAGCAGCCAAGCAATCATGTGGAAAACTCTGGCCACCTCTGCATCCACAAAATTTCTCCACATTAGCCTGAACGTAAATCTTGTACTATGGTGCATCTCTTTTGTTCTTGTACCCATTGTAGCTTCCACCTATCTTCTCAAACTAATTCTCTACTTTGAAGCAGTTCGTCGTGAATACTACCACCCAATCCGTATCAATTTCTTCTTTGCTCCATGGATAGCTCTTCTGTTCTTAGCACTTGGAGTTCCTCCTTCACTTGCCAACAACCTGCACAGTGTCCTTTGGTACATTCTCATGGCTCCAATCCTCTGTCTTGAGCTTAAGATCTATGGACAATGGATGTCTGGAGGACAAAGGAGGCTTTCAAGAGTAGCAAATCCTTCAAATCATCTGTCAGTTGTAGGGAATTTTGTTGGGGCATTGTTGGGTGCATCGATGGGGCTAAAAGAAGGACCTATTTTCTTCTTTGCTGTTGGGTTGGCTCACTACACTGTCCTATTTGTAACCCTCTACCAGAGACTTCCAACAAACGAAACGCTCCCAAAGGAGCTCCATCCAGTATTCTTTCTGTTTGTTGCAGCTCCGAGTGTTGCTTCAATGGCATGGGCAACTATTCAAGGCTCCTTTAATTATGGCTCGCGGATTGCTTACTTCATTGCCCTGTTTCTTTACTTAACACTGGTTAGTCTCCGCTGCTTAAATTAACTTCACCATTGGGAAACCATTGAATTCATTTGCTAACCATGTTACTGTGTTGTGTCTTCAGGCAGTTCGTATTAATTTTTTCCGAGGATTTAAGTGAGTTTCTGACATTTGAAGCTGTTTTCCAATCCATCAGTGTATCCTCTTCGGAAGAAATCTTACTCATCACCATTTATGCTTTACAGGTTCTCATTGGCTTGGTGGGCTTACACCTTCCCAATGACTGGAGCTGCCATTGCAACTATCAGGTACTCAAATGAAGTCACCAACATAGTAACTCAAACTCTTGCTGTTATACTCTCTATCGCTTCCACATTCACAGTCACAGCTCTGCTTGTAACCACAATACTACATGCCTTTGTCCTCCGAGACCTCTTCCCTAATGACATAGCCATTGCCATTACCGAGAGACCAAAACATCATCATCATCATCATCGTCATCATCATTACATGAACTGGTTCCATCGAAGACTTGGGAGCTTAGAGCATAAAGACATAGAAAATTACTTGAAGTATGCAACCTCAGATCACAAAGACGACATAGAAGCTTCTGTAGACCCTAACTCAGATGGTAGTAAATAAGTAAAGAATATGTTATGAGGAAGTCCTTGCCATTTTTTTCTGATCCTTCAGGCTACCTTCCTAGCCTTAGCCATGCGAGGAACACGAGATTAAACATAGGAGAGTTTCAGTGAGCATGTGTTTACGAGGAAATGAAGATTTACGTGGTGAGGCTGCCTGCATTGTATGAGATCAGTATGAACAATAAAACAACAAATTGTAACCATAAATTTTATCTTTAGCTTATAGCCTAAACAAAGGTCTCCAACTCCCCAAAAAATTATCTCCTTTTTTTTTTTCAAGTAACATTTTCTTGTTTCATAATTGAAAATTTCAAAACAATTAGTGAAGGAAAGTACTCCCACTCAAATCAATTTTCCAAGTAATTATATCAGACTATCAATTTGCATAGAATAAATTCGTTTCCAGTCAAACAAATCATCCGTAATCTTTCTTCATTAATGAAATTCAAATGTCAAGGTTGTTAGGCTCAAATAAATTAGATAATTTGATGATAAGTTGAATACTTAACTAACTTATTGGGCATTAAGCATTAATTAGCAAATTAATTTCAGAAAAATTCAAAGGAGAATAATAGAGATAGAAGATATATATGTATTTTGAAATGGGTAGTTAGCAGAATGGATCCATCTCAATTTAAAGCCGTCCGAGGTGTGGTGTACGGACATGCTGATGTCGGACACCATGCTAATGGCACCTTGCCTTGTTTGCCAAAGATTTTAGGTTAGGCTTTTCCTTCAAATTTGGTCCTTTACAACACCTTTGTACTTTTTCTTCTTTTGTTTTTCTTTAAACTACCATGTAATGGAAGCAGAGATATGAAAATTCCAAGGAATTAAAGATCTCAAATTCAAATCATAATTTAAAAAAGAAAATCTAAAAAAAGCTACAACTTGTTTTTTCTTTTCTATTTTTTAATAAACAAGAGCTTGTGGAATAAAAAGAAAAATAAAATAAAATTAGGCTCATGGAAAAAGGAACCTTGTGGGTTGTGTAAAGCTTTTCATGTTGATAAATGATGCAGTGGGTCTGCTTTCTTATTAATTCTTTAATCCAGAGATTTGGTTGCAGTCATAACTATGGTGATTAATTAAGTATGTGGTCATTTTCCTAACCTCAAACTTTGAATAATATCGTTAGTCATGTATTTGTTAATGTTGGCAGATGTATCAGGACATTTTCCACAATAAACTTGGTCTTCACGTTGTCCTAGTCTTTAGCTATTTTTTAGCAAGATATTTTATTTTTATTTTTCTATTGAGCAAGAAGTGGCAGTAGTGGTCACTGTTTTTTAGCTTTTCTGTTTTTTTGCTGTAACTATAAAATTTCCAGCTTTGAAATTCAAGATGAAAATATAACTTTTCCAATTCTAAAATACATCAGTGGTATCAGAGCCCTTTTATCTTACGGGATCTGTGAGAGACTTGTGAGTTTTTTTACTGAGTGTTTTTTTAAAAAAAAAACGCAGTTTATAATTCTGCTGCTGTAAGACTTCTTTAATGGAAGGTGAAAGTTCTTTTTCGATAGCTACTCCACCTGTGTTTGATGGAGAAGACTATCAAGTTTGGGCAGTAAGAATGGAAGCATATTTGGATGCGTGTGATTTGTGGGAAGCTGTAGATGAGGATTACGAGGTACCTCCCATGCCAGGCAATCCAACCATGGCTCAGATCAAAGTTCACAAGGAGAGAAAGACGAAAAAATCCAGAGCAAAAAACTGCTTGTTTGCTGCAGTTTCTTCTACCATTTTCAGTAAGATTATGTCCCTTGGCTCAGCTAAAGCTATTTGGGATTTTCTCAAGGATGAGTATAAGGGAGATGAACGAATCAAAGGAATGAAAGTTTTGAACCTGGTTCGAGAGTTTGAGATGCAGCATATGAAGGAATCGGAAATGGTAAAGGCGTATGTTGACAGGCTGTCTGGCATTGCAAATAAGGTAAGGATACTTGGTGCAGAACTTACCGATAACAAATGTAACGACCCGGAAATCCGACCCGTTACCGGCGCTAGGATCCAGATCGGCTTAAGGCCGCCGGGACCCGTAGCAAGCCAAACATACCTCCTGTAACCTGTAATATCCCATACATGATCAACAACATACATAAAACTGTAAACTTTTTCTTTCTTTTTCCAAGCTTAACCTGAACATGTGCACATCTAATAACATAACCACCACTGGAGTCCTCATCAAATGCTCCAATGGGGTATTTCATCATTCGATAAGCTTGGACTATCAAATACATCATAAAAACATTTCTATAGATCATGTGTCAAGGGGATAACCATAACCATAGGGTCAAGCACATACTAGTCCTCAATCATCCTCATCATTACATAACTATACATTACTCTTTCATTACATTAACATAGTCATAAATACTCATTACATCATATTCATGTCCACTACTATCTATTACATCATACATGACTTTACTTCACTCTAGCCGACTTCCCGATCTATCCTGTACCTGCAACTCTGGGGATAAAGGGAGTGGGATGAGCTACTAGAGCCCAGTGAGCAGAATAATAAAACATCAATTTAAATCATGCTTTCATGTATGCGCCATAACACAAACATTTCACATCAAGGATGAACTTGTCACCATTTAGCCCCTATCTTCCTTACTTATACATGCCGGGGGCGTAGAGCCGTAGCAGGCACACCCGGACTACCATAATCAGTCATAGTGCCAGGGGCGTAGAGCCGTAGCAGGCACACCTGGACTCACATAAGCTATCATGACATAAAAGGGCTAATGGATCATTCAACATTCATCCACATCAACAACAAAGTATGCAATGCAACATATTCGTGAATTCTAATGCAATCAACCTGATATATCTCATGGCATTCATGATGCGTGAATCATGCTAAAACATTTCATTAATTTGCTTTAAAACTTAAAGTTTATTCCACTCACCTCTGGCTAGCTCTGAAGAGACTCTGAAGCAGCTGGTTCACTGCTGGGGGTCTCGGTTCCTCAGGTCCGAACCTACACAGGTGGACTCAAATGAGGGACCAAACATACATGAACATGACTCTAAAATACTCCCCAAAAACCCCCTAAAACATCCTGAAAACATCACATGAAAACATGCAAGAAAGGGCTGAACAGGGCACTTTCGGCGGCAGGTTCGGCGGCCGAAAGTCCCTGTGCAGCCGAAAGTCATGCAGGTTCGGCGGCACTTTCGGCGGCCGAACCTCCCAGACAGAGACGAACCTTGAGTTTCGGGGGCAGGCTTCGGCAGCCGAAACTGCCTCCACAAGGGGGTTCGGCGGCCGAAAGTCACTTCGGCGGCCGAACCTGAGTTTCTGCCGAAGGGCAGAAACTCGGCTCCCTTGTGTCCACAGCCTCCAAAATGCCTCAAAACATGCATAAACTTGTTTCTAAACATGCATACACATCATACAACACACTTAGGGGTCTCAAACTATGATATACCCCAACTACAACACTTCAAACACACAAACATCAACATACATTGTTCATCAAAGCATCAAAACCCATAAATTCATCAATAAGCTTAAACATGCATTCTACCCCATCAACTTGCATAAAACTTTCATAAAGCATAAGAGAAGCATAGATCGAAGCTTACCTCTTGAAGAAACGAGAGGAAAGGCGATCCTAGCTTGGAGATGGAGAGATTGAGCTCTTTGAACCTCCAAGTACCCAAAACTTGCTCTTAGCTCACAGATCTTCAAAAAGGAAGTTAAAACTCGTGAAAACCATGAAAGATCTAGGGAAAACATTCAAGATTGAGGGAGGAGCGGCGGAGACTCACCTTGGCCGACAATGGGAGAGAAAAAGCTCACCCGTGCGGACCAAAGGGACCCTTTTATATGTGGCTGGCCAGGCCACGTTCGGGGGCCGAATGTGCCTCCGTATCCATGCAACGTTCGGCGGCCGAACATAAGGTTCGGCGGCCGAACCTGCACTTCCCTCACTCATGCTTTCGGGGGCCTAACGTGCCTCCTAATCACATGCATGTTCGGCGGCCGAAAGTCAAGTTCGGCGGCCGAACCTGGGTTTTCCTTTAAGCTACATTCATGCAAAAACTCATTTAATTTCTTACTTAAAAACATGAAATACATGAAAACATTTCATAAAATCATAGTTTTACCCTTCTAGAGGTTTTCGACATCCGTGGTCCCACCGGACGGTAGGGATTCCGATACCGGAGTCTAGCCGGGTATTACATTCTCCCCCCCTTAAGAACATTCGTCCCCGAATGTTCCTCAACTAACATACAAAGCATGGCATCAATCATAACATACAATATATCATACATGCAACACATAGCATAACTGACACTCACCTCAAAACAGATGGGGGTATTGCTGGAGCATAGACTCCCGTGTCTCCCAGGTGCATTCTTCAATATTGTGGTGGTTCCAAAGGACTTTCACCATCGGGATTTCCTTGTTCCTCAGCTTTCTGATCTGAGTGTCGAGGATCCGCACTGGCTGCTCTACATAGGTGAGATCCTCTTGGATCTCTACATCAGGCTCACTAAGAACCTTTCCAGGATCCGACACGTACTTCCGTAACAGAGAAACATGGAAAACCGGATGGATTCTCTCCATCGAAGCAGGCAAGTCTAGCTTGTACGACACATTACCGACCCTCTGAAGCACCTCGAAAGGACCGATGTACCGTGGAGCTAACTTACCCTTCTTCCCGAACCGAACCACTCCTTTCATAGGAGACACCTTGAGCAAAACCAAATCCCCCTCCTGAAACTCTAGCTGTCTTCTGCGGATATCTGCATAACTCTTCTGCCGACTAGCAGCAGTCTTGATCCTTTCTCTGATTATGGGTACCACCCTGCTGGTAAGCTCTACTAACTCCGGACCCGCAAGAGTCCTCTCTCCTACTTCCTCCCAGCAGATAGGTGATCTGCACTTCCTCCCATACAAAGCTTCATATGGAGCCATCCCTATGCTAGCATGATAGCTGTTATTGTAGGCAAACTCCACCAAAGGTAGATGCTGCCTCCAAGAACCGCCAAAATCTAGCACACACATTCTGAGCATATCCTCTATTGTCTGGATGGTCCTCTCTGACTGTCCGTCTGTCTGTGGGTGGAAGGCAGTACTGAAGTCTAATCTGGTACCCATAGCGTTCTGCAGACTCCGCCAAAACCTGGAGGTGAACTGGGGCCCTCTATCTGACACTATAGATACCGGGACCCCATGCAGTCTGACAATCTCATCTACATACACTTGCGCCAACTTATCCACAGAGTAGCCACTCCTGACAGGGATGAAGTGAGCAGATTTGGTGAGTCTGTCCACAATCACCCATATGGAGTCTAATCTGTTGGACGTCGCCGGTAACCCCACTACGAAGTCCATAGCTATGTTCTCCCATTTCCATTCTGGAATCGGTAGTGGATTCAACATTCCAGCCGGCTTCTGATGCTCTAGTTTCACCCTCTGACATACATCGCAGGCTGACACGAACAGTGCCACGTCCTTCTTCATAGCTGGCCACCAATACACTCTCTTCAGATCCTGATACATCTTGGTGGCTCCAGGGTGAACACTATACTTGGTATTATGGGCTTCCCCCATAATATCTCCCTTCAGACCAATGTCATCTGGCACACATAATCTGTTCCCGTAGCGGAGGATCCCCTTATCATCAAATCTGAACTCATTACTCTGGCCTGACTGAACCGTTCTGGCTATCCTGACCAACTCTGGGTCCTCATGCTGTTTCTGAGCTACCTGCTCCAGAAACACGGGTGTCACTCTCATCTGAGCCACTAAGGCACCTGTGCCAGACAACTCCAACTGTAATCCCTCACTCATAAGTCTGTGGAACTCCTTCACCACCGGCCTCCTCTCTGCTGAAATGTGGGATAGACTGCCGAGTGATTTCCGGCTTAAGGCGTCTGCCACAACATTCGCCTTACCCGGATGGTATTGAATCTTGCAATCATAGTCACTCAACAGCTCTACCCATCTCCTCTGCCTCATGTTCAGTTCTCTCTGACTCAGGATGTACTGCAGGCTCTTATGATCTGTGAAGATCTCACATTTTACCCCATAGAGGTAGTGCCTCCACATCTTGAGTGCAAAGATTACTGCTGCCATCTCTAGGTCATGTGTGGGGTAATTCAGCTCATGCTTCTTCAGTTGCCTAGAAGCATAGGCGATCACCCTCTCATTTTGCATTAGCACACAACCCAGTCCCACACGGGACGCATCACAATATACTGAGAAGTCATCATCACTTTTTGGCAGAGCTAACACCGGTGCTGAAGTCAACCTCCTCTTAAGCTCCTCAAAGCTTTCCTCGCACTGATCGGTCCATATAAACTTCTGATTCTTCTTTGTCAATTTGGTCATAGGAGCAGCAATCTTTGAGAAGTCCTGAACGAACCTCCTGTAGTAACCTGCTAAACCCAGAAAACTCTTGATCTCGGTCACTGTGGTGGGTCTAGGCCAGTTAGCTACAGCCTCTACCTTCTTGGGGTCTACTTCAATACCCTGTTCTGACACAATGTGCCCCAAGAATGATATGCTCCTAAGCCAAAACTCACACTTGGAGAACTTGGCATACAAGCCATGCTCTCTCAAGGTCTGCAAAACTGTCCTCAGGTGATGGGCATGCTCCTCCGCATTTCTGGAATACACTAAGATATCATCTATGAAGACAATAACGAAGTGATCCAGATACTGACTGAATACTCTGTTCATGAGGTCCATGAATGCTGCAGGGGCGTTGGTCAGCCCAAACGGCATTACAAGGAACTCATAGTGCCCATACCTGGTCCTGAAAGCTGTCTTCGGTACATCTTCATTCCTTATCCTCAACTGATGGTACCCTGATCTCAGATCTATTTTGGAGAAACAACCTGCTCCTGCTAGCTGGTCGAATAGATCGTCGATCCTCGGTAAAGGGTACTTGTTCTTGGTAGTGACCTTGTTCAACTGTCTGTAGTCGATACAAAGTCTGAGGGATCCATCCTTCTTCCTCACAAACAAAACCGGAGCACCCCAAGGTGAAGTACTCGGTCGGATGAAACCCTTATCTACCAGCTCTTGCAACTGTTCCTTCAGTTCTTTCAATTCAGCTGGTGCCATCCTGTAGGGAGGGATAGAGATCGGTCTGGTACCAGGCATTAACTCGATCTCGAACTCTATCTCCCTAGCAGGTGGTAACCCTGGCAGCTCGTCTGGGAAAACATCTAAGAACTCACTCACCACAGGCACTGAGGCGGGCACTCTGACATGACTATCTAACTCCCTCACATGAGCTAGAAACCCCTGACATCCCCTCCTAAGCAACCTACGAGCCTGAAGAGCTGAGATCAGACCTCTAGGTGTACCCCTCTTGTCTCCTCTGAAGACGACCTCTGACCCATCCTGATCTCTGAATCTGACTACCTTGTCTCTACAGTCCAAGGTAGCACCATGGGTCGATAACCAATCCATCCCTAGAATGACGTCAAAATCTGTCAAATCTAGAACCACAAGGTCGGCGGAAAGGCATCTTCCCTCTATGAAAACTGGACTACATTGGCAGACTGCCTCTGCCACTGACGGGTCACACTTGGGTCCACTGACCCATAGGGGACACTCTAACCCAGAGACCATCAATCCTACCCTCTCCACGACTCTCGGAGCAACAAAAGAATGAGATGCACCCGGGTCCATTAAGGCATACACATCAGAACAACCAATGATGAGATTACCTGCCACCACGGTGTTGGATGTATTGGCCTCCTGCTGAGTCATAGTGAAGATCCGTGCCGGAGCTGATGGACCTTCACCTCTGTATCCTGCTGATGAAGAGGCTGACCCTCTCCCTCTGCCTCTGCCACTGGCCTGTGTTGCGGCTGGAGCTACTGGCTGCACCACACTGCCGGAGGCTGTCTGCTGAGACGGTGCTGCAAAGGCTGCTCTAGGACAGTCTCGAGCCAAATGACCCGCCTGTCCGCATCTGAAACATGTGTTTGTCCCCGCCAGACATACTCCTTTGTGTGGTCTCCCACATCTCATACATGCTGTAACCTCTGCGCCAGAGCTTGAGCCACTGCCTAAACCCAGACCTGACTTGATCTTGTTCCAGAACTTATTCTTCTTAGATTTTCTGTGGCCTCTGTCCCACTTCTTACTGCTTGCAACTGCTGCACTCAGAGAAGAAGAGTCTAACCTTTCCCCACCTGGGGTCTTGGAACCAGAAGACTGTGCCACTGACTGTTTTACCTTCCCCTGAACGATGGCACAAGCCTCCATTCTCCTAGCCATATCCACTATGGCATGGAAACTCTCCCTCTCTGCTGACTGTATCAAAGAGGAATACCTGGAGTGCAGCCTCATGATATATCTACTTGACTTCTTTTGATCCGTGTCCAAATTCTGCCCAGCATATGGCAACAACTCCAGGAACCTGTCTGTGTACTCCTCCACACTCATCTGATCAGTCTGCCTCAACTGCTCGAATTCTATTATCTTCTGCTCTCTGGAGCTCTCAGGGAAAGCCCATCCTGCAAACTCATTTGCGAACTCCTCCCAGGACATACTGTCCGCTCTCGGGTTCACATAGTTCTTAAACCAACCACGTGCCTTCTTGCACTCCAGTGTGAACCCAGCCATCTGAATGGCTCTACTGTCATCAGCCCCTATCTCATCTGTAATAGTCTTGACCCTGCTCAGATACTCAAATGGGTCATCACCTGTTCTGTACTGAGGAGCACCCAACTTCATGTAATCGGTCATCTTGACCTTGCTCCCTCCAGATGAGGTAGGTTTGGGTACTTGTGTTTCCGGGACAGTAGGTACTGGTGGTGGTGGAGGTGCAACATCCCCTGGGGTAGGGTTTGCTGTACCGGTATAGGGAGGTGGAGGTGGGTACATGGGGTACTGAGAGTATGGTGGGTAGTAAGGTGGGTATGGCATATGTGGAGGATAAGGGCTAAAACTGGGGTTATCCGATGTACCTCCCATCGAATACCCTGGATGGTGTGAATAGGGTGGGTAGTGATGTGGCTGGACATAACTCGAGGCCTGAGCGCCTCCCTCTGATTCTCCCATGCCCTCTTCCGGCATGCTCACACCAAGGTTGCCATCCCTCCTCTGATCTACCTCCACATCCTCAGACATTCCTCCCTGCACTGTTCCCCTTACTGATCTGCTTCTACCCAGATCCAAAGACCTTCTAGGGTCTCTAGCTACTCTGTCTCTATTGGACCTACTGGACATTGCCCTTGGCAACGCTGAAGGACGGGCATCAGCGCCCTCGTCCTGAGGTGGCACTCCAGTCAATCGTGCAGATCGACGAGTTCCTCTCATTCTATCTTCTGAAAAACAGCACATAGCATAAACAATCATCAGCATCATATGGTTCATGTGGAAACACATGAACCCTTATCATATACATAGCATCACATCATAGCATTTATGCACATGCATATCATCATGGCATATCATATCATCATATAGACAGGACTCTACATCCTATCCTAGTGGACATGATTTTCCTAGTGTGCTTGACCTTCTAGAACATCTATGAGCCCGACACTCTAGGTCCGACCATATGAACCTAGGGCTCTGATACCACTCTGTAACGACCCGGAAATCCGACCCGTTACCGGCGCTAGGATCCAGATCGGCTTAAGGCCGCCGGGACCCGTAGCAAGCCAAACATACCTCCTGTAACCTGTAATATCCCATACATGATCAACAACATACATAAAACTGTAAACTTTTTCTTTCTTTTTCCAAGCTTAACCTGAACATGTGCACATCTAATAACATAACCACCACTGGAGTCCTCATCAAATGCTCCAATGGGGTATTTCATCATTCGATAAGCTTGGACTATCAAATACATCATAAAAACATTTCTATAGATCATGTGTCAAGGGGATAACCATAACCATAGGGTCAAGCACATACTAGTCCTCAATCATCCTCATCATTACATAACTATACATTACTCTTTCATTACATTAACATAGTCATAAATACTCATTACATCATATTCATGTCCACTACTATCTATTACATCATACATGACTTTACTTCACTCTAGCCGACTTCCCGATCTATCCTGTACCTGCAACTCTGGGGATAAAGGGAGTGGGATGAGCTACTAGAGCCCAGTGAGCAGAATAATAAAACATCAATTTAAATCATGCTTTCATGTATGCGCCATAACACAAACATTTCACATCAAGGATGAACTTGTCACCATTTAGCCCCTATCTTCCTTACTTATACATGCCGGGGGCGTAGAGCCGTAGCAGGCACACCCGGACTACCATAATCAGTCATAGTGCCAGGGGCGTAGAGCCGTAGCAGGCACACCTGGACTCACATAAGCTATCATGACATAAAAGGGCTAATGGATCATTCAACATTCATCCACATCAACAACAAAGTATGCAATGCAACATATTCGTGAATTCTAATGCAATCAACCTGATATATCTCATGGCATTCATGATGCGTGAATCATGCTAAAACATTTCATTAATTTGCTTTAAAACTTAAAGTTTATTCCACTCACCTCTGGCTAGCTCTGAAGAGACTCTGAAGCAGCTGGTTCACTGCTGGGGGTCTCGGTTCCTCAGGTCCGAACCTACACAGGTGGACTCAAATGAGGGACCAAACATACATGAACATGACTCTAAAATACTCCCCAAAAACCCCCTAAAACATCCTGAAAACATCACATGAAAACATGCAAGAAAGGGCTGAACAGGGCACTTTCGGCGGCAGGTTCGGCGGCCGAAAGTCCCTGTGCAGCCGAAAGTCATGCAGGTTCGGCGGCACTTTCGGCGGCCGAACCTCCCAGACAGAGACGAACCTTGAGTTTCGGGGGCAGGCTTCGGCAGCCGAAACTGCCTCCACAAGGGGGTTCGGCGGCCGAAAGTCACTTCGGCGGCCGAACCTGAGTTTCTGCCGAAGGGCAGAAACTCGGCTCCCTTGTGTCCACAGCCTCCAAAATGCCTCAAAACATGCATAAACTTGTTTCTAAACATGCATACACATCATACAACACACTTAGGGGTCTCAAACTATGATATACCCCAACTACAACACTTCAAACACACAAACATCAACATACATTGTTCATCAAAGCATCAAAACCCATAAATTCATCAATAAGCTTAAACATGCATTCTACCCCATCAACTTGCATAAAACTTTCATAAAGCATAAGAGAAGCATAGATCGAAGCTTACCTCTTGAAGAAACGAGAGGAAAGGCGATCCTAGCTTGGAGATGGAGAGATTGAGCTCTTTGAACCTCCAAGTACCCAAAACTTGCTCTTAGCTCACAGATCTTCAAAAAGGAAGTTAAAACTCGTGAAAACCATGAAAGATCTAGGGAAAACATTCAAGATTGAGGGAGGAGCGGCGGAGACTCACCTTGGCCGACAATGGGAGAGAAAAAGCTCACCCGTGCGGACCAAAGGGACCCTTTTATATGTGGCTGGCCAGGCCACGTTCGGGGGCCGAATGTGCCTCCGTATCCATGCAACGTTCGGCGGCCGAACATAAGGTTCGGCGGCCGAACCTGCACTTCCCTCACTCATGCTTTCGGGGGCCTAACGTGCCTCCTAATCACATGCATGTTCGGCGGCCGAAAGTCAAGTTCGGCGGCCGAACCTGGGTTTTCCTTTAAGCTACATTCATGCAAAAACTCATTTAATTTCTTACTTAAAAACATGAAATACATGAAAACATTTCATAAAATCATAGTTTTACCCTTCTAGAGGTTTCCGACATCCGTGGTCCCACCGGACGGTAGGGATTCCGATACCGGAGTCTAGCCGGGTATTACAACAAAATAGTTCAAAAAATTCTTGTATCCTTGCCTGAAAGATATGAGGCGACCATTGCTTCATTAGAAAATACTAAAGATCTTACTAAAATCAGCTTGGCAGAGTTAGTAAGTTCACTGCAGGCACAAGAACAGAGGAGAATGATGCGACAAGAAGGATCTACTGAAGGAGTTTTGCAAGCCAAATGGCAGCAAAATTCTGGAGACAAAAACAAAAAGTGGAAAGGAAAGAAAGGAGCAGCAGGAGGTTCAGAAAAGGCAGCTGCCGGGGAAAACTCCAACACGAACAAAGGAGGTAAATATTCTCCTTGTCAACACTGTGGCAGGAAAAATCATCCTCATTACAAGTGTTGGAGAAAGCCTGACATGAGGTGTAGAAGATGTAACAAACTTGGGCACGCAGAGATAATTTGCAAAGAGAAGGAGTCTCAGCAGCAAGGTGATGCACAAGTTGTAACTCAACAAGAGCCAGAACAACTCTTTGTTGCTTCATGTTTTGCGTCAAAAACATCAAGCAAAAATTGGCTTGTTGATAGTGGTTGTACAAACCACATGACCAATTGTGAGGAGCTGTTCAGAGAGCTTGACAAATCAGCAAGCTCAAGGGTCAAAATTGGGAATGGAGAATTCATCACAGCTGAAGGAGAGGGGACGGTTGCCATTGAAAGCCCTACAGGTATAAAAATAATTTCTAAAGTTCTGTATGTTCTTGAAATTGACCATAATTTGCTAAGTGTGGGACAGTTACTGGAGAAAGGGTTCAAACTTTTGTTAGAAGATAGTATATGTCTGATTTTCGATCCAAGTGGTCAAGAACTTTTCAGAATCAAGATGCGGCAGAGAAGTTTTTCTTTGAATCCTTTGGAGGAGGAGCAAATGGCTTTTTCGTGTCAGCTCACTATTTCAGATACTTGGCATAAACGATTGGGGCACTTTCATCATCAAGCCTTGCTGTTCATGCAGCGAAATGATCTTGTTCGAGGTATGCCGAATCTGGGGAAACATTTTACAAGCTGCAAGACGTGTATGCTTGGGAAGCAAATCATATTTCCTTTCAGAACATCTATATGGAGAGCTACCAAGAGGTTACAGCTAATCCATACTGATTTATGTGGCCCACAATCAACTCCTTCGCTGAATGGCAGCAGGTATTACATAGTGTTTATTGATGATTTAACAAGAATGTGTTGGATATACTTCATGAAGTTTAAATCGGAGGTTGCTGGGATTTTCATGAAATTTAAAAATTGGATTGAAAATCAAAGCAGTTGCAGGATTCAGGTCATTAGATCTAATAATGGCACTGAATATACTTCAAAGAAATTCAATTTATTTTGCGAAGAAGCTGGAATTGAGCACCAGCTTACGGTTCCTTATTCTCCACAACAAAACGGAGTCAGTGAGAGGAAGAACAGAACTATTATGGAGATGGCTCGGTGTTTGTTACATGAGAAGAATCTTCCAAAAAAATTCTGGGCAGAAGCAGCAAATACTGCTGTTTTCTTGCTGAATAGGCTGCCTACAAGAGCAGTGGGAAAGAAGACTCTGTATGAAGCTTGGCATGGTGTCAAACCAGATTTGACTAATCTTAAAATTTTTGGTTCTCTTTGTTTTTCGCATGTTCCATAGGTTAAAAGAGACAAACTAGATGAGAAAGCTGAACAAGGAATTTTTATTGGCTATAGTTCAGTTTCTAAAGCCTACAGAATTTTTCAACCTCACACAGGGAAGGTTGTAACAAGCAGAGATGTTCAGTTTCTTAAACATGAACAGTGGGACTGGAATGAGAGCTCTCCAACTGAAGAGCAGATTGCACCTCTTGTTCCTGATGAATCAATTGATGATGTACCTGTAAGAGGAACGAGAACACTTTCAAATGTTTATCAAAGATGCAACGTTGCTGTTTTTAAACCAGCAAGTTATGAGGAAGCAAAAGCCGACAAAAATTGGGTGAAAGCAATGGAGGAGGAGCTGGCTATGATTGAAAAAAATCAAACTTGGGTGCTAGTCGAAAGACCTCAAGATAGAAAAGTGATTGGGGTGAAATGGGTATTCAGAACAAAATTAAATCCTGATGGCTTATTGAACAAGCATAAAGCGAGGCTAGTGGTGAAGGGCTATGCACAAATTTGGGGAGTAGACTTCTCTGAAACTTTTGCTCCAGTCGCAAGGCTGGACACAATCAGAATTTTGTTGGCGCTAGCAGCGCAACAAGGTTGGAAACTTTTCCAGCTTGACGTGAAGTCGGCTTTTTTGAATGGTACATTGTAGGAAAATTTTTTGTTGAACAGCCAGATGGTTTCACTGTGCCGGGACATGAGGAGAAGGTTTGCTTGTTAAAGAAAGCTCTTTACGGGCTAAAACAAGCTCCACGAGCTTGGTACAACAGAATAGATGATTATTTGCTGTATTTGGGCTTTGAAAAAAGTTTGAGTGAATCAACTTTGTATGTTAAAAAAGCTGGTTCTGAAATTGTAATCATCTCTCTCTATGCAGATGATTTACTTGTAACAGGTAACTTTGTTGTGAAGATTCAAGAATTCAAGCAGGAGATGATGAAGGTCTTTGATATGACAGATCTTGGAGAGATGAATTACTTTCTCGGAATGGAAGTAAAACAAGCCCAGAACGAAGTTTTTATATGCCAACAGAAATACTTGAAGGAAATTCTGAAGCGTTTCAGAATGGATGAGTGCAAAAGTGTGAATACTCCGATGAATCAAAAAGAGAAGTTGCAGAAAGAAGATGGAGCTGAACGTGTTGATGAAGGGGTGTATAGAAGCTTGATCGGATGTTTAATGTATCTTACAGCAACAAGACCTGACATCTTGTATCCTGTAAGTGTCTTATCAAGGTTTCTGAATTGTGCCAGCAAAATACACATGATGGCAGCTAAACGTATGGTTAGATATCTCAAAGGAACTCAAAGTTATGGCGTAAAGTTCAGCAAAAGTCAGAATTTTAAGCTTCATGGATTTTCTGACAGTGATTGGACAAGGTCCTTTGATGATATGAAAAGCACCTCTGGTTACTGTTTTACCTTTGGGTCAGGGTGTTTTTCGTGGTGTTCCAAGAAACAAGAGATTGTGGCACAATCAACAGCAGAAGCTGAGTTTGTAGCAGTAACGACTGCGGCTAATCAAGCACTGTGGCTTAGGAAGATTGTGGTAGATTTGCAGCTGAAAGAAGTTGACAGCACTGTGATTTTTGTAGATAATCAGGCTGCCATAGCTATATCTCAAAATCCAGTGTTTCATGGGAGAACCAAGCATTTTAATATTAAGTTTTATTACTTAAGAGAGGTCCAGAAGAATGGTGAAGTGATGTTGGTGCACTGCAACACAGAAAGTCAGATTGCAGATATATTTACGAAGGCACTTCATGTTAACAGATTTGAGCTTCTTAGGGAGAAGCTGGGAGTTTGCAGTTCCTGATCCAGGAGGAGAATGTTGGCAGATGTATCAGGACCTTTTCCACAATAAACTTGGTCTTTCCATTGTCCTAGTCTTTAGCTATTTTTTAGCAAGATATTTTATTTTTATTTTTCTGTTGAGCAAGAAGTGGCGGTAGTGATCACTGTGTTTTAGCTTTTCTGTTTTTTTGCTGTAACTATAGAATTTCCAGTTTTGAAATTCAAGATGAAAATATAACTTTTCCAATTCTAAAATACATCAGTTAAATGTAATTTTTGACAGTATATTTATTACTTTTAAATATTAAATTATCAGCATTTACAGATTTAATTTGAATACTTTAAATTTAAATACTTAAATTTGAAAATTTTCAAGTTTTACTCTCATAATCTCTAATTTTTATTTTAAAAAAATATATTAAATCGTCATATGTGTTTTTTGACATTTTATTCATTTAATTGACAAAGGTGAGAGACTTGAGGTTGGAAGAAATTACATATAAAAAAATAATTTAACGAAAGATATTTAATTATTTTAAATTTTTATAAAGAGGATAAAAAAAACTATTTTTCTATAAAAAAAAAGAATAAAAAAAATTAATTATTTCATAATAACTTTAAGAATGATATCAAATTAACCTGATATTTTATTTTCTACAATAATTTATTCTTTTACTCAAATTTCATGCTTTGCATGCTAAAAAGAATATTTACGTTTTTTTTTATATAGAAAAAAAATTATATTTTAATTAAGAGGAGAGTTCTCTTTGTACATATGTAACATCATTCATAATCATATAAATTTTATTCTTCAATAATTCAAGGAGAAAATATAAAATTTTTAGCATTATATATTATTTTATTGCATAAAAATATATTTTATAATTGCCTAAAAAGGATCGACAAAAAATAATTTGACTTAAAAAGGTGGTACTTTGCTTTTTGAAATGTCCATATAAATGTTATAGTTATTTTCCTTAAATATATATTTAAGTTGTTGCTTCTACTGTATGTTTCACACGTGGGCCGCCATTTGCTGGTTTGTCGTTTATAAATGAATTTGAAATTCCGACAATGTCGCAACGTTAGCTGGAATTTGCATTTTATTTTGTTTTCTCTTTCCTTCTGATTGTTTAATTTGTTTTCTGCATGAAAATGTCATATATTATATATTATCATCCTCATAAAAAAAGCAGCGTTGCTTATATCACACAAAGGTCAGTTGACTTGATGGTTAAATGCCCGCCGTCGACATTGCTTCCTATCGCCCAAAGACGTGTGTTAGTTGTACTTACTTATTTGACCTTTCTTGTCAGTGTGATCTGGTTCTGAGTTTTCAGGAGGGCCAGAACTCAGAACTAAGAGGAGAAATACATAGACTTTCTTTGTTTTGGAGCTCTGCTTAAACACTGCTTTTGTGTTAATTACCTTCTGTTTGCTTGAGAAATTAATCTCCTATCAGTGCTTACAAATCTTGCCTTCATCAGCTGTAAGAGATTTATTAAGTCGGAGGTGAGTTTACATTAATTCTTCATTTTTCTTTTTTTGATTTCTGTCATTTTTCAAGTTTTATGGTTGAAAATGCCTTGGTTCATAGTACAATCTGATAGTCTTCTTCCTGTGCCAATAAGGTGGTCTTAGTCACTAGATGACTCAAGACATCCCCATTTATTATTTTTCAGTTATGAAGGGGAACGATCTTTCAGTTTTGAATAATAATGTTTCGACTCTGCAATTCTTTCTTTCATTTTTCATTTGCGACTTGCGATGCTGGCTAATTTTTATGTGATTATGGAGAAGAACATTAAGGAATTTGACAATCTGGGATGGAAAAAGATAAGCAATTATGATTGTGAAACTTTGCTAATTGTGAAACTTCACCAACTCACCTTCAGGTAAAGCTGTTTTAGAATGGAAATCCTAGAATTAGCAAAGCACGAAGAATCCATTCCAACACTCATCAAATACATATCATCAAAAGAAGTGAGCGGCTTCGATAGCATTGATAGCAGCAGTAGCTTTAATACTCATCACAGCCAACCAAGTGGCAGTGATTCTCATCCTATCACTTCATCAGCTGTGGTATGTTTTCTTGTACATTCATCATCGTCCTTCTGCAATAGATTAAGTGAACTTAGTCCGATTCTGGATGAAATGCTCGTGCGTTTGTGTTAAATTTCTTCTCCATTGGCAAGAAATTAGAAAAAAAAAAAAATCCTATAATTTGTTAAAGCATAACACTTATCTTATTCAAAACAGGGACTTGAAACTATTGCTTCTGAGAACAGCTCTGTCAAATTTCAACCCATCAACGATCTAAGGACTTGTTCTGTTTCCATCAGCATGCCAACTTCTCCAAGGGGAAGCAGCTCAGAGATCAATGAAAAAGCTCGTTTTGAAGATAATGAAGAAACAAGTTTCGGCAATGGGATTTCGGTTTCTTCTGCTGAATCTATGGCTGCCAGGTCGCAAAACAAACAAATAAAGTTCCATTCTCAGCCAATGCCAAAGGGATGTGCAGTTGAGTTGGGCGTCAATGTTACAAACTCTCATCACAATCAAAAATTGAAGGATAAAAGATATGATTCCTTCAAAACATGGTCTGGGAAACTTGAGAGGCAGATATCGCACTTACGAGGGAAGCCACAAGAACCTTCACCAGAGAATTCTGTGGAGCATAGAGTTGATAAGGATGCTTTACCTGTGGATCGATACTATGATGCATTGGAAGGGCCTGAGTTGGAGAACCTTAGAGTAAGTGCTTAGCTTCCTCCGATCTTTTTCATGTGATTTTTGTTCGATCCGAATGTAACTTTTTATTTTTCTGACATTGAATTATCATTTCTGTTGCTAATTCCATAGGCCTCAGAAGAAATAGTGCTCCCAGATGACAAGAAATGGCCGTTTCTTCTTCGTTATCCTATCTCATCATTTGGTATTTGTCTTGGCATTAGCAGCCAAGCAATCATGTGGAAAACTCTGGCCACCTCTGCATCCATAAAATTTCTCCACATTAGCCAGAATGTAAATCTTGTACTATGGTGCATCTCTCTTGCTCTTGTAGCCATTGTAGCTTCCGTCTATCTTCTCAAATTAATTCTCTACTTTGAAGCAGTTCGTCGTGAATACTACCATCCAATCCGTGTCAATTTCTTCTTTGCTCCATGGATAGCCCTTCTGTTCTTAGCACTTGGAGTTCCTCCTTCACTTGCCAACAACCTGAACAGTGTCCTTTGGTACATTCTCATGACTCCAATCCTCTGTCTTGAGCTTAAGATCTATGGACAATGGATGTCTGGAGGACAAAGGAGGCTTTCAAGAGTAGCAAATCCTTCGAATCATCTGTCAGTTGTAGGGAATTTTGTCGGCGCATTGTTGGGTGCATCAATGGGGCTAAAAGAAGGACCTATTTTCTTCTTTGCTGTTGGGTTGGCTCACTACACAGTCCTATTTGTAACCCTCTACCAGAGACTTCCAACCAATGAAACTCTTCCAAAGGAGCTCCATCCAGTATTCTTTCTGTTTGTTGCAGCTCCGAGTGTTGCTTCCATGGCTTGGGCAAAAATTCAAGGCTCCTTTGATTATGGCTCGCGGATTGCTTACTTCATTGCCGTGTTTCTTTACTTCTCACTGGTTAGTCTCCGCCGCTTAAATTAAACTTCACCATTTGAAAACCATTGGATCTGTTTGCTAATCATGTTTCTCTGTTGTGTAATTCTTCAGGCAGTTCGTATTAATTTTTTCCGAGGATTTAAGTAAGTTTCTGACGTTTGAAGCTGTTTTCCTATCCATTTATTAACTATCCTCTTCTGTAGGAGTCTTACTCTCACCACTCATGCTTTACAGGTTCTCATTGGCTTGGTGGGCTTACACTTTCCCAATGACTGGAGCAGCCATTGCAACTATTAAGTACTCAAATGAAGTCACCAACATAGTAACTCAAACTCTTGCTGTTATACTCTGTGTCATTTCCACATTCATAGTCACAGCTCTGCTTGTAACCACAATACTGCATGCCTTTGTGCTCCGAGACCTCTTCCCCAATGACATAGCCATTGCCATTAGCGAGAGGAGAACAAAACATCATCATCATCATCATCATCATAACAAGAAGTGGTTCCATCGAAGACTTGGAAGCTTGGAGAATAAAGAGATAGAAAATTACTTGAAGTATGCAACCTCAGACATAGAAGCTTCTATAAACCCTCCTAGCTCAGATGGTAGTAAATAAGCAAAGAATGTGTTATGAGGAAGTCCTTGCCATTGTTTCTGAATCTTCAGGCTAGCTCCCTAGCCCTATGCATGCGAGGAACACGAAATTAACCTAGGAGAGTTCCAGTGAGCATGTGTTTACAGGAACTGAAGATTTACTTGGTGAGGCTGCGTATATTGTATCAGTGTGAAAAATAAATAAACAAATTATACTCATAAATTTTCTCTATAGCTTATAGCCTAAACAAAGACCTCCAACTTCCCAAAAATTATCTCACCTTTTTTTTTCCTTTTTTAAAATTAACTCCACTAAAATTTATCTAATATACCCACTAAAAGATTATTAATTATCTCTTAAATAATGTAAAATTTGATAGTATCATATATTAAAAACTTTATAATTATTAAAAATATTCATTCAAAAACTTGTTAATTATATTTAACACGCACTTAATTTCAAAATATTTATATTTTAATATTCTAGAATTTATTAATATTTATGTGTAATATATACATATACACACAGAAACGACAGCCGGATTGCAGCTAAACGACTACAGATCTGGTTGTCGAACCAGATTTTGATTAAAAATATCGTAGGTTTTTAAAGCTGTTCAATAAATGGGCCGGACTAAATCGAGCCTCAAATCCTTATCTAAACATGACCAAAATGGGCTCGGTCTGTAGACCAGATTCGGACTTCAAATCAAAAGGGTCTATGAGTCTATCTTTGCCTCCTCGTTTACGATCAATCGCTTCGCTTTTAAACGACTTGTCGTTGCTATTGAATTACCTCCCGTTGCGAGAGGAGACCCAACTGAGAGTCTGATTCACAAGGACAATAAGGCTGAGCGTCGAGGCTCATTCATGGCCGACCCAATAGCATCGTAGCTTTTATTTCCTAGTAGTAATTAGACAAGTATAAAAGGTATCATTTACTAAGAAGCATGCTTTTGTTAAAAAATAGAAAATTGTTGAAAACCGAACAACTCGGCTGATATGGACCCCGCCCTCCACCTAATCAGTACGTGTGTAGAATGGCAAAAGTTGATATGAAGCATCCATTTTCCTGAAGCTTTTAACAGTGACCTAAGTCTGAATTCATCCGACATACGGCATGAAATGAGGCCTCGGTCCCCCTACTCCTCTGTTTGTTTCAATCAGTTCTTGACTTGTTCCACATAATCCTCCAAACCCTTTTACTTGGTCCTGAAGTTTCCATCATGATTATCGAGATGAGTTCTTTTTAAATCAGTTACTAAATTCCATGTCTTGTGTACGTGTTGTTTCTTTTTTACTTTGGTCGGACATTTTGTCTCATTTGCAAGGAACAAGTTACTGATGAACCCTAAGCTTGATATGATGAGTTTCCAGATCAAAATCCTTGTTTCCTAAATATTATGAGGACATAATTGCAGAAGCTGGAAAGCACACACCTATATCCTCATCCTGAAGCTTCTCCAAGCAATGACATGGAGTGCTACAGTGATTGAAGAATCCATAGTAGCGACAAGCAGCATGAATGAGGTTACGGTCCCCCACAACTAGATATAGATAGCTACAAAAGGAAAACAAAACCCATAAAAGCTACACTTGGTTATTGCTGCTTCTGTGGAGAAACACGAAAAATACCAACGAGGAAGACAAAAAGTCTGTAAATATAAACACAAACTCAATGTCATCTTACTTTGGCACTTCTCCTAGCACAGTTTATCACTGTCTCCTTATCCTGCTTTTTCGCATGTGATTAACTTCTCATTCTGAGCCATTTCTGATCTTCCTTCTTCAATGGCTTAAATTTGGCCACCCATGCTTGGTTTACGTTTCTTGGAAAACCCTTTAATTTTGGACCCCATTCTGAGGGGACCAGGAAAATTCCCTCTTCTTCCTTTGTATTGGATGGACTGAAAACTGTAATAATCAAGTTACACTTTTAGACTTGTAGATGTAATCAGCAGCCACTCATGGCAGTGAAATTCAGAAAGAGAGACAGACTCGTACGTAGCAAAATCATGTCCCTGCGATTCCTGTCTACCTATTAGTGTGAGTTCGGGTTTTCCTTGATAATTCCCAACATTCAATAATTATCAGTCCAAGCATCTAACTCCTAGCTTTGGTTGATTATAAAACGATATAAAAAGAAAAGCAGGCTAATCATAGAACACAGCAGTCAACCGTACGCTACAACTGCTGCAAAGATAGGGGAACAAAACGAGTTGAAAACCATGATTATGTTCTTAAAATCTGAGAATTTTAGTATGTGAAATGCTTGAGGGGTCTACCATACAACGAATACTCATGAAAGTACGGCCAAAGCATACAGTTGTTTTGTTTGGGTGGAGGGAAATGGAGAGAAGGAGAAAAGAAAATAAATTTAATTTCAATTTTCTTGTTTGGACATTAAATAGAGGAGAGAAAAGAGGGAAATGGAGTGAAATGAGGGGAATAGATATTTCTCGACTCTTTATTTTTAATCTAAAATATTTATCCCCAATTTGGTGGGAATTGGGGAGAAATGAAGAGATATGAATGTTAATAGATTTAAAATGCTTAAATACTCTCTTCTAAAGCTCTCTTTTTTTTTTTCTTTTAACTTGTAAGTGTATAATAGTCATTTAACGTACTTTTGTCTAAGAGAGAAATTGCATTTCTCCCTTATCTTAAGAGTTTATCCAAACAAAGTAAATTAAATTAAATGTTCATTCTATTCTTTTTTCTTCATTTCTGCTCTTAATTTTTCTTCATTTCCCAAAGCACCATGGAGTTTGAGTTTCCCAGAATTGAATCATATTGTCACAGCCGATTTTGATTCACTGCGCTCATATGGCACTTGACCAGACCCCTACTAGATTATAGTCTGCCAAGTTCAACCTATTGAGTAGTCTTGCCACGCTGATTGGTTTCACCCTATCTTGAGCTCATTAGGGGAGCGGCTCCAGCCCTCGACCAATGTATGCAGATATGATAATTCCATCCACAAAGGCCCTTGCGAGTAGTCCTCACTCAATCTTCACGACAACATCTTCCCCAATATAGTGTTGCACATCTTTAACATTTATTGATGTGACAACTAAAAGTCTAATTATATTGAAAAGCTCTTGTAATATGTACTGCCAATCTTCTAGTGAAATATACTTTCTCTTTGTGTACTTCTCTTCTTTATTGCAAGTGTGTGATTTTCCTAATTCGTCCCTTGTGTTACAGTTTGGTCGTTTAGGTTTACTTGTGTTAGTTTTGGGAGAGATCAACCTCGCAAGTGCCGTACGTCGACGAACTAAAAAGTCTTGTAGCGTGACACATGATATCAAAGTGAAGGTGGGCTTCCGCATGACACACATTGCTAATCCTGGAAAAATAGAGGAGTTGGAAGAGTTGTCTTTCCTAGTGTGGGTGACCCAGCAAAATAACTACGTAAGTAATTGAGTTGAGTTTCGTTGGTAGAGTGGAGCAAGGATTGATTGTGCATGCACTAAGGTGTTATATCGGACTCATTGAGTGAATGTAGTATCCAGAGCAAGTTGCGGGGCAGATGTATGAGTGAGGATCGGGTTCCTCGGGTGCCTTAAAGGTGGAGCAAAGCCATGAAAGTTTGCATTCCGATGGGAATGGGACGTCTCCTTTGACTCATTGCGCTTGTAGCTTGAGTGGAGGAGAGTCACTTCGGAGAAATAATACTAAGATCAAAGCGCTTAAATGCTAACATGCTCGAGGGTGAGTATGATTTGTGTGGAGAAGAGCTATCACGTCCATAAATTTAGGGATGTGCAACACCATGCTGGGGAAGATGTTGTCGTGAAGATTGGGTGGGGAGTGCTCGAAAGGATCCTTGTGTGTGAAATTATCATTTCTGTATATACTGGTCGGCAGCAGAAGCCTCTCCCTTGATGAGCTCAAATCTAGGCAAAACCAGTCAGCGTAGCAAGATTACTCAATAAGCTGAACTTTGCGGGTTATAATCTCGAAGGGGTCTGGCCCTGTGCCGCATGAGTGCAATAAGTCAAAAACTCTAATTGTTCGCTTTCACTGTAAGTTTCTTTACTCAGTTCATACTCTGACAATACACAAGAAAAGAATGGAAGCTTTCAGAACTCCTAGCAGCTGCATTTTAGCCAAATGGATAATTAGAATAAAAGAAATGAATCTCTCTGTTTATCATTGGTGGGAAAAAATTAATTAAAAAAAAAAAAGGAAGCTAAGAAATTAGCTGAATAAATGAGACGTGAAGATGAGTATTTTTTATTAGTTGTATCAACTTGTTCCATTCCATTGTTAGATAACCTGCTTGCAGGGACATTTTATCAAATACTTGGTGTGGATAAGTTTCTCATCCAAAATACTTCCGTGTCTTCTCAGAGGGAATCAAGTACTTTGCCTAAATGTTTTGATAATAATGTACATGCAAAGAACCAGACCAGTTGTCATCAGTCTTTGACTAAGTAAACAGATACCTAACTTCCCTTAGTATAACAAATTGTTGAGAAACAGCATGTGATATGATTTCAATTGTTTATTTATAAAAAAAAAAAAAAAAGAAAAAGAAAAAAACAAGGAAAGACTGGTGTGTGAGAAATAAAAGAAGTTTTATTACCTTCCCAATAGTTACATTAGACTTGGCCATGATTGAGTTTGAAATAAGTGGTGCAATTTAAAATTAGAATTGAATTGAAGCAGATGAAATTATTTTAACTAAAATCAGCCTATAATTACACAAAAACCGAATGATTCCATTTCTTTTTCTTTTGTCATTTTAAAGTAAAAAAGGATTGACAAATTCCAACAGAACTGGAATTAATTAAATCAAAATTGAAGGGACCTTGCATTTTCGATTTTCAACCCCTCTTGAATTTTTTATCAGAATCATTTCAACCCAAAATCGGCCCTATCTGGTGCCTCCAAAAATTACAGGTAAAAGGAGAACTACTGGGTAATATTTAAATTAAGAATTGCGTTTTAAATTATTCATAGTCAGAGTTAAACGGTAGCGTACTAGTTGAATTGATATGTACCATAGGGCAGGTAGTTTTATATATTTTTCATATGAAAATTTAAGTAATTTCCTGAATATATCAAATAATATTTGTTTTCATTCAAATTTTATAATCAGTTACTTTCCATAAGTTACAGAACAGTACAGCCAATGCGAAATCAATTTCACCAATTTAGTACAGCTCAGAAAATGTAGGATTAATTAATTGCTCAAAAAAAGGGAGGGATTTCTCCAAGCCATTGCCATTTTCAACGAGTTGGCTACCAGGACTTAACAGGATGAAGAATTTCTAAGTATCTTTTCTAGTGGTTAAGGAAACTGATTAGAATTTCCATCAATTACAAGTTTTAATAGTTGAATTTTTTTTTTTAAAAAAAAAAGATGACCTAAGGAACTCTGTAACAATAGTAGAAAATAATGGAGATGCTGTGGATAAAATGATCTTGATCTCATTAATAAAGCTTTACAGATATAAGGGAGAGAATCTTTGTAGTTAATACCTTTTCCTCTCCAAAAGAAAAAGACAAAAGCAAAATTTAATTTGTCTTCAATTCTTTTTCTCCCTCAGCTGGCAACAATTTCCATGGCCGACCATCCACACAGTTGCATCTCACATCATCAACCTAACTTAAAATTATCCTCACAGAAAAAGAGAAGGAAAAGGAAAAGTGGCTTCTGATCTTTCTTTATTCCTCTCGTCTTCTGTCTTCCCATGTGATTATGGACATTTCTCATTTCTTTTCTCTTCTTCTTTTTGTATAATTGTCTCAAAACTCTCAATTTATTTTCCTGAAAATCACACAGCAATAAAGATTATCAGAAGCTGATAGCTTGTACAAAATCACTATAATTAAAACAGTGATAAATGGATTGAGTATATCATTTTGATGAAACATAAGTAATTAAGAGAAGATATACTTGCCAATGGATCTTTTGCAATGAAGAACTGCTTCATAAATTGAGCTCTCAGAGTCACAGGACCTCCGCCAGTCATCAACAGAGTAAGCTACGCTTATTCTTGGAGATGTTTCTGATGAATATAACCAACTCTTCGCTACCTGCACTTTCTTATCATTTTCAGCTCTAGAACTTGACCTGTGACCTCGAATTCTTCTATACAATGGCCTGAGAAAATCAAAGTACTTGTGAAATATTCGCTTTGATAATGTCCGGCACCTTCTCAATGAAGGACAACGAGCTTTCATAGCTGAAACTGCAACTTCTGGTGCATGTGAAGAGGCTGGAAAGTCTGAGCTTGAATCTGAGACCTCACAATTCTCAATTTTCAATGGATCAACAAAAAGAGGCATGACATATCCATTGGAAAAAAGCTCATCAGCATGAACAACAGTAAGAGGAGATTGTGAAATGGGGAAATCAAATTTGAAGTCCTGAGAATTTCTAAAGAATCTTTTAGAGGGAGGCATTTTTGGGTCCATCTCAATGAAGGAAGCATCATCGGATGCATCAAGAGAGGCCCTAAGGGAATTGTCCAGGCTTTCAAGAGATGGTTTCAGATTTACTAGCCAGCTATATGAAAAGCTCTCAATAGAAAGAGGCTGGGAAGTTTCCATGGAAGATACTCCAGCAAGATATGTAAGGGAAGAAAAAAGACAAGATTAAAACAAAAATGAGAGAGAGAGAGAGATACAGAGAATGGATTAGCAAAGGCCCTCCACCTAGAGAATATCTCTAAAGCACATATATATACCACAATATATGTCCTCTTTCTAACAATTGGGTATGTGGCTATTTCACAAGAGAATGGATTTTAATATTTGAAATAGAGAAAAAGGGGAAAAGAAACAGAAATATTTGCCCCCACAATCACCCATTATGTATTGTTGCATCACCCTTTTACCCCACTTGTCGCTTATTCATGTATATATTTTCCAAACTTCACAGAGAAGATGAATTCTCTTTACAATGCAATAACAAAAAATAAAAGTTAAGGAAAAGGTTCATGCATATTCCATTGTTTGAACAAAATAACGAACAGAGACCGAAAGAGAGGAAACTAAATAAAATAAAGCAGCCAAAGTCCTATGTTTTTAAATGTCTAACGAGCCCATCTTCCAGAAATGGGAATTAAAGCAATTGGTGGACAATCAGCATATAGGGGAAGCAGGTTCATGCACCCTATTGTTTAACCAAGATGCTGCTGAAGCTAGAACAAAGGGAGTACATCCAATCTAATACTTTTGAATGTTTCTCATGAACTTCACGTATTCTACACATTCTAGACAAAATTGTTGATCTCACTTGGGTTGCTTTAATTTTGTCCCCATCTTTACATAAATCATGATTCTGATGCATACATCCTAACTGCAACAAACAGCACAAGATTCAAATTAAATGATAAAGTACTTTATTTGAAGATAATAAAATGTGCAAGCCTCCTCTACAAATAGATAAGATTAACAAATGTGAGCAGGTTTCTTTATGTTTTTAATAACATAATAATACTCTATCAAGTGCAAGTAGATAAAATTAACAACTATGAGCAGGTTTCTATATGGTTTTAATATCCTATTGAGACCCTAAATCTGAAAGATAAAAATAGTGCCCACCAACAGCATGAAAAAAGAAATCAGAGAGACAATATGTCCCAAGAGTCTATCCATTTCATACAGTCATAAAACATCTAATAATTTTCTGAGCTACGGGATGAAGGTTTAAATTCCAGATTTTCAAATTTCATAATGGATTGGAAATTCCAGATGTAAATTCCACCTAATAAAACGATTTATGTGGGAAATTAAGACTCAGAATGTGTGCCAGATCTTACATTCTTTCTAGGGAGGAAGAAAGCTTGGGTTAAACAAAAGAAAATGTAATATCAATAATATTAACAAAATTCATTCAAGAAAACAGTATTTACAGTCTTCATTCATTCACTACAACACCAAGACAAATTCATTTGGATACCAGATATAAATTCCATTATGCACTCCTCGGTACAGAAAATAGACAATATCAAATGATACCTATACCCATACGTAGCAACATTTTTGTCCTTGAATAAGTTAATCAGATGCATTCAAAATCTCAGAGAAAAATGAAGGAAAAGAAAAATATCACTAAGTTCTTCTGGTGTAGAAATTTCAGGCTTTTCCATCCACTAACAGTCCGAGTGGTGGTGAATTGGAATCTTCTCAAAACTTAAATGCTTTGGTCCTTTTCGAAAGTAATGTCCTTTTCATTCAAACCATAACTTATAATTGTTTATGTACAACCTTGAAAAAACAAAAATAGCAGACAAGGGTCCCCCAGGGATGTCGGAGAATGAAATAGACAATGACCAAGGTTTGTGGGACAAAAGCCTAAACAGAAAATGACTTGAAACCGATTGGTCCCCCAGTAGCATCTCCTCAAGGACATTGGACAATTGTTAAAGCATCCGGCTTTCAAGAAGAGAGTAGTTGAATTTTAAACAGATGCTTCTAGAGAAAGATTCTGTTATAACCTAGGAAAAGCAAGTCTCAGTTTACTACATCAGAGGAACACGTACTGCTAATTTGCTATTGAATTCTATAAAACTTCTCACTCCAAAAGAAGCTTAACATATTCCTCACGGGGACAAATGTTAAATTTACAGACAAATCTATCTAATATTTGTATATATGGCTAAACTCTAGCGTCGAAATTTTTAGTTTCTGATAGAATCTCCATCGGAATCCAGAATCTCAAAACTGAAATTCTTAGAAGGGTAAAATAGGGTTTTTATAAAATGAATTTTAAGTTTTTCTTGATGTGTTTTAATAAATAAACAAAAAAGAGTTTTATAAAGGTTTTAAGGTTCGGCCGCCGAACCTTCAAGTTCGATCGCCGAAGGTGGCTTCTCCAGCCACCTAACTCTTTCTCCATTTCCGGGCAGAGGTGAGTCCATGCACTATCTTTGATATTTTTGTGGAGTTTTTTTTAAATCTCTTAAAGAATTCACGAGTTTCTACTTTTGTTTTGAAGATTGAGTTGTATTTCAAAGTTCTAGCTTTTGGGACCTTCGGAGCTCATCTCTCCATCTCCTAAACCCTCCCTTGCTTGCTGTCATTTTCGTGTTCTTCAAGAGGTAAGTTCAATCCTTGCTTTTCTTCTGTTTTCTAAAAGTTTTCAGCAAGTTTTGTAGGTGTTTAAGGGGTTGTTGATGCATGTAAGACCTTTTCTATGCTTTTGAGTTTGAAATTTTGTTATTGAGTGACAAAGGATTCTTCTTGTGTTGTTGATTGATGCATGTTGAGTTTAGGTCAATTTTAGGTGTTCCTATTGCATGTTAAGTGTGTATGGTTGTTTTAAACTTCTGCATGTATGTTTGGAAACCATTTTGGGGTTGTATGTTTAGGGTAGAATCGGGTTCTGCCTTGCTGGAGAACCCAGGTTCGGCCGCCGAATCAATGTTCGGCCACCAAACCTGCCTGTGGAGGCAACTTTTAGGCTGCCAAACTTGCCTCTGAAGGTTTTGATCTTCGGATCTATGAGAGACCTTCGGCCGCCGAACCTGCTGCGAAAGTCCCCTGCCCAGCCTTTTCAGCTCGTTTCCTCCGTGTGTTCTTGTGTGTTTATAGGGGTTTTTTGGAGGTTGTTTTAAGCGTTGTAAAAGTTATGTTTGGTCCATCTGTGCAAAATCGAACTTGGAAGACCAAAGAGTCTTGCAGTGAGATGATTGCTTCAGTATTAGGCGAGCGTCAGCTAGAGATGAGTAGAACTAAACTGAATCATTATTTAAAGAAATCAAACTTTTTAAACATGCTCATGCATCACGAATGCCATATATATACAATTAGGTTGTTTTGCATTAGAATTCATGAATATGATGTATTGCATAATTTATTATTGTTGTGGATGAATGTTGGATGATGCATTAGCCCTCGAATATGTTATGATGGATACGGAAGTCCAAGTCGAGACCCATTCTACGCCATTGGCAATATGTAAGAGAAAGTTCAGATCGAGACCCATTCTACGCTCCTGGCAATATGTAAGAGAAAGTTCAGATCGAGACCCATTCTACGCTCCTGGCACTATGGATATATTATGTTATGTTTATGGATATATTATGTTTAAGAGGAAGTCTTGAAGAGCACTAATCGTGGGCTAACACTATTGGAATCTGGAAAGCGTTATTGGTGACAAGTCCATTTTGATGTGAATTGTTGTGTTGTGACGCATTCATATGATCATATATTTTATTGAACTTTTTTTTTATATTCTGCTCCCTAGACTCTTGTAGTTTATCCTTTTCCCTTAATCCCAGATTTGTAGGATCAGAGTTAGCTCGGGAAGTTGACTGAGTTACTGGTATAATCTGTTGTAATATTATAGTTGTGGACATGTATTAATTTATAGATTAAAATTGTGTTTTGCCCGTATTCTTCCTTGTAATCCCTGTTTTATGATCTTTTTATGTAAAAGTTTTTAAATATAAGTTTATATTTGAACCGAACTTGAGGCATGTTATGTTGACCATACTAGAACATTTGATGAGAGTTCTAGTATGTGTTTTACGTTTTCAGATATGATGCATGCACAGGTCGAGTCTTGATTCAATTATGATTTTGTTTTTATTGTTCGTGTGATTATGTATGAGATTATATCAGGTGTAGCAGAATGTATAGTAGGCTTGCTATAGATTCCGGCGACTTTAAATAAATATGAATCCTAGCACCACTAGCGGTCCGATCCCCGAGTCCTTACAATATCATACTTTACTTTTGGCCAAACTAACACAGTATATTACCAATTGGAAAAATTGCAGCTAGTTTTTGAACAGAACACCTCTTATGGTTATGGCTTTTGTCATGTAAAAAACAAAGAATTGTGAAAAACCACCATATACTTGAGTGGCTATGAGTCTATGGCATAAAAGCGACTAAGGTATCTGATCTAGAATATAAATGCAGTTAGATTTGTCATTAGCGGAGAAGGAAAATTGGAGACTGATACACACCAAACTATAGAGCTTGGTTTTGTCCCAAGAAGTACCTTTTTGGGAATGAAGCGATGACATATTTCTCACCAAACAGACTCTTTGGTATCGATCTAAATCTACCTAGGTATCCTCCACGTAGATGAGTCACCTGATTATCAACAGATTATTTGGTCTTTGTGAACTTCTTTAGAATAAGAATTCCTAGTAGCCCATGGTAAATGGAAAAATCTATCAACATGGACCTGATAAAAGCCTATAAACAATCACGTGTATTGTATACATGGCAGGAAAGACAATTTGAGTGTACCTGATTCAGAACAAGATACACAGTGTAATTTATCATTTCATGAGATCAAAGAATACATAGAAATTTCATAGGCTGTGCTGCTGTGAAATAGCATTGGTGCAAAACAGGTTCCTTGACTGAACAAATACTACACCCATCAATGCTCCAAGCAACAAAAGTGGTTTCATCCTCTGCATATTGAAGTAAACATGGCAAAAGCTACAGAGCTCAACCATGCATGAATATATCTGGTCAAAGAAGGGAGAAGGAACCCACGGAATATAATCTCCAGCCAAATGGGGGCACAGACTGAAACTGCAACAGCATATAGGATCATAGGCATAGGTCCTCATGCAGCAATTGATTGTTCAAAGCTTGAGACAGTGACAGGTGCGGATGGAAGTGGTGGCCACAGGTTGAAGTTCATCTGGAAGTGGTGGCCATAAGTTGAGTTTCATCTGATAGAGTCCACTGACCAGGGAAACACGAGGCACCCCAAAGCAACATCCAGTTGCCACTTTCCTTCAAGGCTAAACTTGAACCAGTCAGGAAGAAGGAGATAAAATCTTGTAAGGAGCAACGAAGGGTTGCCGTCCCAGCTAGAACTTCAGCCACATCAGTCAAGAGGCTGTACAGTGCTTGACCACTGTATGTCAAGGATTCCTTTCTGAACCCAGCTGTGTGAAGTAAGAATGGAATCCTGCTAATAACCTGGAACACTAAAAAATATGCTTATCAACTTTTAGGCATAATAATTGATAACTAGAAAACCAACTTAAAAACAAAACTCCATATAAAAGTAGCATTCATGTAGACTAAACAAGTTAAATGTAAAATTTATACCTTGCATGTATCTTGCAAATGCAATACCACAAAATATGCATTAAGCATTTGCCCCATTGGAAAACTTTTGAAATGAAATCTGGGAACCAAATTGAAACTGTATTTATGATAAAGAGAAAAAAAATTGGATTTCAATTTTATTTCTTAAGAAATTGCAGAATAACACAGAAGCTGTAATGACAGAAACAACCTTACCTATCAAATTTATCCAAGTACTGTGAGGAATGCAAACACTAAGCAGGCTTTTTTTGGTTATTGGAAGTTTCATTTATTGGCCAGTGCATGCTCACCAAGTTCAAAAAGTACAGCTTCTGTTGCACATGAAAACTCTCAGAGGATGCAATTTATATTCATTGTTTTCCTTTCAAACTCAATGTTAATAGATTTTGACTAATTTCAAATTAGCTCTTTCATTGGACAACTAATGACATGTTATAAGCAGGATACATACCAATGTTAAAATTATAAAGTTGATCACTTTTTAATCCTGCCAAAAGAAGGGGAAAGTAGGTAAGAAAGAGAAAACCTAGCTACAATCTTTTACTACTATATTAACCTTTACAGTTTATTCATCAAGAAAACCAACAGAATATTTTGTGCAAGCATTGTTTCCCGTAAACTTAATTATTTAGTTGTATCCAAGTGTAGTCTGAGGTTTTGTTTTCCCTCTCTCTCTCTCTCCCCCCCCACCTTTTTGTCCCTCTCTCTTTCTCCTTTCTCCCTCTCCCTTCTACCACCAAAACTAATAATTTTTATGTTTATTATAACACTTTCAGCATGTAAAAATATCATTTAAATTTATACTCACGTCGATTGGCCTCACTGTTACATCCTCTTTGCACATAAAAGGATAATGTGGACCATTTCAAAGGTGCCGCTTGATTAGACCGCTAGACCAAGAAGAACATTTACTAATCATGAGAGGAACTTGGGGAAAAACATTAACCAGTCAAATTGCAAGGTGCACATCAGCATCAGAAATATTCCACCACCAAAATAGTCTTTGCTGTCCATGGGACTGTCCAGGGTTCCGCACTGAAAAATACATCACTAACCTGAAACAATAAACCGACAAAATATTCATACATCTCACTTTCCTAAGAACAGTTTCAAGATCCCAGATCAAAATTATCCACGTAAAAGTACAAATATCTCCGCAAACAATATTCGCCTATACACTGAATATGAAAGTACCAATTGTATAAAGAAACTAAATCTCACCTTTAGAAGACTTGGTTCATCACCGACTCTTCCAATGGCCAATCATCCGTAAACTCAGACTCAGACTTTCTGGTGAAGTCTCTCGCTTCAAAAAGTATAAAGATCCAGACTTCTACAAGAAAGCAAGAACATAAAAATCATTTCTATTAAGTTTGTAGGATTTCTCCTCCGATACCATTCTTTTCTAAGTTTTATAATTTTATAAATTGACAAGGGAAAGTCGCAAAATTCTGCTGAAATTAGCCATAATCGGAATTAGAAATATATATTAGCTATCCATTTATAAAAATCAATATAATGATTTATCTATAAGGAAGCACCTTATTTGGAGAACTAGATAGAGAACTAGTGGCGTAAGAGCTTCCATTAAGTGAAAATGGTGTTCTTGTAGATTCAAAGCCCTAAGATCGACAATAGGAAGCAAGGTACAGAGCAGGGACGCCGGAGAGACAGAAAGCATGGTGGACGTAACGGAGATTGATTGGCTGAAATCCTTAGATCCAAAAAAAGGTGTAGCTGTGAAGTGTTAGGATTGAGAAAGACGAAGATTTTTTTTCGTTTTTTTTTTTTTTTCCAAATACGATGAAGAGATTACAATCTTGAAGATGTACTTTTTTTCCCCAAAGTAGAAGATGCATTTGACCTGACGAAAAACGGCGAGCAGATACGACGTCGTTGTAGTCCGATATCACAAGTACAACGGCCACGAGGTGGGTTCCTTTTTCGCGGGAACGTTAACAACGGCGCCGTTTCCTTCCAGAGTTTATTTTAGTATTTAATTTTTTTTTTTGATTTTTATGATTAAAAATGTTAAATTTATAAATGTGATTTAATGGCATATATGGTCCCCTGCAATCATGCATTATCATTTACAAGTAGCTAGCCATGTTTCAACAGGTCATTTTCTTGGTGCCACTTCTTGAAAAAAGAGTTATATGTCAATTTTGTTTGATGGAGCTCTCTCTTCTTTAATTTGTTGTCAAATTGGAGTAGCGTCTATAATACAACTTCATCATATGTGTGCGGCTGCATAACAATGTGATGTTACACATGGAAAATAGCATGCTAATTATTGATCACCAAGTCCACAAAACGCTAATTTCACAAGTTCAAGAATCTGAATTACGCATTAGGTTCTTTAGGTTTGGCCACAGCCTCGCAGACCCTGCAGTTTGGAAACCACAAAGCAATCAACACGTGCCATAAAGATCCACTTTTATCCATAAGCCGACCATTTGATTTCTGAGCTTTGTCAAAGTTTAGCTCACCCACCACAGGGTACGTGTTATCATTTTTTTCATTTTTCCTTCCCTTCGTAAGACTCTTTACTCTCTTCATAAGTTTAAATATTCAGCATGCATGGCTATTGATGTTCTGTTTTAGCTTTAGCATTTGGCTAGACAAGTTAGCCCTTCACTCGCTGGCCTCGCACTTGGCTGACCATGGCTGTTTCAGTATCTTCTTTGGTCTTTTTATTGTTGGTTTTAGGTGCGCTTGAGTTTTGTATGGCCAGCCAGATTGGTTTGGGTTCAAGACTGCTGGCCAAAGAAGATCAAGCATGGATTTCGGATAATGGCACCTTTGCATTTGGGTTCACTGGAGCAGACAGTAATCGTGAACAATTTCAACTCGCAATTTGGTTCGCAAATCTTCCAGGAGATCGAACCGTAATCTGGTCAGCTAATAGGTACGTGAATAACCTCTTGAATATTTTTTATACTACTTTTTCAAAAGATTATATACATTTCTCTTTATATAAAGTCATCTCTAGAATCTATATAAATAGTTCTTAATTAAAATAGCTCGTGTTAATAACATGATTACTCGAGTTAAAAGTGTAATCATAAAAACTGAAATGAACAAAGTGAGAAATTATAGAATTTTTGTTTTTTGAAAAAAAAAAATTATGATACTGTTAGTAACAATTGCGATGTTGCATAAGTCATGACAATAGTTAATTACAGATGAAGCTTTTGCATAGTGCTCACTCCCAACTCCTAAGCAGTCTTAAGTTTATCACTAGTAGCTAAAGTAAATAATTGGATCTTTAGCCTTTACAAAAGCTTTTGCAGGTAATATGATGATTAGTGACTTTATGCCAACACTTTGATTTTTGCTCAATGATCGTCTAATAATATATAGAAACTCCCCGGTCACCAAAGACGCTTCCTTGGAGCTGGATACCACTGGCAACCTCGTCCTCATTGATGGAGATACCACCATATGGATGTCAAACACCTCAGGTGCCGGCGTCGAAACAGCATCCATGACAGAATCCGGCAACTTCATCCTCTACACAAGCACCAACGACACTGCTTGGCAAAGTTTTGCACACCCATCAGATACTCTCCTCCCAAACCAACCTTTAACAGTAAATCTTGAGCTAACATCTCCAAAATCACCTTTACATGGCGGGTATTACTCTCTTAAAATGCTACAGCAGCCCACCTCGCTAAGCCTCGCATTGACATATAACTTGCCTGAATCTTATGATGCTTCCCCTGAAGCTTACGCCAACTATTCCTACTGGCCTGGACCCGACATTTCCAATGTTACTGGGGATGTTGTTGCAGTCTTAGATGAAGCTGGAAGCTTTGGAATTGTGTATGGCGAGTCATCCAATGGAGCAGTTTACGTGTATAAAAATGATGGCGACTATAATGGTTTGTCTTCTGCTACAAATCAATCAACTCGTTTATCAGTTCTTCGAAGATTGATACTTGAGACTAATGGGAATTTACGTTTGTATAGATGGGACAATGATGTTAATGGTTCTCGCCAGTGGGTGCCTGAGTGGGCAGCAGTGTCGAATCCCTGTGATATTGCTGGTGTTTGTGGTAATGGGATATGTAATTTGGACAAGAGCAAGACTAATGCTTCTTGTACATGCTTGCCTGGGACTTCTAAGGTAGGCAAAGGTATATGCTCAGAGAACTCATCATTGGTCGGAAAATGTGAGGCGGCAAACCTAAATCACACTTCTGAGTTTAGGATCGCTGCGATGCAGCAAACCAATTACTATTTCCCTGAATTTTCAGTGATAACTAATTACAGCGATATTCCCACAGTGTCCAAGTGCGGCGATGCTTGTTTAGTGGATTGTGAGTGTATGGCCTCTGTTTATGGGCTTGACGATGAGAAGCCTTACTGTTGGCTGTTGAGGAGCTTGGACTTTGGTGGATATGAGGACCCTGGCTCCACCTTGTTCGTCAAGGTCAGGTCGAATGGTTCCATAAGTCCAGCAGGAGATAAAAGGGGATCTGAGGAAAACAAGGGGAAGGTCTTGGTTCTGCCTATAGTTCTCAGCATGACATTTCTTATGGGCCTCCTCTCCCTATTGTTATATTACAATGTTCATAGAAGGAGATCTTTAAAAAGAGCTATG
Organism: Manihot esculenta; assembly: GCF_001659605.2. Taxonomy (NCBI): domain Eukaryota; kingdom Viridiplantae; phylum Streptophyta; class Magnoliopsida; order Malpighiales; family Euphorbiaceae; genus Manihot; species Manihot esculenta. Next base: position 28,179,154 of record NC_035166.2, read on the forward strand.
GAGAGTGCTTTGATTCTTTCTGGGGCTCCAATAAATTTTAGCTACCGGGACTTGCAGATTCGTACCTCCAATTTCTCGCAGCTGCTTGGAACAGGTAAGTAGTGGTTCCAACAACGTCTTTTCTCTTTGCCATTGAAACAGAGGAACTGAAGCAGGGGAAGTTGTTTCAGATAAGTTACAAATTACAATTACTTTGGTTTTGTAGGAGGATTTGGGAGTGTGTACAAAGGAATCCTTGCTGATGGGACTTTGATTGCTGTAAAGAAACTTGACAAAGTTTTACCCCATGGAGAGAAGGAATTTATAACTGAAGTGAACACAATTGGCTCCATGCACCACATGAACTTGGTTCGTCTATGCGGGTACTGCTCCGAAGGATCTCACCGGTAAGCAACATATATCTAAGCAATCACTCGAGCTGTTCTTCTAAAGCTCTGTATAATCTTAAAATGACTGAGACTATTATATCTGTGCAATTCTTGTTTGCTTTTGTCAGTCTTCTTGTTTATGAGTTCATGAAAAATGGGTCCTTGGACAAATGGATATTTCCCTCCTATAATTGCCGGAGCAGATTGCTGGATTGGTCAACTCGTTACCACATAGCCATTGCTACTGCACAAGGAATCGCATACTTCCACGAGCAGTGCAGAAACCGGATAATACACTGCGATATCAAACCGGAGAACATCTTATTAGATGAGAATTTCTGTCCCAAAGTATCAGATTTTGGATTAGCCAAGTTGATGGGAAGAGAACACTCACATGTTGTTACTATGGTAAGAGGAACTAGAGGGTATTTAGCTCCAGAGTGGGTTAGTAACAGGCCTATAACTGTAAAGGCCGATGTTTACAGCTACGGAATGCTACTCCTGGAGGTAATCGGTGGTCGGAGAAACCTCGACATGTCTTTCGATGCAGAGGACTTCTTCTACCCCGGATGGGCTTTTAAGGTTAAACATCAGAAACCCGAAACAATCTTGGTTAACTCTATCACTTTGTATTAATGAATGTGAAAATTGATTTAAAACTGTACAGGAGATGACAAATGGGACGCCATTGAAAGCAGCGGATAGAAGACTGGAAGGCGCAGTTAAAGAAGAAGAACTGATGAGAGCACTGAAAGTTGCCTTCTGGTGCATTCAAGATGAAGTGATCATGAGACCATCAATGGGAGAAGTGGTGAAGATGTTAGAAGGATCAATGGGGATCAACACACCACCAATGCCACAGACTGTTTTGGAACTAATAGAGGAAGGATTAGATCAAGTATACAAAGCCATGAAAAGAGAATTAAACCAGTTTAGCTCCTTCACCATCACTAGTCATGATCCATCATCTCGTGCCACTTGCAGTTATTCAACAATGTCGCCTAGATAGCCTGCAGGATTGCGTATTCCATGAAAATTTTTGCTTGACAACGCACATTAACCAAGGCAGAGTCCAAGTCCTTTTGTGGGCTGGAAAGTAGAAAATGTACTCGGTGGTCTTTTTAAGCCGGTAACTTGAATTTTCTTGCTCTGCAGCGTTGGGATTATCAGAAACGGAGTTTAATAATTGACATTTTAATTCTAATTAAACATGGATATGGAATTTTATAACGTTGAATATGACAAATGTATTAGTTAAAGTTTATGAATGTTGTAAATTTGAAATTTTAGTTACACTGTTGACTAGAAAAATAAACATCAATTCAAATAAAATTTGTGAGATGGGAGGCACAGTTTTCTATGGATCTTTGTATTATCTACCGAGTCTCACTATGAAACTTGACTGCCAAAGGTTAACTAATGGCCCGACCCCAGTCTCCAAGAAGGCCGTTGCACTAAAAAGCCCAGAACTCCCCAAAATCCAACAAAAAATCCACATCCCAGACCACCAAAAAGCCAATTCCTGAATTCGTCATCATCTTCTTGGTTGTCTTGGTCATCATCATTTTTCTGTCCAACTTGAGGCCTCTCCTCATCTGCGGGACAATTTCGTATAAGCGGTAGGCCGCAGAGATTCACATTACCAGCAAATGCAGAAGCATCTAAGCTTTGAAGCTGAGTGCTCGTTGGAATTCTCCCTGACAAGTTATTGTAGGAAAGGTCCGCATAACTCAAAAAATTTAGCTCAGCCATACTGCCAGGAATGTCACCTGATAAGCGATTTCTGGATAAATCAAGCCACTGCAACTGCTTCAATTGGCCAATCTCCTGAGGAATAATCCCAGTCAAATAGTTTCTTGATAAGTTCAATCCACCCACAGCTAGAAGACTTGTTATTTCCCTTGGAATTTCACCTGACAATTTATTTTCTGCAAGATTAATGATCCTCAGGAGCGGAAGATTTTTGTCAAACGTGTATGATCTTCCTTTCCATCCAATCAGGGCCCTATCCACATAGTTCCCTACAAACCCATTACCTTCTCCAGAAGATGTAGAAAACGTATAAACATAAGTGTTGTTGTTGTTGTCTAACTGATTTCTTGACATGTGGGTGAAATTCTTGAGGCAATTGGGTACGGCTCCTGAAATATTATTCATGGAGAGGTCCAACAGAAGAATATTCTGTAATCGACACAGCTGAAGTGGTATATTTCCATGGAACTCGTTAGATTGTAAACTGAAAAAGACCAATTGTAGCTGGCTTTCGCCGATCCATGCAGGTATTTCTCCAGATAGTCTATTATAACTAAGGTCCAAAAATCGCAGCCGACTGCAATTCTTTAAGGACAAAGGTATTTCTCCAGAGAAGCTATTATTACGCAAACCGAATGTTTGAAGCATAGACAGAGATCCCACAGAAGTTGGAATGTTTCCTGAGAAGTTGTTATCAGCCAAGTTTAGGACAATTAGTTGTTGCCCATTCCTGAAACAATCATCAGCAAGGACACCGGATAATAAATTATCTGAGAGGTCCAGGAAATTCAAAGCCCAGCCTATAACTTTACATACGGGAGAGATTGAGCCCATAAACTTATTTTTAGCAAGATTCAAGGATAAAGCATTGGAAGGAAGGAGGGGCAAAGGGCCTTCAAAGAGATTTGAACTCAAATCTACTCCTGGACTACCAATGAATTTTGAGGATAAATCTGGCACCACGCCGCTCAATTTGTTGAAAGAGATATTCAGAAAAAACAATCTGGGAGGTAGGTTCCAAAACCACTTAGGAACAGAACCTGAAATTTCAGCATCTGAGATATCCAGCACGGAGAAGTTTTTCTGAGTTTGAAGCCAGGCCGGGAAACGAGGCCCCAGCTTGCAGGACATAAGACCTATTACATCCAACTGAAAAGGAGGAAGCCAATCAGAGTTGAATTCCAAAGCCAGAGGATTGTCATTAAAGTATAATTCCTGCAATCGGGAGAGATTCGAAAAATGAGCTTCAGTAATCTCTCCTTGGAAAAAATTATGAGAAGCATACAAAAGCTCAAGCTCAGATAGGCCTCCAATGCTTTCAGTAAAAGTCCCATTTAATCTATTCCTAGCAATGCATAATATCCTCAATGATGGGAACATTGTAAGATCAGGTAATGATCCTGTCAGTTGGTTGCCACCCACATCCAATACAATAAGACCAGAATTTTGGCTGAAGCTTTTTGGAAAAGAGCCGTTTAGTTGATTACTAAAGACAATCAGTTCTCTCAAGGACGAAAATCCTGTGAAATCAGGCAGCGAACCATGAAGCCGATTCATTTCTAATTTCAGAATCTCCAATGAACTCTCTGCACATGCAGACAAATGCTCCAAAACCACAGGAAGTGGTCCAGTGAGCTTGTTCCCAGCCAGGTCTAGTGTACGTAACCTACAGAAATTTCCAAAAAGGCTTGGAATTGTGCCTTCAAGTTGATTAAAGGATATATTAACATGAACAAGGCTGCTATTCAAGCTAAACACCCATTGGAATACTGAAGAAGATAAATAGTTGGAAGAGAGATCAAGAACTGAAAGAGAAGTGGAAGAATTTGCATGGAAATTAGACAGCGGAATGATAGTTGCAATACCACAAGATCTCAGCTGCAATTTTGTTAGATATGGGAACTTGGTAACTATACGTGCCCAGTCGCTGCCATCACCGAGGCTATTCCCACTTAAATCCAGGGTCTCTAAATAAGAAAGATGAGAAAGCCAATCAAGTTTTTCAACTTTAGTAAACTTGTTGTAGCTGAGATCAAGGGACTGCAAGCTCGACAGGTTCCTAAGCTGATATGAGAGGGTTCCAGTGAAACCAACATTAGAGAAGTTGAGGTATCTTAATTTGCTCAGGGAACCATTGAAATCAGGGAGCAGTATCCCCTGGAAGTCATTGTAACTCAAGTCCAAATAATTAAGATGTTGCAACTCAAGCAATGAATGATTAATTTTACCTCTCAGGGGCTTGTTATTGTCACCAAGCTCGGAGTCGGAGACATGGAGATCAAGCATGGTGACATGACCAGTTTGGCGGCTGCACTGGATCCCTGTCCATTGGCAACAATTTCTCTTGCCTTCTTCACTCCCCCAAGAAGAAAGACGATCGTCGTTGTCTACAAGGCCTTGTTTGAAATTGAGAAGTGCTTGTCTCTCGCTATCTCTGCACTGAATATGACCTTCTCCAACTCCTAGGTTGAACCCAAGAGCTGGTAACGTGGGATCTACAAGCAGGACGAATACGAAAAAAGACCACATATGTGTTATGATCATGACGAAAACAATCAAGCCAAATGGTAAGAAACAGCACCAATCAGCAAGGGGAAGCTCAAGACAAGTCATAAGTTTTCGAGGCATTCAGATATATTTATAACTCCGAGACCTAGCTGCAAATTCTGGCTGATTGCTTCATGGGACCTACCCGGTTGAAGTTTCAAATTTTATGTTGTGGGTTTGGTCCGATTTGATTTTGATTTCACAAGCAGATTAGCTAGTTTCTATCTAAATGAATATCAGTTTTAATTAAATCAACAAAGATTAACAGCATTTTGATTAAATTAATTTTAAATTCAAATAAAATCGTAGCCATGTTTAACCAATAAATATGTATGAACGCGTCCTCACTGTTTCGTATTTGGACCAAAATGCTAACGCGTGTTGGTCAAGTGATAATAATCCAAGCCGATGGGAGATTATTGACAAGTCGATTGGTTCAGACATCTTTCAGATGAATTCAGACCGCCTTACTATTTAAGGACACGAAATTTCCCATCAAATTTATCCCACTAACAGGTTTTTGGAAAAAAAAAACATCTAGTTTATAGTTCATTTTTTTTTTTTAATTAATTGAAATTTAATTTTTTATATATATTTAATATCCGAAATATTCCTTACTAATTTCTTTTAATAATAATAGGAATTCTTCAACGTGGAAATTATTCCTTTACTAATTTCTTTTAATACTAATAATAATAATAAATTTGTTAAATTCTATAATAATAATTTTTTATTTTAATTATTTCATATTTCTGGAAGTCATATTTCTTTATATCATAATAAGAAATTTTTTTAAAATAAAAAAAGCATCAATTGTGTTTTTATCTTCATAATCAACTTTTTTGAAATGATTTTTAACATCAACATGCTAAAGCCTATTTATTATGATAAAATTATTTTTTAATACTCTTTAATTTTTTATAAGTTTATTCAATTTAGAATTATTTTAAAAAAAGACCAAATAAAAAAAACGTAGGAAGGACCAATGAGACTGCTACAATTGACAAGTGGTCAAGTCAACCGAGCAACTACGAGGGAGAATGAATTTCCAGTCTCGGAACGGAAAGGACATTTTCCTCGAACCATCCACTTCCCTGTGAAACCGAAACTGTTTTCTGAACAAGTACTTTTTTTAGAATAAATTAAAAAAGTACATTATATTTTAATTTTAAATTATATTAAAATTAATAAATTATTTTTTATATTTTTTAAATTAAATATTTAAATTTTTATATTTTTAATCCATCTAAATACAAGATTCTCCATTCATTTTTTCATTTCAAAAATAAATGGTTATTTAAATTTTTAAAAATTATTTCTTCTTCCCATAACATTTTTATTACACTATATAATATATGTAAAAAAATTTTTATTTAAAAATCTAAATTTTCTTTTTCTTTTTCATTCTCTCCTTTAAGAATAAATAATAAGTTAATAAATATCTACTTCAACCAATCGAATCTAGATTTTAAGAAGAATCGAAAATAATAAAAATTTTAATAAAACTGTAAATTTTGAATTAGATAACAACTTGTTTTAACATATAAAAATTAAATAATTTAAATATTTATAATTACTTAAATTTTATATTCTAAAAATTTATAAAATGATATTAAACTAAAAGTTTTAAATTATTTTGTGTTTGTATATACAATGAAAATAATTAATATTATATTTTTATTTATTTTATATTAAAAATTAAAAATAATAAAATTTAAAAAAATAGTAGATTTTAAATACAAAATCCATCTGTTTTAATATATAAAAGTTAAAAACTTTAAATATTTATAATTATTTAAAATTTATTTTTTTAAATGGTATAAATTAGAAAATTTTAAATTATTTTGATTTAGTATATATAAAAAAGGAGAATTTAAATTTTTAAATGTAAATTTTCTTTTTATGTGTTATACGGTCAAATAAGAATATTATGAGAGAAAAAATAATTTTCATAGATTTGATCGGCTGTTTTTCTTTAAACTAACAAAAAAATAAATGAGAGGGCGGTAGAGTTTAAATATTTAATTTTAAAAATATAAAAATTAATTTATTAATTATAGTATAACTCAGAAATTAAAGTATAATTTACCTAAATTAAATTAAGGTTTATATTTTAAACTCAGTGTAAAAAAAATCAATTTACTAATTAAACTTGTATATTTTTATTAACGGTTAAGTAAATCTTTATCCAATATAATTTTATTTTTTATAATTTAAAATAACAAAATTTAATATTTTAATTAATATAAAAATTAAAAATATATAAAAATAATAAATAATTTTGAAAATTATAAAAATGAAATTATATTATATAAAAATAATATTTTATTAAAAATATTTATTATTAAATTTGATTCTTAAGCAAAAGTATATGAGACTTAATTGTGGTTTTATTCGATTATTATACAGTAATTTAATTAGATTTATTTTATTTTTTATTACCCTTAAATATTAAAATATATTAAAATAAATACATCTCATATTTTAATATAATTTAATTAAATTTTATTAAAATATTAAAAAATATAATAAGCTTGACACTCAAAATATATGTATAATATATTTAAACTTCATTTTTCAAAACGTATAGTAAATTGTATAAATTAAAAAACAATTGAATTAGATTTATATTTAAAATCTGTAAATTTTTATTTTGTATATCTTTAATCTGTTTTAAATAACAGATGCTAAATATTTAAGTAATTAATGTTGTTTTAAATGTCACTAGTATTCTAATTTGAGAAAATTAAATTCAAACATTTAGTTTTTAATTTTATAAAAGTTTAATGAAACAAAAATAAAGCCTAGTTTAAGATTTTTTTTTGGCCTTGAAATGAAAAAATAAATTATAGCCTAATTTTAACACTATACAAATACCTTTCATTTACCAACCACCACCAGGTTTAATTGTCAAACATTAGGCAAACCCCAATAAAGAAAACGCCATTAATTGGCTGAAGCTATCTGGAAAAGATCCATTCAATGCGATGTTTACAGGCAGCAGGTTCTTTCCAAGGAACAAAAAGCTTGTGATATCAAGCAATACACCATGAGTCTAATTTATAATTAAGTAATTTATACCAATCTCTTTGAAATTTAGTAAAATTTATAATTTAATTTTTATTATTTTAATAATAAATAATATAATTTTTTATATTTTTTATATTAATAAAATAATCTTTCTATTAAAAATTAAAACATAACAATTTAATTTTTTGAATTCACTTTTTATAACAATTTAATTTTTTTAATTTTAATAATTTATAATAATTTAATCTTTTTAATTTAAATTAAAATATGCAATTAGCTGTTAATTAATAATAAAATTAAAAGAAAAACTATTTTATTAATAAAATAAAATTTTAAAAATTAGATTAGTTACTATTAAATAAACGAGGACTAAATTATGAATTTTACTAAATTATAATATAAATTAGATTCCATTTAACCTAAGCACAAAATTGATAAATACCAATTCTGACTTTATAAATAAATTTGTAGACCATAGAGCTACCTCCACAATTGATCACTAAACTGCCTACATTTTCTATATATACAAAATATTAACAGACATGCTGCCAGGAAAAAGGGAGAGGGGTTGAAAGATTACCATAGCAAATGATCATACTATGCAAGTACGCAAAACGCCTATCACAACAAACTAAAAATAACCAATTCCCCATTGTAACATCTTAATCATCATCATCAAAGTCGACTACCATCCTCAACTTCCTCCTAAGTTGGGCAGTTTTTATTGACGAGCCAGAATCAGCATGATCGTCATCATCCATTTGTCGATCTGCTAAATCATCCTTGTCATTGACTACCGAAACAACTGGACTTCTACTGACACTGCCAATTGCTTCAGGTTCTGAAGCATCTTTCTGATTAATGTTGAGAGCATCATCCTCGTGAATCCCTTCTTCATCCCTTGATAAGAAAAGGGTTTTTAGGTCAACTCATTTTTAACTTGCTGAACAGCAATAGATAATTCCAACAAAGAAAGATTATGATCAAACAGCAACAGCCAACAGACCGAACGAAGAGAACTTATCAGCCCTAGATGAAGCTATACACACTGCTTATCAAATCTTCATCACTATATGGAGAAGGCAAGCTTTTGGTAAAGAATCGGCTTAAGAATATACCTTTGTGCAACATCTTTAGAATCTCCATCGCCCAAGTTTTCATCAGTTACTTTCCTCTCAACAGAAGTTGTAGTGAGCTTTCTCCTTTTTGCTTTTGGCTTTCGTGTTTTACTGTGTCCGAAAGATAAATCAAGAAGAATAACAAAACAGAAACGGATAAATAAAAGGCTACCAGGCATGATTATAACATACTTAACATAATAGTTGTCAAATCAAGTATCAAAATCGTCATCTTGAATCAATAATTCAGAATTGAATCATAACACTCGGTACAATTTTTTAATACTCAATTGAAAATAATATATATAGAGATATAGATATATTTTCTATTAATTTTATCAAAACACATAGAACATTTAATCGTGAATCACGTCCATATACAAATTTTAATTGCAAATCATGTAATGAATATAAAATCAAAGAGAACTTAATAACTTTGCTATGGGCAGCTGAAAGTATCAAACAAGAAAGTTAAAAGTTTGAAACAAAAATTACTAGAACTATCTTGCATCAGTTGCCACTTATTTTGCATTAAATTTGCTGTCCTCTTCAGTTTTCTGTCTCCCACCTTTTGAGTTTAGCCATTTGTTGCCCTTTTCCTTATGAATAGATGAATGATGAATCTAACAATTCTAGTGATTCACCTTCGATTATTGCAATTACTGCGATTCTTACTGATTTTTAGCTATTTACAATTCACCCATTAAATTCATATCGTTAGACTAGTTTTTCATTATGAATTGTATTACTCATGATTCTAATAACACTGGTTACATTAAGAACTTCCATTAACAAAAGCACAAACATGTTTTTAAAATACACTGCCGACCAAATTTAAATGTAAAAGGAAACAGAGAAAAGGAGAAGAAGAAATAAAACAAAGCAGTCCTAAAATATTTTGCCAAATTACATTAAAGGAGTGATTTAGCAATGTAAGGACTTCTCTTTCACATCACAACAGCAATGTTAAGAATAAAAGAATTTACATGAAGCCTGTTACAGATCAAATGCAACAAGGGGCAACGAGATGTACTAAAATAAAAAATTGTTGATATTGCATATCTTCTTGTTAAAATTTGACAAAAAGAATGAAATGCTAATAGTCAAAATAAACATATATCTGGGCACAACTACTTAAGCATCCAAAATTGTGCTTTTACACAAAAGGAGAGACTTACTTAAGAGCAGAGGCCAAAATTTCGTCATCAGGTAACCCTGCCTCTGTACTCTGTGCCTCCCCAAACAATCTATCACCATCCTTGCTTTTGTGCCTGACAATTGGGGTGGGGGAGTCATTTATAGACGAGCAAATATTAATTGAAAAATAAAAATAATCTGAAAAAACTTTTAAAAGAAACCCAGAAGTTGAAAAAAGAAGGAAACGTCACAGTAAGCCAATCTGCTACTTCGTAGTGAAAGGAATTGAATTTTCAGTAACAACCGTAAATTAAAAAAAAAGCATTATAAAGAATAACAACCATAAGAAACAGACGAGCATTATAAAGAATAGGCCACGTTAAACAGCAGCTGGTTCTACATTTATATGTTGACAGAGTGAGAGAAAGAAAGAGATACTTGAGAATAGAACTTAGGAATTCATCATCAGAATCATCAGAAAACTTTTCTCTGTTCCGTGTAGACGACTCATTTAAAAATCTGCCACCATCCTTGTTTCTACTCCTACAATTGAAAGATAATAACCAGTCATTATCAAGATGCACATGGCTTTGCAACATTAGCATTACACAAAAAATCTTAGCGGTTGCAGTCAGCCACAAAAGCCAGAGCCTTGCGAAGATCATGAAACAGATTGGCCGACAATTTTATGAGTTCAAAAAACAGGCTGCTTAGTTTCAAGGAAGATGCAGAAATCTGCATTAACTGAAGCATGAGAAATAACCTAAAATGTCACTTAGATACAAAATACATGATTATAAAGCTTTGAATATTGTAAAGGGATCAGCCAAGTTTCATTAAGAATACATCTTAAGTGCACGTACTGGACTTATGAATTTTCCATTTAACTCAGTTCCACATTGCCATATGGGAAAATTTTCATTGTTATTTTGTGTTTTGAATTTGGATATGATTTTTCATAGGTCGAATTGTAACTCAACTCAAAAGTTCTACACAACCATCAGAAAAAATATTTTGTGAGGTTATGGTAGTAAGAGAGGGCTTAAGCATATATAAACATTGTAGTTTGTGCCTTAATGTGAGATTTTCAAGAAACTCAATAGGATTAGGGTCTGAAAGTTCCAAAAGATTGTACCTTATTCTTTTCATTATAATAATAGCATCTCTATCTTACCCGTGAATATAAATCTTATGTTAAAACCACATAAATCTTGTGCCCATTCTTCCCTCTCTCTTACACAATGATAGTGTGAATACATGTGCCAAGATCTGTATGCCTATTATAACATTCATGAGCGAGAGACTCCAGCTTTCAATAGATACAAAGCCAAGCACCAAACACATAACTAATACAAAACAAGGAATCTAGATTGCATGAATTATAAGATAAATACTCAGAAGCACTGACGTATTCCAAACTTGAGATATTAGGTACCTATTCCTCCTCAATGATAACAATGTTTCGTCATCAGAATCATGTCCTCCAGTTGAAAGGCTACTCGGTTCATCATCTATTAGATGCAATTTTGCCTCAGACCTCTCTTGCTGAGGAAGACGCAAGCCAAGTTGCTTGAGTTTTTGAGAAATTTGTGCAGCTGTGAAAGAATTACCAGCAGGCATTGCATTTGCAATCATATAACTGCATCTTTTATGCTCTTTGAACCTGAGCACAGTATACAATTACAAAGAATAGAGCAGCAATTGTTTTTTATTGCAAATTTAACATCTTACAGGGTGGAAATAAAATTAAAGTGCATATCATGTATAGAATAAACAGGACTAAACCTATATTATATGAACTATAACTACGGAATCAGTACTTACTGCTCAAATAAAGCTCTAATCATTTCCTCCTGATCTTTGTCAAAGGCACGCACTCTTTTCCTGGTGGCCCTGTTGAAAGGAAGGATAAGCACATCAACCTGAATAAAAAGACTGACAGTTTTTACCAAAACTTCAATCCATATTTTAGAACATGCATTAGCATATGCTTCGTATCATGCCCTTCCAAGTTTTGAACTGCTTTCAGAGTAAAAAAACTCAGTTTTGCAAATAAAGATATTTGAAACCTTGAATAAAACAAAATCTGTGAACTATGAAAGTTCAAAAGCAGGATGCTCAAACAATACTTACAAAGCTTGCCTCGGCATGGTCCCTTCAAAATCAATTGAGTTGCGAAGATCACTTTCTTTTTCTGTTGTCCTTCCTTTCTCCCCAGGTTGATTAGAAATAGAAGATGTTTTATCAACACCTCTCATCCTTCTCTTTGATGCCACTTTTAATCCTAGTTGCTTGAGCTTGTTGAAAACTTGTGCAGGTGAAATATGACAAGTGGGATCTAGAGATTCTGCAATCAGACGGCTACAGTTCCCATCGTCCTTGAATCTGCAGAAATCCAATCAGTTAAAACAGATTTAATGAACCAAAAAAGTGTACAAGACAATCATGTCTCAGCCTTCATGGGGAAGGAAAAAAATTACATAATCAATCCATCATAAAAGAACCATGACCAACGATAATGCATTGCTGCACCTCTTATGAATGCATATCATGTACTCTTGCAAGGAAATGCTTGTAATTCTTTCAGTTTTGCCAAGCAACACTTACTTCTCATAGAGATCTCTTATTTGCATTTCCAACTCATCAGTGAGAACAAATCTCCTCTTTCTTTTGGAAATCCCTTCAGTTTCATGTTCCATGGTATTTTCTGCACTGCACCAGCCAAATGCACAAAGTAAGATTAGGAAAGCTAAAACTTAAAATCACAAATAGGGGTTGTTCCAGGACATCGTACTACTCAGAATTTCCTTTCCCATCGTCGCTGCTCTTTGAATTAGGTGAGATGTCTCTCCGCACTTCACCAAAATTTTCTTTCAACCTAGACAAAAGAAGGCAACATAAATCTCACAATTAAGATGTCAGCAACTCCATCCAATCAAGAAAAATTCTCAATATAGTGAAGAAGATGCCACTTTTCCAAAAAGACTTACTGATAATTGCCTAAAAATTTAAATTAAATTTCAAAAGCACCAAAATAAAAAATTTCTTAATAACTAAGGTAAAAATTTCTTAACTTCCTATTACTGTTTATTGTCATAGTGGAGGAGGGGATAATAAAAATGTCTCACTTCTGATATGGCTCGTGCGAGATCACAACATCTGCTTCATCCTCACCCAATGCATCTGCTATGTTTCTTGGAACCCATCCTTTTGCCTGTGAAGACCCAATTTCTCCCTTTTCAAAGACTCCCCAACTACTAGTTTCCTTCCTTATATGGCCAAGCTCATGTAACAAGTATTCAGCATTAATGTAATGGCACTCTTTGCGGGACTTCCAAAAGAGAACTTCCACAAATAGAAGCGGTTGACTTTTCATTTTTCTTAACATTCTTCTAATGAAACTTGCCAGGAAATTAACAATATTTGCATATTCCTTGCACGGACGTGTCTTTTGCTCATCCAGAATGTCATAAAATGTTGTGAGTAGTGATAACTGCACAAATTTGTCAAACATGATTCTACATATGTGAGGATCGTATGCTACAATATGAAAATCTTGAGGATGAACGGACTTCTAGACTAACCTGATAAAGCATTGGAGAAAGATCCAGGTCATCAGTGATTTTCTGCAACATGCATATGATGTAGTGATTTGTACTGATGGAATTACTCTTGTAGAACCGAAGCAACCAGCACAAATTCTGAATGATGTTGTGGTTTGCGAAAGCTGATACGAAGGTAGATACCTTAAAGTCAACTTCATAATTTGCAGCAGGCAGCTCATCACCAGAAGAATCATCAGAGCTGCAAGAAAGATTATAATCCTTGTGATCACTCTTTCTGTTACCCACTGGAGGCAGATTCGCCATCTCTGGTGAAACTATTTCAGGCTTATCAACCTGAATAGCATTGCAGATGTTTTCTTGATTATCAGAAGTCACGTTTCCTTGGCTTTTCTCTTGCAATGTGCTCAAATCAGCTGGTTCTTCAGTATTAGAAGAAAGGTTCAGATCCTGATTGGTGACTTCATCTCGAGACATTTCATTTTTAGTTTCCATCTTGTCACTCAACACTTTCTTCTTTCTAACCTTCCTTGATTTCTTCGAAACCTTAATCATGAAACAAAATTTTTACTATTGATCGCTATAATAGAAAAAGGTGAAGCAAAAAATATTAAATTCTAAATTAGAAGACCATAGATGCAATGAAACGGATCACATCTCAAGCAGCAGCGGAAAAAAAAGGTATATAAGCATGAAGTCCAGTGCTGACTAATGGCATTTTCCAATAAAGAATCAAATAAAAATATAAAAATTGTTTTCCAAAAAGAACAGGCTCGAGTTCACGGGAGAAGCATATATCTATTCACAAATACGTGCAGAATAGTATTGCTGATATTGCAACAGTAAGTACCTGTTAAATTACAGTGGCTGTATACATTACTACATTTTAGTCATAATGAGTAGCATAACGAAAAATTGAAAAAAAAAAAATTCTAATGCATAAGAATGAATTAGTCCACTTCTAATAGGATCTATTTTACTAAGATAACATTCTTTGCATCTGATCTGCATAATGCGTTGATTGAATTCAGGTCTAATACAATAGGGCAGAGATGACCTTTCTTACCCTTAATGTGCCACGAGATTGGAGATTCTCCATCAGTCTTACAATTACATGAATAGTTTCCACCAAATCTGCAAGATCACTGACAAGAAAAAAAAAAATATGATACAAGTAGCAAGATCTTGAAAAAATCACATAAATCATTAATAGAGATTCAGGCAAAAAGATGAAATAAATCAATTTCATTGATAAGCTTGATTAAAAGATGCATTTACTAATGATTGATGTCAAAGATATGCTTCCTTTACATATCTAGTGAAAAATGGACTTTTAAGATAAATGTAGAGAGCAAACATAGTAGCATAGAAATGAGCCACAAAAAAGAGAAAATATGCATGCTATCATGAGGAAATATTCTTGGGTTTGTAAGGGAAAAACCTTTTGGATTGTTTGTGAATGTTAAATGATTTGATCAGGCCCAAAAGGAACTGGGTCATTCCTAGATCAGTTTGATCATAGAATAACTTGTAAAGCAGGATGCGAGCTGTTTGAGGCTCCCTAGAATCTTCAGGCAATAACTTAAGAACCAAGTCTAAAATGCGGATCTGCATGAAAGAAAAGCAACAACTTAAGCAACTATGCAACATTAAAATCTAGCATAGAAGAGGAGATTTAGAGAAGATACAACCATAATATCACCAAAATTTTATGCCCACGAAGAGGCACTAACTTGAGAGAACCTAAAGCTTTTCAATCATTACCATGTTTAGAATTTGGATTTGGATGTCTTAACAGAAATTATCATCTGCAAATGAAACACATCTTCAACTCCAATATGTAAATCAACTACAGAAAAAGCCATGTGTTACAGAGAGATTCAGAATCTATCTTGCATCATAAGTTGATCTCTTCCTTCTCCTTTACTCATTGTCAATCAACTCTCTAATCCAAAAGGTTTTGTTGGGAATCTTTGCTTTATTCATAGATAAGCTCATGCTACCATACTCTTAGACAGCATTTAAAATTTCTTCTCAAATCTGAGAAGCGTCTAGAATTATTTCCAGAAAATAAGCTCTCCTTTTTTAGGAAAAAAGCACATGGAAATGACAAGCATTCATCTGATAGAGTCAATAAGTATAGTCTACCATAATTTTCATAAGTGAGCCCGCCGCTGATAGAAATTTATAGTCGTTTGTTTCCTTCAAGCCATCAAAGGCATTGCGCCACCTTGAAATGACAATTAGAAACATTGATTCGCTCATTGTTGCTGCAATTGGTCCACAAATATCGCCCTTGAATATTGTGCTATCAGCGAGTTCATTGGACAAGCTGTGAGAATTGTCCCTTTCCATGTTCGGCTGTTAATGAGAAAACATCCGCAAATAGTTTAAGATGGAAACAAAAAGATCTAAAAAGAATGAAAAAGAGAGAAAGAGTGATGAAATGAACTAGTTTTTGAACGAGAAAAATGACAAGCTAGCAATAGTAATCAAGACTGTAGAACTGTGCGCAAAAACAAAAACTATAAAACTTTGAATAGAAAACCATATGTAGGCTTTCATGGAAAAAAAAGATGATTACTTGGACTGGCTTTTTCAGAATGATCCAATAACACCATTTTAAAGAATTTAATATTAGTCTTTTGTTAATAAATTTTTCATTTTGAGCAATTGCATGAATTCTTTGGAGCTGAACTACACATATATCTCAGTGAAATTACATTGAATCCTTCATGGCAGGCTCTCTAGAAGAAAAGCAATCTGATGCATCTTCTACTATTCCAATATATGAGGTTATGCCACCATATCATAGGCATTTCAGCTTTTGGACTAAATAAGAAGTACGTGATTCTGAATTTTTGCCCAATTCTTTTCCTTTCATGTCCAGTGTTAATTATTAAACAATCAAACCACCATTTCGTTTGATTCAAGATTGAGACAAACAAATATTATTTTATTGAAGCTAAATGTATTAAAACAAAATAAGCAACTACAACACCAAGTATTTACCAGATGGCAATAGATGGAGAGAAATATAAACCAAATATTAGCAGTAGCCATCAATCACATTGTTGCATGAGTACTAGAATCTTAATCATGCACTAGGTGAAGTGCATAGCAACTCTATGCTCACACGTTCAGTACCGCTAACCAGTGTTTTTAGATTACCAAATACGTTAAGTGCAGGTAAAATCTTTAAAATCTCTTATAATTAAACAAAAATATGGATGAAATATTCAGATTAATATAATTGATAAAGAGATGACTATATATGTGTATCAAAACAGCAGTATATATATGATCCATGGACAACATGTTAAGGAAATACAGCGTGATTGCAGGAAGTCATAATGTCCATCAGAGAATAGAGGATATCAATAGTTTATTACACAAATAGAGATAAGTGCCTCCCTATCTCACCTCGTAAGTCAAAAACTTGTGATATTGGAAAGAAGTAACAAACTGAGCAACCTGGAAGAAAACAACAATGTCACTCTTCTGGATTGCATGATGCTCCTTTTCAATGTCCTCACAAATTGTCTGCATCAGAACTGATATGCATTTGATTGATGTTAAATATTAATGGTGTAGTAAAAAAAAATAAAAACAAAAAATATATATATAAAACAACACATTAAATTCAGAAAATATACCATTGTAACCTCCTGATAAGAACTGGTTCAGAAAATCATGCAGCAACACCAAAATGTTATCCTTCATTGAAGGAAATCTCCCATAATCCCACACAATCTTTTTAGTCGAACTCCTTTGAATTTTATGAGGTTTGGGCAGGATATTCTGAGAAGCAGATCTAGGGTTTCCTTTGCATACTGCTTTAGAACCATCCTGTTGAATAACTACTCAATTAGTGTCATAGAAAAGAGTATGAAACCCTTCAACAGCATCACCTGTACTGCAACTACCTACCATAGTAAGCCTTGTAAATGTTCCACTAAATTGTGAATGACGTGCAACATTTCTGGAAAGCTTTCTTTTCTCTTCTTCCTCTTCCATAATCGACTTAAGACTATCAAGAGAAGCCTTCGTGTCTCCGCTCACCTACCATATTAACATATAATACATTGATTACTGTGTATTGAACAAGAGAATAGCTAAACAAAGACATTGGGGGAGGGGGGGGGGCTATATGGTTAACAATTCAAAAAAAAGAAAATTAAAAGATTAGTAAAACTGCTAATTTAGCATCTATAGATACCATGCCATTCATTTAAAAGGATGTCATTCGCCATAATTTCATTGATACAGTATCATATATAAGAAAAAGTAAAGTTTTAGTACTTGACCTAATTTCATATTTTCCCTCTCTGCTTAAGTTTCTTTCAAGGACTTCTCTACTTACTGCGATCAGATAATGATGATTAAAAAGAAAATGAAGACACCAACCTGGAAATCATTTTGGTGTGCTTTGGCAATCAACTCTGGCTCTTGACCCAAAAAAATGTAATGGAATATCTCTAACAAAAGCAAGTTATCCTGACGAAGATAACCGTGAGAAACACGAACATGCTGAGTTATAATTAGAATTAGGTCCATTACATTCTCACGGAACAGAAGTTCCAGAAATCTATCTCTTAGTGACAAAAGATGGCAAGCAGATCCCCCAACTTTCTGTGGCAATGAAATGTCTTGGATGGCAAGAACGTTTCGAAATAGTGTGAGTACCAGCTGAACCAATTTCCAGTCATCCTCAGTGAATGATTCACTGTATCAAAGGGTGTTTGTTGATAATAAAATGATTAGAAAACATATATGCAACAGTGCAGTGGAAACTGCAAATTAAAAGTGTGATGAAAATATGAGAATATAATATTGGAAACACTCAGACCAAGCAAAACGGAAAAGGATAATAGAAAAATCCAGTGGCTTTTCCGAGTAAATGGAGAACTGACAGTAGCACGCAGTGATGCTTATGGAACTTCTCACCATTCCAAATTTTCAAGCGGGCCTTCAAGCAGCGAAACAATCACTCCAACAGTGTCACTACTTGTGATCGCAGACTTCAAGTCCCATAGGTACTCTATCTGCTGAGGGATATCAACTGATGAAGGCTCAATTGGCATAGTAAGAAACACCAACACCTTCACTGAAACATTTGAAATGAAGAAATCATCAAGACCCAAGAAAAAAAAAACACACAAAACGAAGTATGTATAATAAGAACAGAAGC
Organism: Manihot esculenta; assembly: GCF_001659605.2. NCBI lineage: Eukaryota > Viridiplantae > Streptophyta > Magnoliopsida > Malpighiales > Euphorbiaceae > Manihot > Manihot esculenta. The sequence continues at coordinate 28,197,860 of NC_035166.2, forward strand.
CGCATTAACCTGCATTTAAGACCAAGTTACGCTCATCTCGGCAAAATTGAATAATCGGAATCAAATCCTTGGACACGATCTTCCATTTGCATACTTCCTTAAACACTTCTCGCGTTTGTGGATCATCACGCCTTAAAAATCTCAGCAAATCCCTTAGATTATCTGCGAACATCTTAAACAATTTCGATTAGCGAAGGTGTTAAAACTTCCCAAGTTCCAATTAATTTACAGCTCATACTGGATTTCTTTTCCCGCCAACCAAACAAATGATTAGTTGATTATGGAGATCTGTGGCTGATATTTACCTAGGCAGTTGTCGCCCTTGGAGTAGCCGATGCGGTTGCCGGTTTCTTCCTCTTCGGCGACGCCAAGACCAGCGCAGACAAGCGACAGGTCTTCCATGTCCAATTTGAGTGAACGTCAGAGTTTAGAGTAGGCTTCGAGTATGGCTTTCGAATAGTGTAGAAACGAGAGACTTGATGGATTCAGATCTGAAATTAGACTTGCTGCAAGATGAAATCAGAGAGGGAGAGAGAGAGAGGGGGAGTGAACAGCTGAGGAATGTGATTAGGGCTTCGTTGGCGCGAATCGATATGAAAATTTTTTTCCCGCGCTTTGTGAGTGTGAATTCGGCGCCTTTGGGACCCGCAGAAGGGGGGGGGGGGGGGGGGCGGCGGTTTGGTGCTATGGATATGATAACAATTGTTGCAACCTGTGATGTGGCAGAATACAATTAGCGAGCATGTAATTTAGGGCTTGGGCGGTCTGTGAATTCTAAACGATATCTGGCTTACTCAAGTACATAGAAACTTTGATAAAAAATTTTAAGAAAAAAAATACATAGAAAACCTTTGAGGAAAAAAGAAAAGTGCATAGAAAACCCGAGTTTCTTGGATGCTGCCTTTTATCTCCGATGATTTATTTTTGTGAAAAATAATTTTAAATAAACTTTAATAATTATTTTATTTTTTAAATAAAAATTTAATAAGTTAAAAAAATAAATTTATTAGAAAATAAATAAATTTAATTTAATTATTGTGAAATATGTGATTTCAAAAAATTATAGTAGTCAATGAAACAAAATTGTTTATTGGAAATTTAATTTATAAATAATTATAGTAAATTAATAACATAGTATTAAATAAAGAATTTCATTGATTTTGTTGTAATAAGTTCCATAAATAAATTTTTTATTTTGAAATGAATTGATATTTACATTGAATAATAATTTGTGTGATTTATTTGTTTGAAAAAATAAATAAATACATTTATTAGCATTAATAAATTTTTGTCAAACTAAAAAATATTTGTCTGTATCTGAAGATTAATACACAAATAAATAATTTTCCTCATACAAAAATAAATACAACAAATTTGAATGTCTCTTGCTCTTCAAACTAAACAATAGCATAAACAAAACCCGGGATCTCCTCAACTCATACACACTCACCAACCTGGTCCCCATAAACATTGTCATTTCATGCGTAACAATTTTTCTACCTCTGGAAACAAAAGGACCATTCACTCCGCAACAAGCCTACAACCTCTGTTTATGAAAAACACAATTAGTAAGGGCCATACCTACAGTTTCCAACCAGCTCCCAAATTCTTAACTTACACATCACTCGATGGGCATCTGATCATTAATGAACAGCGGAGAATAAGTAAACATAGCCTTAACCCATATTCCGAATTTTGAGATTCTGCCACATTCACATCTCACCTTTTCACAACAACAACAAAAAACAAGTTATTATGGATGTTCCAGCAAAAATGTCGATCACTTTCCCTAAACACCACTTCAACGTGCCATCTCCGGTGACATGCTCAACATCCATTCTACCCTCTATTGATTGAACACTAATCATAGCATGGAACTCTTCCACCACATTCCTGATTCTGTCAATAACACTTAATCAAACTTGATGTTCTCGGGTAATTTGTTTCACATATAAGCATAATGTGGCAAAAGTATTAAAGGTTCCTTTTTGGCAAAATTTGGATAACACCACAAAATCACAATTTAAATAAAACCCATCTACAAAACTAACTCATGGCAATCCCATTCTAAAAACACCATATTTACCATCTTAAAATTGCATCATAAATATATAATCTATTTTTATTTTTACACTCATTTATTCAAATACATATAACATGTCAATAAATATACAATATATTATTAAAATTATGGTGAATTATATATTTAAATTTAAATTAATAATTTTATATTTGCTGATTATATATAGAGTTTAGTACATATTAAAAGTTTTTTATTTTTCGACACTATATAAAGAAAGGTATGCGGTTCCACACAATAATTTATTCCGATTTTCTTTTATAAAAAAAAATTCATTACAATAAAGATGGTACAAGTTCAAAAGATCAAGAGATATAACTATATGTGCCCAATACATTTAAAATTAAAAATCCATGCCCAAAGTAAGGACCAAATCAACACCGACTCTAAAAAGGAAAAGGGTACTTGACCCATAACAGAAGACTCAATTGGAGATCACTTGCGACGCTAAGCAACCAAGAGAGACAAAAAAAATCGCATGGTTCTTTGAGCAATGAACTGTGAAGATACACAAGCCTCCGATTACTCAAAAGAACTAAATAAAATAACTTCTCATGAGCAGCTAGGATCAGGTCCATGTTGTAACAGTGCATGCATCGGCAAGGAAAATTATATGGATAAGTAGAAAGCGTCATAGAAGCCCAAAAGAAACAACTTCGGAGAACATTTGGAAGTCAAACCATGAGGGGAGACTTGCAAGAAAGTAGCGATAATTTTTTTTTTATTATTATTTTATATTTATTATATTTATCTACTATTATATATTATTTCTTTTTATATTATTATATTTTTATTATTTTACATATTAGTGTATAATTATATTAGTATACAGTTCCAATTTTCTCTAGAATGGTAATGGCTGAGAAAAATTTCAAAGCTGGGCCATTTTATTTGGGCAAAGCAGAATGCTAATATGCTTCATTGCCTTTTAGTGGATTTGTTATACCTGTTCTTATTTTCTTTTGCCAATTATTGCCCAATTTCTTAAGATACTTTCAACTATGCACGCGTGGCTGTTCGAATTGTTTTGAGTTTGATAATGCTCTGGTGGGTATTAGATGTAAGAAAATGGTTCAAGGGACCTATTAGGAGTGTTGAGATTCCAAATGAAGAGGTCTAACTTCAATTGCAAATTTAAACACATATCATTGGAACCTTCAAGTTCCATTACAGGCTGTTTGACTGAATCTTAATTACTGCTAAAATCTTTGTTTCCTTTTATCAATTGAATGACAATTATATTGAATGATTCCTCTTGTAGAGTAATGTTTGTCTTACTATTGACTTCACACAATTTATGGGCAAGGTAAAAAATCATCATACTGATGACAAAACCTAATATTATATACAACGATAGTAAAAACTACAAATCATGATATTCGCCATTATTAGTGATGTTTTGAGAGAATGAAATTTTATTATTTTGAGAATGGTTACATCAATATTTATATACACAAAAGCTATGGTTAATTAATAACTATAACTAATATAAACCTAATTTATGACTAAATTATAGGAGATAATTACAAGTTATTTACCGTTAAAAAGCCGAGATTTTATCTCTTTAAATACCCATCAACAAGAGATATCAATTTTGGTCTTCTCACGTTCAAAGCATTGAGTAGAGAGTGTTTTTGTTAAAAAATCTTCCCAAGTTCAAAGTATTTAGTAGAGAGTGTTTTTGTTAAAAGATCTGTAAGTTATTCTTTGAACAAGACATGTGCAATCGGAAAATTGCTATTTTGATTTTCAATACAAATAAAGTGATAGCCCACGTATATGTGTTTCATTTGCGAATGAAACACAAGATTTGCTGCAACATATGTGGCACTTAAGTTGTCGCAATAAATGATTGGGGCGGCAAAATATTTGACATGAATTTCCTAAAGTAAGTTTTATACCCAAGATAACTCGGTAGATGTTAATGCAATCGAGCGGTATTTAGCCTCGATCAAGGATTTGGCCATTGCTTTTTCTTATTAGACGATCATGCAACAGGATTACAATCCAAAAATATGATGTGTGCACTAGTTGATATCCAATCATTTTGATTGTCAATCTAGTCAGCATAGAAAAAGCATGTAGTACATAACAAGAATATTTTTTTCAAGAACATACCTATATCATAGATACCATTGAGATACAAAGCAACTGTTTCACAGCAGAATAACGATTTACTATTAGTCGAGAGGTAAATTGTATAAGTTTATTGACTATAAAGACCATGTCTGATTTAATTAGTAGTAGGTACGGTAGATTATCCACCATAGTCCAAAATAAAGCAACATCATCTAAGAAAATAAATGATAAAAATATTTTAATATAATTTATAATTTAATTAATTAGGCTATACTATATTTACTGTTTAGTCTTTTAAGTATTGTAATTATTAATAAATTAGTTTTTCAATTTTAAAAAATTTATTAAAATGTAATTATTTTTTATTTTTATTAACAAAAAATATAGCAAAAAAACTAAATTACTCATTCTTCCTTTTTTTATTTTTTTTTATTATTCTTTTTTAAAGAGAAAAATAAAAAAAATTGAAACTATTTTATTAATGGAGTGAAAAAATAAAAAAATAGAAATTGACTTATTAATAATGATAATATTTAGAGATTAAACAACGAGTTTATTTTTTTATTTTTTATTTATTTTTAATAAAAATAATTATTTTATTAATAGTAAAAAAATATAAAAATATTTTAATAAAATTTTAAAAATAAATAATTTACTTTGTTAATAATAAAAATATTTAAAAATTAAATAATAGATCTCTTTTATTTTAATAAAAAAGAAAAGACTTTACATCATGAAAATAATACACATTTATGTAAATTCGTGTGGATTTCATTTACTCTTTATATAAAGGCGATCTATATATTTATTTTTTAGCATTCATATTGATATAGTTTTAGATAAAAATTGCCCATAAAATGACTAATCAATAATAGTTAAGGGAGGCCTTTGAAGAAAAAAGAATTAAAGGAAGCGACAAGCAAGCAGTTAAGGAGGGAGTAGTTAATAGTTAGATAGGAATGTGTTTCCCATGAAAATAAAAGCAGAAAATTAAAACTGTGCTACCGAAACGACGCCACTTCCCAGTGTAGTCAATTAATCATAACATTGCAAACTGTTTTGAAATAAGAAATGTTTAGCGCAAATAGTGAAATGAAAAACCCATTGCATTTCTTCGATATAAACAAGTCTAAGCTCTCTACCTCGCCTCGCTTCTCTTCTCTCTAATTCAGCCTTTGCCATTTCCGCCAAATTTGGCGGCGACTTCTCCAACCTCTTTAACACAGCCTCCCTGTGACCTTTAAACCTCATAAGTGAATTCTCTCCCTCACCAGAGCTCCCTTTGGAAACTTATTTCTAGAGTACTGTCTTCACAATGGCCCAAGTTGTGGCTACCGGATCGATCCATGGTTCATTGTTGTGCCCTAGCTCTGGATCCCTACAAGAGCGAGTTGATAAGCTAAAGCCTTCAGGTTTTGCTTCGAAAGTATTGGCAAGTGATGAGAAAAAGAGGGAGAAGAACTGCCTCAGAATTGCCCCTAGAAGTACTCAAATAGCGGCTGCTAAGAGATCCGTGCGTGCTGAGCCTGAAGTTATTCCTGTCTCTCCCGAGGATGTACCGCAGGTCCATATTATCTGTACCACTTGATCATTTCCATTGTTTTTGTTGAGATCTAGATTTCCCATGTTTTTCGTCATCTGGTAACCGAGGAAGCATAATAATAAGCTCAATTGATCAAATTGCTTTCATCGCTGAGTATACGGAGGAAAAGAAAGAAGTGATGTTGAGTATATACTTTTTTCTTTTTCAAATAGTCATTTGCACATGGGAACGAATCCTTCGACATAACCTGGGACTGAGAGTTTTCTCTGAGTTTTCCAGGATTGTTCTGTAGCAGCGTAAATTTTCACAATGCGTAACTGCTATATATTCTCAGTTTACCAGTGGCACGCAGCCATATATATAGTGTGCGTCTATATTTTTTTTTCTCACAATAAAAGTGCTTAAGTTTTTTTTTTTTTTTTTTCTTTTTCCTTTGTGAGAATTTGATTGGAAACTGTCACTCATGAATTAGCTTACCACCTGTTTTTTTAGAGAGAAGAGCAAGTTTTGAATTTACAGCAATTAGGCGACACATCAGTGGGTGTGTGGTCCAAGCCCACAGTTAGACGAAAGACAAAGATTGTTTGCACTATTGGTCCTTCAACCAACACAAAGGAGATGATCTGGAAGCTGGCTGAGGCTGGAATGAATGTTGCCCGATTGAATATGTCTCATGGAGACCATGCATCTCACCAGAAAGTTATTGATTTAGTTAAAGAATATAATGCACAGTCCAAAGACAATGTCATTGCAATCATGCTTGACACCAAGGCAGGTTCATTTCATATTAATTTTGTGATTCATATTTGAACGGCTATATGTCTTTGCTTTAGTTGGCAATTTGCTCTACTTGGTGATATACCAGACATTTGGAACATTTCTTTAAATAGAGTTGCCACTTAGGCACTTACCAGTAGCATTACTCTGAATTAACTGTCAATGTGATTAGTATTCACCTGTTTTTGAATAGTGAACCTTCTATTACTACTAGTAATTTTTCCTGTGTCTTGAACACATCGATGCTACATGTGTCTCATATGCTCATGTCTGTGAAGCTGTTGAAGGTCGTGGCCATACCTATCCTTTTATATAAGTGACCTGGCAAGCAAAAGCAGTAATAAGCTTCTATATTTGCCATGGTATCACAATGGTGAAAATTTGTTATATACAAAATGCAGGTCTGCAATCTCCCAACTATTAAAATTGTGTTCAATATGTTGTAGTTAAATACATGACACAGGCACACACACACACTTAAATGTGCAAATATTCAGTAAATGAAATTATATGAAACAAACTTTCAACATAACATGTTCTCTTTCTTGTAACTGGTACTTCTCTTGCTCATTTGAATTTTGTTGTTATCAGGGTCCTGAAGTTAGGAGTGGTGACTTGCCTCAGCCAATCATGTTAACACCCGGCCAGGAATTTACTTTTACAATTCGTAGGGGAGTTGGCACTGCTGACTGTGTCAGTGTTAACTATGATGACTTTGTTAATGATGTAGAAGTTGGTGACATGCTTCTTGTTGATGGTATGCGACTTTTCTATCATCAAGGAAAGCTTAGCTTCTTACCTTGTGCTTTGGGTTTGGATTTTCCAAAATGTATACTTTTTTGGTGGTGAATTATATGATCTTCTTACTCTTGATCCATGATGTAGGTGGTATGATGTCACTATTGGTGAAGTCCAAGACAGATGACTCTGTGAAATGTGAAGTTGTTGATGGTGGAGAACTTAAGTCTAGACGTCATCTAAATGTTAGAGGAAAAAGCGCAACACTGCCTTCCATCACTGGTTGGGACTTGAATGCCTTTGATATCAATACCTCTGCTTCAATTCATTTATTCCTTGAAGCTTTACCTTCTTAGTTCCATTTTAGGCCCCAGGAAGGGAATGTTGTTTTTGCTCATGGACTTACTTTTATGATATTTTCTTGCAGAAAAGGACTGGGATGACATAAAATTTGGGGTGGACAACAAAGTTGACTTCTATGCTGTTTCTTTTGTTAAAGATGCACAAGTAGTTCATGAATTGAAGAACTATCTTCAAAGTAAAATCTATTTGCATGCTATATTACAATGTTAATTAAGTTGCATGATAATCAAGCAAAGTTTAACATGCATGATGCTTTCTTGTTATCTTGGCAGGCTGTGGGGCAGATATACATGTGATTGTAAAAATTGAAAGTGCAGATTCTATCCCAAATTTGCATTCAATAATCACAGCATCTGATGGGGTAACAACCTGAATCTTTGCATAGCATCTTTTAGCTGCTAGTACAACTTCCAAATTTAGTTATAAGCTGATTTTGTGAATAGTAGTGTTTTAATATTGAGCTTGGTGTCCCTTGTATGTGTGGAATTTAACAGTTTTAATTAGCTTTAGCTCAGTGAGTTCTCAAGTTTGAACCCTGGTGTGAGCCAAATTAACCCAAAAAAAAAAATATTTTAAACCCTCATATTAGTGAAAGCGAATAAGGAACAAGAAAGTTTTCTTTTTGCTATTGCTGCTCAGGACAACATGGTATCATAATATTACATAATTTATATACCTGGTGTGTTTATGCATGACAGTTTGATTTGTGTTTTTAGAAGAACCTGACATTTCTAGATGGATGCTTTGAAGAATGCACTTAGTCCAATGTTGATATCGAAGTACTTTTTGGTCAGCTTGGATATGGAACACTGTAAATCTTCCATAATTTATGTTCTAAATGTAGTATGTACTCATCTTATACAGGCAATGGTTGCAAGAGGAGACCTTGGTGCAGAGCTCCCCATTGAGGAGGTTCCTCTTTTGCAGGTAATTCTGTTTCTTCAAGAGTGATGACAGGATCATAATTGGTGCTAACTTATTAGTATGGACATGGAATTGAGTGATTTTCTATTTAAATTATAGGAAGAAATAATCAGACTGTGCCGAAGCATGGGGAAAGCTGTTATTGTGGCAACAAATATGCTGGAAAGCATGATTGTCCATCCAACTCCAACCAGAGCGGAGGTGTCTGATATTGCCATTGCAGTTCGTGAGGGTGCTGATGCAGTAATGCTTTCTGGAGAAACTGCTCATGGAAAGTGAGTATTTTTTTTCAATTGCGTACATTGTCAATGAAACTATATGTGAAAAAGAAATTCTCATTGAAGAAATTTCATGTCTTTGCAGATTCCCATTGAAAGCTGTGAAAGTGATGCACACAGTTGCTTTACGAACTGAAGCAACCATAGCTGGTGGTACAATGCCACCAAATCTTGGTCAAGCTTTCAAGGTACCTGAATTAAGTCTGTTGTATTTTATGTTTGTCATTTCTTTTGTTCCTTTTGATGCTCAACCTGAATACTAATAACTTGCTGTTTCTTGCAGAACCACATGAGCGAGATGTTTGCATATCATGCGACCATGATGTCAAACACTCTTGGAACCTCAATTGTTGTCTTCACCAGGACTGGTTTCATGTCTATATTACTGAGCCACTATCGACCTTCTGGCACTATTTTTGCCTTCACAAACGAGTTAGTTTCTTATACCCCTAGATTTCAAATTTGTCACCATTCAATTTCTCTGGCTCTTACCTGAGTTAAAGATACACTGATATTGGATCTTAAGGTGTAAACATCAACAATGGTGCTTTTGATGATCTTCTCATTTATCTTGGACTAATGGCATGAAAATAAACATAATAGGATTTGAGTTTTGATATTCAGCCCCCATAAATATATTAAACTACTGACTTAATGAGTTGCTGCTGTGAATTTGTTAGGACTGCACAGATCAGCCATTTACAGGCTATAGCTGTTTTTAGAGTTTGACTACTCACATGATTTTAATGACCATGCAGGAAGAGAATACAGCAGAGATTGGCTTTGTACCAAGGAGTATGTTCCATATACATGCAGTTTTCAGATGATGCAGAAGAAACCTTTGCAAATGCTTTATCAGTGCTCAAGGTTAAGGGCAAAGTCCATCAAAATCTTTTTAATTAGCTGGGAATTGAGGTGTAATTATCAGCTTATCTGTTGGGCTAATGATTTTTTTTCCTTAATTTCTTTTTCTGGGTTTCCATTTACAGAATCAAGGGATGGTGAAGGAAGGAGAGGAAGTTGCTCTTGTTCAGAGTGGCAGACAACCAATCTGGCGGTTCCAATCTACGCACAATATTCAGGTCCGGAAAGTGTAGAGTCGAAGAAAGATGATAAGCATATTGAATGTTCTCAGATTAGGATAATATATGGAGTTTTTATCTGAGCACTAAATTGACTTTCCGTTGTGAGATTTTGCATCATTCACTCGCCGTGTCTGCTTCGTAGGTTTTAACCGGACAATTTGTTAATGGTTTATTTTGCCTTCTCTTTTTCCTGATAGCCACGTGTTGTAGGATGCTATATAACAAAGTCGCAGCTGCAAAAAATTTGTTGCAATCATAGCATACATTCACTATTACTCATATATATTGCACAAATTATTTGTTAGTTATTTTAATAATATAATTTAATTTTTATAACTGCATAAAATTTTTTTATATGATTTTTCAATCCTTAAAATATCATTTTATATTATATAGTTATAATTTTTTTTTGCAGTTTTATACAACTTTTAGATTTGTGTTGAAAATTTTACTTTTTTAACTTTTTTATAATTAACTTTTTTTTTTTATCTTTTTGCTAATTTTAGATTAGTTTTAGAAATTATTTATTTTTTATATCTCAAAATGGAATATAATTTAAATCTTATCTTGTATAAAAGCTTTACTAGATTTTGTCACTTGATTCAATAAGGGTGTTCTAAAAATAGCAGCATGACAAATTTCTTTTATTCTTTTCTTATATTTTTATTTAAAAATAATTTAATTTATTAATAGTTAATTTTATATAAACACTTTTTTTTTAAAAAAAAATTTTCAACTATCAAAATATATTTTTTTATGTGAGAATTAGTTATTTAAAACGATTTATGTTATATGTATTAGAAATTTTAAAAACCTCTAATTTAAAATGTGAATGCTATAAAATTTTGTTCTTTATATTATATATCTCAAAAATAAATATTAAACTTACTAAAAACAAATATTAAATTGTAAACTACTTTAAACTTATTTTTATAATTTAAATTATGGCATGCGTACAAATTTTATTATTAACAAGGTTTTATTGTATAATTTGAAACTTAAAATATAAAAATAAATATTAAATTATAATATTAGAATAAATCAATAAATAACCAGTATAATAAGTTAACAAATTAATATGAAAATGACAAATTAAGCACCAATTTCTCCATTTCAATTAACATCTCTCTCTCTCCTCTTAAGCACTAATGATATGATATATATCTCATTGAATTTTAAAATTATATTATTTTCAATATACCATTTGATGATTTAGAAATAGCATAATTCTGTATAATGTGTATATGCTAAAGCTTATCCTAAAATAATTTAAATGAATTATTTAAAATAAAAAAGTCATTTATATTTATTGAAATTAAAAGTTATTTGAAGCTTGTGATGGTTATATAATTGAATTCCTCATCATTAAAAAAGAATTAGAAAAAGGAAATGGTATAGGAAAAAGACACGAGCACGAAATTTATTGAATTTGTCGAGCAAATTCTTTAATGGTTACATCGTTTTCATATTGTTTGCTTTAAGACGACAACTTAGAACAAGTGAAGCAATTTTTCATGCATTTCACACGCTTCTCAGAACTGAAGAACTATATCCATTCTTATCATCCCAGAACTTTGACCAGAGCATGATACCTCCATACTTAGGTGACTTCTTTATTTCTGGAAGAATTTGAGAAGTCAGCACATTCGGTGGAACGTACCCGCTTCCGGCTGCCTCAGGAGCTGCCGGCAACCCAAGGAATATTCTCCCCGCATTTACTGATGTGGTCCATCGATTCCACGAGTTAACAATGTTGTTAATGTTACCTGAGCTATATTGGCATGGAGGATTATTATAAAACTGAACCCAGACATAGTCAAAAAGACCTGTGTTAAGGGCAGTTCCTAAGTTACTGTCAGGAAATGGACATTGAGGAGCTGCAGCCAAATACACCTTCTTGCCTGGCTTGCTGTATGCTGATAAGTAGCGTGCAAGATCCTCCCAGTACAGCGTCGAACCCTGCTCTATGTCAAAATCAATACCATCCAATACAGCATCACCTAAGGGACGTGAAGACGATTTCCCACCCAAGAAATTATTCCACAAATAGTCTGCTACATTTCTTGCATCAGCTTGAGAGGCCAAGGTGTAGCTCCCAATGCCACCGCCAAGAGAAAGCAGCACCTTAATTCCTTGCTTTTGGCAACTCTTGATGCCGTTGCTGACGGTGGTGCAACCATTAGTAGCTGGGTTGCAATGACCGGCAAGATTGATTTCAGGGGTTTGACCATTGCCAAATTTGTTGAGGAAGGCTATGTTCACATAGGAATATTTCCCAGTGGCACAAGTTTCTGCTAGAGTTCCTTCATTGCCGTTTTGGCCCCAGTATATGGCAATCCCACCGGCATAGGAGGGTATAAACAGTGAGATTAGCAGGAGAGGGAGAAGAACGGCTAGGGGTTTTGTGGACATTATTGCCAAGCAAATGAACACTAGTTATTGGTTCTATGCGCTATGGTGCAGATGGATTGTCCAGGTCCATTATATAGAGTAGTATGGGAAAATTAAATAAAAGTATCACCGACCAAAACCCAAAAAAATAAATGCAAAAAATAGGCAATGGACTGAGTTGTGATTCCTTTTGATAGCTTTAGCTGACTTAGATTATTTGCTTTGAGAAAAATAGCAACGCAAATTGTCAATTTGAAATTAATGGTGATGTAATGCGCAATTAGATTGTGGATATGTGTGGAACCACGAAGACAGGGTTTGATTTGCTTGACATTGGCGTTGACCAATAGGAGTTGTAATGATTATCTTAACACCGCCAAGCAATAGGTTTCGACTTTTCTACAAAGGAATCAGGATGGAGGATGACTTGCTGGTCAAGACATGATATTTGAAATTTAGTGGCCGACTAGTTTAAATTTATTATAAATTTTAAAAATATTGTAAAAAAAATTATCAAAAAATTGAATTTATATAAATTTATAATGTAAAACGATAATGGTGTATATAAAATTTTACATATTTATATTATACAATTTCAGTTTGAATAAAATTGAATGAGAGAATATTATTTAACAAAGAGTTAAAATTGAGAGGTTTACTGAAAATATTATTAATTTAAAATAATGAATGATAGTTGGTGGAATTGATTTCTATCGAGAAATATTCAACTTATATTTACTGAGTTGTACGCCGAGTCAAATTTGTTCCAACGGAGCTTAAGCTCATATCCACCAGCTCTAATAAACAGAACTTGCCAATGATAACAAGTTTAAGTAACCAAGTAAACCTTCACGTATGAAATCCCAAAGTCAGGTCCAAAGGTTGAATTTTCCCCCGCTGATTTAGGAGTGGGACTAGATATTGGACCAATTCAATCAAGACTTTGTAGTGCTTAATCAGCCTTCGCTCTTTCTTTTTGTTTTTGTTTTTTAGTTTATCGAAATAGTATATATTTTTTAATTATGAGATCAGAAGAAATTATTTAATTGTAGAACATAATTTTAAGATTTGAATTAGTAATGTAAATTGATTCTACAATGTTTTCCTGTAATCCAAAGTATTAGAATGCCACTTGAAAAAGAAAAGCTAAAGAGAAATTAAACCACTTGGAAGATATAATGGATTATTTATATTTTATTAATCCATTTCATTATTAGATAATTCTATATGCATATGATTTAAGTAGGACATATGATCATGTCTTATTGGCTAATTAATAACTTAATCACACTGCATCCTTTATAGCTGAACTATATCCATTATCGTAGAACTTGTTCCAGAGCATCACTCCTCCATACTTGGGGGAACTCTTGATAACTGGAAGAACCTGATCAATAAGCACATTGGACGGTATGTATCCACCACTAGGGGCTGCCCCCACTGCTGCGGGAAGTCCCATAAACACGTGGCCCGCTGGGACAGTTATCCATTCATTCCATGCCCTCAAGAGATTGTCAACATCATCACCGTTATATTGACATGGAGGATTGTTATAGAATTGAACCCACAAGTAATCGAATAGGCCAGTGTGAATTGCCTTGTCTAGATAATAATCAGGGAATGGACACTGAGGAGCTGCCGACAAGTATACCTTATTACTTTCTTGGCTAAACTCACTAAGGGCCTTGGCAAGATCATCCCAGTATTGGCCTGAACCGCTCTCAATATCAAAATCAATACCATCCAAAATGGCATCTCCTAGTGGACGTGAATCGGACGTCCCACCAAGGAAGTTGTTCCAAAGATAATCAGCGACTTGGTTTGCATCATCAGCCGATGAAAGAGAGTAGCTGCCTACATCTCCTCCAAGGGACAGTAGGACTTTGATGCCCCGACTTTGGCAAGCTGTAATATCAATGCTTAAACCAGTACAACCATAAGATGTAGGATCACAATGGCCTGCTAGGTTCAACATAGGAGTTTGGCCATTCCCAAAAGTAGACAAGAAAGCTATGTTCACGTATTGATAATTTCCCGAGGCACAAGTTTCGGCCAAGGTGCCTTCATTGCCATTTTGGCCCCAGTAGATGGCAATACCTCCTCCAGAAGAGGGCTCCCATAAGGCAATATCTAAAAGGGAGACAAGTAGGGAGAGAGGCTGTGAATAGTGGTAGGCCATCCTTGATCGATGTCTCCACAATGGCGGAGTGGAAGCCAATTTATAGTTGAGCCCTGTCCTGTCCTGTGCCTTTCAAACGTACCATTTTGGGAAATTGTGTTAATAATTATTGAAATTAAATCATAATAAATTTCAATTTTGGCTTTCTATTCTGGGTCCTCTATTGTTTAAATTTTTTTATTGTTATAATAATATAACTAAAAACAATGGTTTAAAATATTTATATATTTTAACTTTATTACGATTAATAAACTAAATTTATAAGAAATTAGAAAAAATATTATTGAAACATATCATCATCCCCATATCTTGTGATAAAGAAATTACAATCTAATAATTTAATATTATAACAATTATCTATTGAATTATCATCCACGTTAAACATATTATAATCATTATTTTTAATAATCCTTTTCTGAATGATCTAATATTAATTTGGATGTGTAATTTAATAATTCTCAAAAATTTTAATAGTAAATCAATTCACTGAAAAAATTTCAATGTTTTCATCATTTTATATTTTAATTTAGATGTTTAACCTAACGTTTGATTTTAGTGTAATTTTAATAATTTTTAAAATTAAAATTAAAATTAAAAATAAATAATTAATTATTAAATATATAATTTATACCTTCAAAATAAATTTTATTTTACAATAATAATTATAAATATTTTATAACAAATATATTATTTAATCTAAGATAGTTGTTTATATAAAATAATCAAAAATAATATTTTTATTATAAAATCTTTATAAAATTTATCTATTATTAAAAAAGCAGTTGTTAAATTACTATTATTTTTATAATTAAATATATTAATTAATTATAATTAAATATGAATTAATAATTTATATTAAAAAATAAAATATTATATGTGACGTGTCTTTTATATTCTAATATTTTAATTTTTAAAAATTAACTAAAATTATATCAAAATATAATGTTAAGTTAATATTTATTCAAAATTTAAATATTTGAATTAAAATGTAAAATGATATAAATATTAACATTTTTTCAATTAATTAACTTTAATATTATTGTGTGTATATATATTTTCACAAATAATTTATTTTAATTTTTAATAATATTTAATAAAATTATGTACTATTTTCATATTATATATAATTAAAATTAAATTTAAAATTTATGATTTTAGTTAATATTTGATATTTAATTTATATTAAAATACTTAATATTTAATATAATTCATAATTAAATTTATACGATATATGTTCTTTAATAATTCTTTAAATTACATAATAATTGAAAGTATTATTTTAAAATATGCAATAAAATATTATAAATTAATTATTAAAGTAAACTTAACTAATTAGTTAATAATTATTAAAAGCAATATCTAACTAAATAATATATAGTTTATTTTTTATATTTAATAGATAACAAAGATTTTTAATTCTTACTATATTAAGTAGCCATAAATTTTTACTAGAATTATGAATTTCTATTTTTAATCATTTTCTTTTTTGTAAAAAGGATTAAAAAACAGGAAAAGTGATTTATAAAATATTTTAACTTTAGATATTTTAATTAATAATTTCACAAAATATTTTAGTAAAAATTCATATTTAAAACGTTAATGGCGACATAAAATATTTTAATTGTGTTTGCTGTTTTTTGTTTTGGATAAATTACTGGAACTTGCAATTTGGTACTGCTCTTTTAATATTAAATAATTTTATCTTTAAATTTTTATTTTATTAATAAAATATTTTTTCTTAAATTTATTACTATTAATAGTTAATTAAAAAAATTAACTTAAATTAAATGAATTACATTAATTTTTATTGAATCTAAATGAATTACATTAAATAAATATTAAGCTTAATATGATTAAATTATTAAAATTAAATGGATCAATAATATTTAAATGATTAAACTGTGATAGTCTTAACAATGAAGCTTTAAGGAAAGAGTATTTTATAAACAACATTTTAAAAAATAAAAATAATTTTTTATTAAAATATTAGAGACTTAATTATAAAATTTATTATATTTTAAATATCGTAAATTTTTTTTTTGTGTTTTAATAAATATATTCCAAATTATAAAAATTAACTAATATATTCTAAACTAATAAGATATATTTATTTATATTAATTTAATATAATTAATAATTATTAAAAACATTTAAAATTTATCAATTTTAATAATTATATCATAAACTTTCTTTTTAATAAATATATCCCAAATTAATATTTTAATTTCATTTAATTGTTAATTTTAATTTAATTTATTGATAATTTGGGACGATATACGTTGATCCGATAATTTGTATTTTAATTTTTTTATATAGACAAATATAATTTTTATATAGTTATAAGTTATAAAGGTTGTAATAACATTAATTCTAGTAAATTAAAAATAATGATTCTCTTAATTTAAAAAAATTAATTATATTTATTATATTTACTTTGATTATGTTGTAAGACAATAATCTTAATTGATAAATTTAAAATAGATAAATTTATTAGATAATATATAAAATATAGTTATAAATTAAAATTTCATTATAATTTTTTATTAATTAGATGATGGTTTACTTTTAATTTTATTAAAATAGATATAATAAATATAATTAATTTTCAGATAATGATGATTCTTAATTTACTGATAGTATTATTAGTATAATACTTATAACTGATAATTGCGTAAAATATTATATTTATTGATGTAAAAAATAATAAAAAAAATTATTGACCATTAAAAATATGTTATTTAAAATAATAAGTAAGTCGAATTAAAATTAAAATTTAAATAAATTAAAAATTAATTTGGAATATATTTATTAAAAATATTGACGGTATACTTATTGATAAAATTTGAAATTTTTTTATAATTATATATTTAGATTATATTAAAATATTAATTTTTTATATTAATTAAAATAATAATATAATATTTATGAACGGTCAAATTTAATAATAGAGTATAAATAAATTTAAATTATTAGTTGAAAATACATGTGTTAAAACATAAATAATTTTAAAATTTTTTTACTATTATTCCAATATCATATTATAAATTATCTTTTATCACCAAGTATTGGGAGTCATCGGGAAATTTTCAAACATGTATTGCAAATCATCAATTAGATTCTGAAAATAATAAATTTTATAATGTTGTACTTAATATAACATTTACTTAGATTTTTTTCATTATTAGATTATTTACAAATTTAAAATTTTATTTTTATGTTAATTAAAAATTCATATGATAAAATTAATAAAAATAAAATAAATATTAATAAAATTTTAAATATTTTACATTACTAACAGGTAAAATAAATTATAGTTAAAAGCTATTATTGTAATATCATAAATTCTTTGTTCAATATATTATTTGTTAGATTAATATTTTATAAAAACCAGATTTTTAATTTAATTTTCCAAAGTTCTTATATTCAAATAATTTTTATAAGAAATAATTTAAAATCTTTAGAAATTAGAAATAAAATTTTTAATTTAAAGTGTTTTACTCTTTTCTTAATATTGTTTTTAATCAATGACAAAATTAATTAGAATTAAACTTTAAATAAAATTAAGAATTTTAAAATATATTAATAAATTGTAAAACTTAAATAAAATATATTCTTGGTATAACAAACTGCAATTTAAATAAGAAGCTAATCTAACTAAATAAATCCAATTAAAAGTTTTTAAGTATTAATAATTTTAATCAATTAAAATAAAGAAAAAAAAAAAAACTAAACCATAGGCATTTTGAGCATTCTCATTATTTCCTCTCCCATTCCCATAGAGCTGCATGCCTGCATATTACATTTTGTGGTCTGGGCTTCATTTCTGTATTCTTTTGGGTTGGGCCTCAGGTGGCCTTTTCTTTTTAACCTCTTATGTTTTTTTCCTTTTTTAAAAAATGGGTATTGGAGATCGGAGATTTGGGAGTAGAATTTGAGATCTCTTATATTTATTCAGATACACTTACCACCACGCTAAGCTTATGAGTCAGTCTAATCTCTTTTGTTTATAATTGAACTTTGAGGCCTCATTAATGAATTTATCTCACCTTCAATAATAATAATAAATAAATAAATAAATAAAAACCTGACTTCAAATAGATAAATTTTATGTGGATCATAAAATGGACATATAAAAGTGCTATGGTAATTAAAAAAAAAAAACAGTGTTGTTTATATTTATGTGTATCTATTATTTTTTAAAAAAATAATAAACTCTATATAATTAATTAGGAAAAATATGGACAAATGAGTTTAGCTTAATAAGTCGTGTAAAGCCATCAATATTGAAAAATCTCAATGAGCCATCTTAGTCCAACAAAAAACTCTGCCGTTTTATCGGAAATAAACACTGCTTGAGCTTGTTGCCTACTTCAATGGCATAGGCTCTCTTCTCTTGAGTATATTCAAAATACAAGGAAAGTTCAATGGAAAGGAATATTAGAATAAGTTGATGAATGATGCAGGCATGGTGAGTGAAAATCCAATTCCTGGATTAAGTGTTAGAATGTCACTTGAAAAACTCAAGAGAGAAAGAAAAAGAAATTAAACCACTTGGAACATTTCATTATTCAGTTTTGTTATATAATTCTATATAGATATAAATTAAGTAGTGCATATGATCATGTTTTATTGGCTAATTATAACTTAATCACACTGCACTCTTTATAGATGAGCTATATCCATTGTCATAAAACTTGCTCCACAGCATCACTCCTCCATACTTGGAGGAACTCTTGATAGATGGAAGAACTTGAGAAGTCAACACATCGGCCGGGATGAATCCACCACTAGGGGCTGCTTCTTCTGCCGCAGGAAGTCCCAAAAACACTTGGCTCGCTTGGACTGTGCTCCACTGATTCCATGCACTCAAGAGATTGTCAGCACTCCCGCTGTATTGACATTGAGGATTGTTATAGAATTGGACCCACACGTAATCGAAATGGCCAGTGTTAATTGCGTTGCTTAGATGAGCATCAGGGAATGGACATTGTGGAGCCGCTGACAAGTATACCTTTCTTTGTTGGCTAAACCCATTAAGGGCCTTAGCAAGATCATCCCAGAATTGGTCTGAACCTCCCTCAATATCAAAATCAATACCATCCAAAACGGCATTTCCTAGTGGACGTGAATCGGACGTCCCACCAAGGAAGTTATTCCAAAGATAATTAGCGACTTGGTTTGCATCATCCGCCGATGAAAGAGAGTAGCTACCTGCACCTCCTCCAAGGGACAGTAGGACTTTGATGCCCTGACCTTGGCAAGCTGCAATATCAGAGCTCAAACCAGTGCAACCATTAGAACTAGGATTACAATGACCTGCTAGGTTCAGCACTGGAGTTTGGCCATTCCCAAAAGTAGACAAGAAAGCTATGTTCACGTATTGATAATTTCCCGAGGCACAAGTTTCGGCCAAGGTGCCTTCATTGCCATTTTGGCCCCAGTAGATGGCAATACCTGCCCCAGTAGATGGCTTGCATAAGGTAAGAACTAAAAGGGAGAGAAGTAGGGAGAAACGGTAGGCCATTTTGTTGGACATGTCTCAACAATGGCGGAGGGGATGCCAATTTATAGCTGTGGCCTGTGCCTAATTTCAAACGTATCAATTGGGAAATTGAGTTAATAATTATTAAAATTAAATCATAATAAATTTGATTTTTTTTTTAAAATTTAAAAAGGATTTCCCCTGGACCATGTGATGTGAGTGTCCAAAGGGGTAAAGTATAAATGGCTGGCCAATGTGTAAGCAGAAAATGAAAAGTAGCATGTGGGTAGAAAATAAATTCCAACAGGTCTTTGCCGGGAAATAGCTGTGTAGTTTCCAGTTGTCTACACATCCTATTTTTAGTCATTGTTTCACATGCAAAATTTATTACGACAAACAAACAATATTAAGAATACACTAATTCTTAATCATAATAATTTCAAAAATTTAATATACTTTGATCGTAAAATCTACGCTATAAATAAAATAAAATAAAAAAAAAATATAATCTTTTATAATTCTCAAAAAGGCTGAAATTATAATGGACCAAAAGAGAAATCATTAATTCGATATTGACCAAAAAGAAAATTCAAAAAAAAAGAAAATTAAACATTGGAATTAACTAAAAATTCAATTTCCAGAATTAATTCAGATTTAATCTTAATTTTTTTTGTACTTGAAATAATTATGATTAGAAATTTTTGAGTCGCCCCTTGTCCGTTTACACAACTTAATTCTCTGGAAGTTTCCGTTCGGTATTGAAATTCAAAATATATTTTTCAGAAAAAAAAAAAAAAAAAACTTTGATCAAGAACAGGAAATGTGATCTAACAAGAATTAGAACATCAAATTTTAGTTGATTCATAGAGGGCATAGGCCCACTAAAAGGCCCAGTTGCAAGGAGAATCGTTCATCACCTTCATTTTGAAACAAATAAAAATAATAATAAATTTATTAATATTACAACTACCCTTACCTGCATGTCATTTATGAATTATTAAATGTTTAAGTTACCTTTATCTATACTACAATAAAAATAAAAAAGGAGAATAATGGAAAATTTTTAAAATATTTTTACTAATATTTGATAATTATAATATTTTTATTATTTAAAAATTTTTAATTTAATTATATTAGTATTTCTATTTAATTTCAAATTAATTGAGAATATTTTTTAACATTTAAATTATATTTGATTAAGTGACTTTTTTATTTAAATTTAAATTTATTAATAAGATTTTTATTATTTTTATTATTTTTATTTTAAATAAATTTCTTATTTTAACTTCAAATTTTAAAATTTTTAATGGATATAATTTTATTGTGATTTTTAATTCAAATGCAATTATAGATTTGAATTTAAAAAAATATTACAATAAGATTTATATGTAAATTATTTTAGTTAATTTTTTATTATAATTAACATTGTTAAAAAACTTAAAATAGTCTAAAAAATGAAGGTTTTTAATTTTTATAAACGTAAACTTAACTTTTTTTTAAAAAAATAAATAGATTTTAATATTAAATTAAGTAATAATTATAATATTTAAAAATTAATTTTTTAATATTTTAAATTTACAATTATTACTAAATAATAAATTTAATAGAAAATAATTATTATTTATTTAAATGTGATTGAATTCTCATAAATTAATAATTAATAAAATTCAATTAAATACAAATTCATTTTAAACAAATAAACAATTCTATAATTTGTTTTTTAGACGAGTTTAATCAAATAAGTTAATTTTACGTTACTTTAATTAAATTAAAGTAAAGTTAAATTAAAATAAATTTAATAGCAAATAATTTTATTTTATAAAAAAAATAAAAATTAAAGTAATTATATTTAAATATTCATTTTAAACAAATAAACAATTCTATAATTTATTTTATTGTTTACAAAAAATTTTTAAATTAATTATAATTTTACGTTATTTTATATTAATACTTATATTTTTATCAATTTTATTTTTTATTCTTTATAATACCAATAATTATTTAAAATTTATTTTATATAAAAATATAATAAATATAAATACATATAATAAGTATTAACAAGCATCTTAATTGATACTAATCACTTCTATATTTTGTTAAGAGAAATTATAATTAAAGAAAGATAGACATTTTGTTGTTCAAAAATTAATTTTAAAGAAGTGAAAAAAAACCCATCACTTATATTACAAACCCAAAAAATTAACCTCAATATATATTCTTATTCTAAAAAAAAAAAAAAAAAACTTTAATGAGCATAAATTATAATATATATTAATTTAAACATATCACAATTACATACGTAAGCCAGTTAAGGGAAAAACTTAAAAAAACAATTAACCTCTAATCAGAAAATCATGAAATGAAAGGAGACATACGTTTCACTTTATTATCAAAACATATCTAATACCCAGTTTCCTTAAACATCATACGCTTGGCTTAATGGATGAACTATACCCACTCTCATCGTCGTAAAACTTGGACCAAAGCATTACTCCTCCATACTTCGGCGACCTCTTAATCACCGGAAGGATTTCAGAAGTCAACACATCAGGAGGAATATACCCACTTCCGGCAGCATCCGGAGCCGCCGGTAACCCCAAAAATATTTTCCTTGCCTTTACTGACGTAATCCATCGGTTCCAAGAATTTATGAGGTTGGTGGCATTCCCTGAACTATATTGACAAGGTGCATTATTATAGAATTGCACCCAAACGTAGTCAAAGAGCCCTGTGTTAAGGGCAGTCCCAAGAAACCTGTCAGGGAATGGGCATTGAGGAGCTGCTGTTAGATACACCTTTCTTCTTCCTCGCTTGCTGTAACCCAACAAATAACGAGCAAGATCTTCCCAGTGTTGCGTTGAGCCAAGCTCTATGTCAAAGTCAATGCCGTCCAATACTGCATCGCCTAGGGGACGAGAAGATGAATGTCCACCCAAGAAGTTGCTCCACAGATAACGTGCTACTCGCTTGGCATCCTTTCGAGAAGCTATGGAGTAGTTTCCGACGCCACCGCCAATGGAGAGCATCACCTTAATTCCTAACTCTTGGCAATGCTTAATTTCACTGGCAAGAATGATGCAACCATTGGTTGCTGGATTGCAATGCCCTGCAAGGTTGATTTCGGGGGTTTGGCCATTGCCAAATTTGATGAGGAAGGCTATGTTTACGTAGGAATATCTGCCGGTGTCGCATGTTTGGTTGAGGGTTCCCTCGAAGCCGTTTTGGCCCCAGTAGATGGCGATTCCACCGGCTTCAATGATCCTTACCAGCGTCAGTGTTGCTAGGCAGACGTATAAGGGTGCGACTTGAAATTTTGTGCCCATTTTTGCTGGCTCTTACGTACCTTTGCTTCTCTATGTCAAGCTCTGCCCCTTTACATATACATACAATGCACAGGATGTTCACAGGCCAGATGCAATTTTATATTTTTGATGCGAGAGATGCAAAATTAATAAACAAAGATGTTGAATAAACATATTAATTTCAATCAACAATCCTTAAGAAAAAAGTATAATAATAAATAAGTAAATAAATAAAAAAAAGCTACAGAAACTGACCTTAGAAAACAGAAACTATGTCCAAAATTTATATTATACTCAGTAAAACAGTGTACTTTATGCTCATAAAATTTCAATTACACTTTAAAATGTGAAAAAAATATATTTACGTAAAAGTGAAAAAGAAAGTATTTAATGTACAAGTACTAAATAATTTCTCCGATTATGCCTTACTAGGTTCCTGGATTTCATAAAATTAAGAAACCATTTTAAGTTGAAGAAAGGCTTGAATAACTTAGATATTTTCTACAATAAGTTATCATTGGATGATCAACTAGAACTAATTATGTAACAAGTTTGAACATTTCCAATTTGATTTAAGTTAATTGTGAAGTGCAGGCCTATTCAGTTAAACAGCTTAAAGAATTTAGTACTAGAAGATGGATGTTGATGTGGAACTAAGCATGGGCTGGCTCTGATAGAAGACTTTGATTTTACGGCTTAAATAATGCACTACAGTATTAATATTATTTGCTCAAGCACGTCTTAAGCAAAAGAACATGACAAATTTTCAATGCTAATCCATTATTATCTATATAATCTTATTTAATTTCTATAATCCATTGAAGTCAACCATTTGGGTGCACATGGAGTCCCACCACTGCGCCTTGCTTCATGGGCCGGGAAGCGAGCGTTGACCCAAGCCTCAAATTGACGTATGACTCAACAAAGAGCTGATTTAGAATTGAAATCAGACTTCACAGAGAAATTAGAATCGAACTTACAAGGCTCTTGTTGCGACAGGTGAATGGATTGGCGAGTACTAGCATTTGAACCAAATGGATTTGATTTGGTCCCAGACTTTTATCAGACTTGCTATACTTGGGCAAAGTGGACAAGATGCATGACCAAATAAACAGAGTCCATCATCTTCTTTTCTTTCCTCTTCCTTTTTGCTTCTACCTCTGTCCCATTGGGCTTCTGTTAAACATGAGGAAGCGGTGATGAGCAAAAACAATCTTGGATATTCCTAAGCTTCATGCATCTCTTGATTGACACAGTAGTTATAGCGGCATATCAAATTTTGCAAGTGCTTAAATCAATCACCAATAGTCACCACAAGAGCAAGCTCCATCATGAAAATGGTGAAAACGATGAGTATCGCGGATGACAATTTCACGTTTAGTAATCTTGGATATAAGCTTGGCTGCAACATGGCAGTCTCCACAAACACGAAGATTCTTGGTAACTCTAATTGGAGTGCCAGGTTTGGTGTTTATAATAGCAAAGGCAATAGCTAACTTCTCACTATGAACTGCTAAATGGCATTCCTTATCCTCCTCTTCTACATCATGAAGGGCAGAGCCACTCTCAGGCATATAACCAAACTCTTTCATTTTCCCCACTAATACATCCAGCTCCTCGTAGATCTCCTTTGACAGTGGATGGAACTGGTCACCAGCAAGAAAGGTGTGAACTTGATCATTCAGCTCGACATTGCTAATACCAGGTATTTTCCTCAGTCCTTTTTTCTGCAGGATTGATCTGATGGCTGCAACATCTTGCCATCTTCCAGCCTTTGCATAAATGTTGGACAACAACACATAATAACCTGACTGCTCAGGAACTAATTGGAAAAGTTGATCAGCAGCCAGAAGCCCAATATCCATGTTGGAATAAATCCGACAAGCACTCAACAAAGCCCCCCAAACTCTTTCATTAGGTTCCAGAGGCATCTCTCTGATAATATCATAGGCTTCATCTATATTTCCAGCACGTCCTAGTAGATCTACCATGCAAGCAAAGTGTTCTAGCCTTGGAATTATCCCATATTCAGACATCAGATTAAAGATGTATCGCCCCTTATCTAATAATCCTGCATGACTGCAGGCTGCTAAAACAGAAACAAAAGCAATAGAATCTGGTCTCAAACCTGACTCCTGCATTTTTGAAAATACTGCCACAGCATCACGACCCTGGCCGCACATCCCGTAAGCAGATATCATAGAAGTCCATGACACAATGTCTCGAAACTGCATTTGATCAAACACTGCCCTTGCGTCCTTCAAACATCCACATTTTGCATACATATCAATCAGTGCATTCTCCAAAAGTAAATTTGGAAGGAGCCTCTTCCTCTTAGCATATTCATGAATTCGCCTTCCTTGTGTCACAGCTGAAAGATCTCCACAAGCAGGGAGAACACTGACAATAGAGACTACATCAGATTCAATGCCATTTGCTTCCATCTGCAAATATAGGTCCACTGCTTCTTTAGGCATTGTATTGTTCACATAAACAGCAATCATCACATTCCATGAAATTACACTCGTCTTTGCCAGCTTCAAAAACATTTCTTTCACATACAAAACATTATCAGAGGATGTGTTTCCTGCAGCTGGCAAGAGGCTAGCCATTGTGCAGGCATTAGGTTTTAACTTTGACCCCTCCATTTCCCTACAAAGCTCCAATGCTTCATTGAACCGTTCATTCTGTGCATACCCAGCAACCATTGAATTCCAAGAAACCACATCTCTACAAGGCATCTCATCAAACATTTGTCGAGCCTCCTTCAAACACTTACACTTCCCATACATGGCAACTAGTCCATTCCCAACAAATAGATTCGAGTCCATCCCGAATTTCAATATAGCACCATGAATTTGCAAACCGGCCCACAAATTATCAGACCCTGAAGATGCCTTTAAGATGCAAACGAAAGTGTACATATCGGGATCAAATCCTTGGCTAGACATGGTTTTATAAACGAAGAAAGCATCACGGTATAAATTGTTGTTAACATAGCTTCTAATCATGACATTAAAGAAAACGACGTTCTTGTCAGTAATTTCATCAAATATGTGGCGTGTTATCCCGGGTTCACCGCAAGCAGCATAAGCTCTCATCAACTTGATGCCAAGGGACGAGTTCCAGCGAAGATAATCATCAGTTAAAACCTTGCAGTGAAGTCTTTTGAGCGTCTTGATATCAGGGTATTGATCCAAAATGCTAGCACACAAGTCTTCAGTGAAAGCTGCAATTTGAGGGACAAATTCATGCTGTTGGATAGATGAACCAAAGATTTTTAGTTGTTTTGCAGTGGAAAAGTAGCGTGAAAGAGGAGCAGTGATCGCTTTCATGAACAGATTTTGATGGGGGTTTTGAAGTTTGAGGACTTAAACAGCTAGCTTTTTAAAATGTTAGGGATAAAATTGAACTTTTATTTCAAAAAACAAACTGGGGCAGATGACGACCTGCTTACAAATGGGGAATACAATAAAAAGCGCTAACACAATTCCTCAAAAAGATAGAAAATTAGGTCCTAGAAACAGAGTAATCACTTCCAAAATCTAAATAGCTAATATCAGCAGATTTCAAATTCAATAGCCCTTGTTACCGCGGATCCTAGCCCTCATGTCGAGCTGGCCTCGTTTGCAATTGAAGTAAGTTTCCCTAAGTCCAACGCACTCACTTGGTATACAGGGGCTCTTCTCTCCTGCGCATTCCCTATACGATCGCTTCTCAACCTTAATACAATCGGATTCGCTTAGACACTTGACTAGTTCCATTGCCAAGCCCTTGCAAGACTTTGACATCTCCAATCAGCCGAACAATGACCCGATGAAGACGAGAGAAAAACCCTAGGGTCTCTTGCTGTTGAAAGTTGGGGATTCTTCGGGCTTGTCCCACCCTAACAGCCGTGATAGAAATCTGAACCAGCTTGGCTTCTCTTCAGCTCAGGCGGGCACATGAATTGCGAGCCTAATTTTAATATTTTATCATAGTAGAGAACCAAGCTCGGTGAAAATTTACGTTTCCAATTTTATCCCTCCTCCTAATAAATAAATAAATAACAAACCCATAACAAAAGTTAGCGCACTCACCCAAAATTTTAAATTAAAAACTAAACAAAAATAAAGAAATGTAATTTCCAACAAAAAATACTTCAATTTAACTCTACATACACAAAACCGTAAAAAGCCCTTTTTTCACTCTCAGGCTGATATGGCCAAGTATTGAGGAACTAAACCTAATTTCAGTGCACTAAGGTTGATTTGCAAATATTATTAGCGGCATACGACTGTTGAGATTGGTGAAGGAAAAAAAAACCCACTGCTCTTGGTGTTAGATACGTATCCATAAACCAAACAAAAACAACAATGAAAGGTTACTTTTATTCAGTAAAATGTATTATTGTCCAGAAATACAATAATTTCAAGTTAAGTTATATGACAATCTTACAATTGCTGACAAATATTAGATATGTAAGAGGGGGGGGGGGGAGTTATCCTCTTATTGTGATGTTACATGGGTGTTGCAACTTCTCATCAAGAAAATATTTTTTTACTTTCGGAGAAGAACCTCATCTGGGCATACTAAGAACTGTTGCTCTGACTTGCATTGTCAGTAATCTTGAAACAAGGCCTTAGAAACAGAACCACAAAATGGGGTCCCATTATCTTGGCGATCTTCCTCACCGCTGCTGTCTCCCCCTTGTGAACGTTTCTTCCCAGTGATTGGGGTCTCACATACTGCGTCATAGCTTACCCTTTTTCGTTCCTTTCTCTTAAATAACTTCCGAAGAGGATCTGACCTCACTTTCATTGCCTTTGGCTGCTTTGGTGCCCAAACTTTTTGCAAGTCAGGAACCCAGCTAGTGAAAGATGCAAATCTACGAGCTCTTTGTCTTCTTTCCTGAGCTTCAATTAATTTACGAGCATGCTCCTCCCTCTTTATTCCTTGGGGGCTTTCATGCTCATTTCCCACCAATTGAAAGGACTTATCTTCTGCACAGACCGGATTGTTGTTTGTACAGTTTTCATCAATTTCATCTCCCCTGTGTTTCTTCGGGAATTGATTAATGTCCTCACTATTCTGCAAAGGATTTGGGGATTCATCCTCATCCTCGAACATCAACATATCCATTTTTGCATAAATTCTCTGAACCACATCCCCAAGACTCTGACAGTACCTGAAAATTAGGTATTCTTGATGGATAATTAAGCTATGCTCACATTATTTCCTCTTAAGCAAAAATGGGATGCTGATGCTCACATACAAACTTCAATAAATAAAATGTAATATTCAAATATACTATAATCATATAATTAAATATTAATCAGAACAATGTTCATCCAAGGAAGCAGCTCTAATAATAGAGGACAGAAGGAAAGAAGATACATAAAGGCAAGCAAGCCAACCTGCCTAGAATAGGATTAAAGCTTAGTAGAGTTTGAGTTGAATTTGTGTATGCTACAGTCATCTCAAGCACTGAGTACCTAGGGTGCATATAATATGAGTACAACTGCACACTTCATGCTCTGAAACAAGAGATGTATCATGAATGCATAATCAGATATCCTGTACGTATTCCTATGCCAGTTAAGGATAAAAGACTGGCAATGGTGCAGACTACAGAACAAAAAATAAGTGGTGGAATATTAGGCACCTCACATCCATTTTAAACTGTTCTAAGGTCAACGACAGCCAAGTGTATCCTAGAGCTCAATAAGGAAACTAAGAAATTCCTAACGGTCCCAGGTACACAGTAGTTTCAGAGGAAAATGTGCAACTTCAAGTAGCTAAAATTACCTGTCTTTTATTATCTTTTCCATATATTTTTCAAGGCTCCAATCACCAAAAAAGCCTCCCTGCAGATGGCACTGAACTGTCTCTAAAAGCGAACAAATTTGCTTCACAAACTTTTGTTTTGCAGACTCCCCAAAACCTGCTCCAACATCTGATTGGAGTATCTCCATGCGAAACAAAATCTGTAATTCATATCTTGGGCTGATTAAGGAAAGTGCCTTTCTCAATTTGCCAACAATGAGAACCTGATAAAGCAATCAACAGAAGAAAATAAAGACAGAAAAAAAAAATACCACCCTGCTCCCCCTGTCCCCAATATACCACCAACAAAAAAAAAAAAAAAAAAGAAAAGGAGAAGGGGAAAATAGAAAAAAGAGGATACTCTCTAAAAATATGTCCTGAGGTAACTTCAGCAGCACTTGGATTAGACACCTGAGAGGATAGATCTCTATTTCTGTACATAGCAGCCAAGTCCTTAGGATCTTTAAGTGTAAGTTTTGTTAGCTCATCTGCAACTATTCTACCAGAAGGATCATCAGATCTCACAACATGCATTTGGCTCTCTGACACGGTTTCCTTTTCATGCTTCTGATATAACCAATATATAGATGATTTAACAAGTCGATTTGCCAAGGGCCCTAATTCTACTTCTTCAGATTCAATTCCTAGCTGGATTTTACATGGAAGATCATTAAAGAAACTTTCCGAAGCATCTGAACAAAAATCAAGAGCAACTTCATCCTGTATTCTGGAAGCCCCAGTCAAAGAATCCTCTCCCACCGATGAACATGAAGGAATTGGCTGTTCACATTCCTGAGGCAACTTGGTTAATCTGTTGTCCATTTCTTTAGGGACAGGCTGATGCGGTTTCGATTTCTCATGCATGGTCAAGCTGCAAGTGCTAGATTTCTTAACCTGTTTCATCCAGCATTTCAGAAATTTTAACTTCTTTGACTTGCTGCATCCCCTGGAAAAGTAAATATCTTCCAAATCTATTTGCAACTGTTCCACTGCTGCCTGACAGAAGGCACTCCAGGTTAGTTCCCGAAGCATATTTAAACTTTTCTTCTTCTTCCTTATACCATCTCCAACTTCAGCAGACTTCTCTGAAGGTGAAGGGCCAGAATGGGGACCAACGAGTCCAAAGGACTGGCTCAAATCAAACTGGGATTTGCAAATCTCAGAGTCTGTCTTATTAACAAATTGACCTATACCTGCACCCTCAAATTCATTTATTATAGAGTGATCTCTTATAATCGAAAGGAGAGCTAAAGAAACTGTGAAAGGCTTCAGGATTCCTGTAAGTGAATTGCCATTGCCATTTGAAAGAGACACAAAAGCCCAATAACCTTCTCTATATAGAAAACTGAAAAGAATTTCCCAAATGGGTACAGATTTTCTTGGCACCAAATTGTCTTTCTCCATCCTTAGAATTTCAAGAACCCTGTCTTCAAAAAGTTCACTGCAACTGTCACTTTGACCTTTCTCAGAATCCCGTGAAAGCTCACGCACAAGAATGGGATCAGACAAGAACCGCTCCAATTTTACACACTTAACATGTTTTTTAACTGCTTTAACATGTAGTTTTGTCATTCCATGACTAAGATTTCCCCAATCCATTTTCTCTTGTTCAAATCTATAAGTTTGCGGACCCACGAACTTTGAGCTAATTTCAGAAAACCCGTTGAAATTAACCAATTCTACATCACAACACTTACATTCCAAAGGTTTTTCACTCACATCTAGTATCTCCAGACTCAGTTGCGCGTTGATAGCCTGGCAACTATCGCAAGTCATCAATCTAGGCGAAATCCCAATTCTTGGATAAATCAATCCAAAAGGAACAAGTGCAGAACCCAAAACAATACACTCGCTGGAACAATACCCCCAGCCTAAATCCCCAATCCCATTCTCGAAAAACCCACATTCCAACTCGGGTTCTTCAAAACCTTGATCATATGCACCACACGCGGTCTCATACTTCACACCAACCCAACTGAAATGAATGTCTCTACTAACAAACGCCTCATTGACACTCTCAAAGGACTCACGGAACTTCTTTATCAGCCCGTCCACATTTCTCAAGCACTCATCATTCGTGTCCACACTTAAGAATTCTGACAAGCCTTTCAAAGACGAAATAATTGGGGAAAACAAAACAACTAAATTCGATTTTACAAATGAGCCGCAATTTGAAAGCGTACCCGCAAGTGAATCGCAGATCACCGAATCCCACGCGTAATCATGAACAAGCTGACGCATTGACGCCGCAAGATGGAAAGCCCGAGGTGAGAGGGACGGAATCGAAGCTCTATCGATGGTAGAGAGAAGGGAAGTGAGGGTCTGGGTGAGAGACTCAAGGGTGGAATTTGGGTGGTCGAAACAGAGAGACAAAGAAGGGATGGACAGCTTAGAAGAGCAGAGAAGCGGAGAAAGGGAAGAAAAAAATGGCTTAAAGGAGAAGAGAGAGGAAGAGAGTGGAGGGAAAGAAAGAAGGGTTTTAGCAGCGGAAAGGAGAGAGGTGATATATGGGTTTGGGTCTTTGAGGTGGAGAACTGGGTTCAGGTCTATCAGGAGAACTACACGTTGGGTTTTACTATAGTCTGTGATTGAGTCTATTGCAGCCATTGAAGAGAAAAATCCCTGAGAAAGGAGAGTTTTGAGTTGCAGACGATTTTGGAGGCTACACGACGGAGGGAAAGGTAAAGCGGGAGAGTCAAAAACAACACGCTGTCGTTTTGATCTAATTTTGGGAAGACGGCGGGGAATGCGAAATTGGTGTTTATTTGGCGGGATGTTTCTGGTCAAAGGACTGTCGTTTGACTAATTTCCTTGATAACCAATAATATTTAGCCATATAGAGAACAGCGTCTGCTTTCTCACACTGCAAAATTACATCCGAACTCGGAGATGAACATTGAAGATAATGATGATTCTTTGCACTCACGTACTGAAATTTTCCATCGGCCAATTTCTCTTCCCAAATTCATCAAGAACAAGAATTAAAATGAACCCAATAAAACCCCAGTAAGATCAACCATTAACCACCATTTTTGCCTCTATGTTTACCTCTATATTCTATACATTTCTCATCTTCTTCAGGATTCTTCTTCTTCTTCTTCCCTACCCATGCCCTTCCCCTTTTCCAAGAACTCCTTCGTGTCCCCACCATCTCTGCCACATTCGAAGAAGAACCCTAACAGTAGTTCCCTCTAAGTCCTCCGAGGCTGAGGAGGAATTGTCATCCACGGAAGACGAGCAGCTCAAGAGACTTCCTGACGAGAAAAGGCCTTTATACTCTCATAGCTTGCCTTGCATTGAGGCTTGGCTTATGGATTTGGGGTTTTACCAGAGCAAGGAAGACCGTGCTGTTTGGTCAATTGAAAAGTCCGGCTGGCATGAGGCCATCTCCAACGCTGCGCCAATTTCTATTTTGGCGTTGGAGATGGCCCTCCAACGCACGCCAAAATCCTACGGGATTTTGGCGCACCGCTACAGTGTCACGCCAAATATGGCGTGACACTGTAGCAGCGCTATTTCTTTTTTTTTTTTTTTAATTTATAATATAATTTAAATTTTATTTTTTTTTCTATTTTTTAAAATTATAATATAATTCAAAATTTATATATATTTTCAATTAAGTTTAATTTTTTTCATTTTTATAATTTTTTATATTTTTAATTTATTTTATATTTTTATAATTATTGAAAATTAATTTAAATTAATATATTCATAATTATAAATAATATTTATAATAAATTTATTTATTTATAACATATTATATAGAATAATATAAATAAATATGTATGAGTTTATTTGTGGGAGCAATATACAAATTCAAATGATCATACAAATTAGTTTGTAATTTTTTATTGATAATTTAATATTTATGAGTTTATTTTATTTTTAGTTTGCTAATTAATGTTTAATTAATGTATGTTTATAATTAATGTTTAAGTAATGTTTTTTTATAATTATTATTTAATTAATATAATTTTATAATTAATATATTTTTATTTATTTATTTATAAAATAATTAAATATTTAAATATTGGATGAAAATATAAAATATATAAATATTTAGAGTGAATATATAAAATTATATGAATTTTTTGAGTGAAATATATAAATAAAATTAAGATAAAATAAATAATATAATATTAAAGAGAGAAGAATATAAATAAAATATTCTTTTTAGTGTTACACCAAAATGGTGCAAAAAATGGTGCGGTTCGAGATGGCCTGACCAATTACCTCTCGATACATTGTTAAACATTGATTCGCGTCATGCCTTCGTCTCCCAACACCACCATCATTTTCAAATTTTACTCCTCTGTAATATTGCTGTCATTTTTTTTTTTCAATTGTATCCTTGTTTTGTTTATTACAGATATGGATGATTGAGTTGATATTGAATATAAATTAAGTTTTATTATAGATATGGATGATTGAGTTGATATTGAATATAAATTAAGTTTTATTATAGATATGGATGATTGAGTTGATATTGAATATAAATTAAGTTTTGAGATTTAGTGACGATGACTTAAATTACAAAAGTCAATAAAGAGGATATCTAATTGAAGATATCAGTGAATTAAAGAATTAAATTAAATTGAAATAATTTACTTTAATTTAATTCAATTAAATATGTTATTTAATTTAATTTAATTTAATTTTAAATATAAATAAATTTTTAATTTTTAATTTTTAATTTATTCAATTAAATTTAATTTCGACCTTAATTGTATATTGTGGCTAATTATATGTTGTGGCTACTAGTGGGAAATAACTTGAGGCATTGCAGTGCAGTATTTATTATATGGTTTTTTGTTTTTTTTACCAAGTTCAATATTGCACTTGTTGAAATTTATTAAAGACGGCTGCGTATCACTGGGAACGTCATTTTACATTATTTTTCTAATAGCACATAAATATAATCCTGAAACTCAATGTTAAACACACCATCTAAGTACACTGTTTGCCATATGAGGTCAAATGGGATATCATCATCACCATTAAGCTTTTGAATAATTATGACGAGCAAATAGAAAAATATAACAGCTTTACTCGTTCAACGGCTGGAATTTCCTGATTTCTTCATGTGAACTTCATCGAAGAATGAGCTACTAGCTTCAATAGTTGATTTGCCTATCTCTGGAAAATCGTTTGGTTACATTTGGATAACTACAGCAGGGAGTTTTGATGAATACAAACAAACATATATGTTGATAATTCTTTCATTTGTGCGAACAGAAAATTAAAATAATGATATGAGTTAGTTATGCCCCTCAGTTGTAGGAGACTATAGTATCCTGAAGAGCAATTGTAT
Organism: Manihot esculenta; assembly: GCF_001659605.2. Classification (NCBI taxonomy): domain Eukaryota; kingdom Viridiplantae; phylum Streptophyta; class Magnoliopsida; order Malpighiales; family Euphorbiaceae; genus Manihot; species Manihot esculenta. The sequence continues at coordinate 28,232,197 of NC_035166.2, forward strand.
GACGGCATCTAGCAAGTTCTATTTTCTACCCCTTGCTTATTTCTAAGCCACAAGGGTCGAGCATATATTGAAATCAATTGACAAAACCAATTGTAAACATTAAGTCCGTTAAACATATTTTTACAATGGGTACAAGGCCAGAATAATGTTGTATAGTAGCATACAGCCAAACAACATTCAGCCATATGTGTCTGATATGTTTACGATGAGCTGTTAAGAAAATGTGCCAATGCCTTGTCTGTGTCATTGTCATACATGAGTAAAGCCTCAGTTACCTTGTTCGACGAAAATCCCATTTCTCTTAGAAGGGTGTAACCATTGACAAATGCTTGAACCTGACGTCAAGGCACATACCAGGCATTTAATCAATTCAAGGAAACAACAAAGCTTTATATTGAGCTTTGAATTATGATATATATATATATATATATATATATATATATACTACAGGAGGAAATGATCCTAGCAATTATTAGCAAATGCTAACATAGCAACTACCAATTCCCCACTATCCCATTATTAAAACAAGTAAAAAAGCTTAAAGAAGATACCTTAGTTGGATTGTCGCCATAGTTAGCAACAGCAAGACTAACAGCTTCTCGATTGAGTCCTGATGCGACATATCTGCTCACTACAGGATCTACAGTTGGACCCTGCATTTGCATTTTGCAAAACAAAGTTCATTTCATAATTCAACAGCAGGAAGATAAAGATATCAACTGATAATGAAAAGAGACTTCTTTCTTGAAAAGAAGAAATCAGTCAATAATCCGCTATGTTCACAAAAGCGTGACAATAATTACTTAAAATCAAGAGGCTCTCATGGGATTTAAATCATCACATAACCAAGCAACAGACACTGTCTTGCTTATGACACACAATCACCAAATACCCAAGCCTAAAAATGCTCCCCATGTGTTCAATAACCAATTCCACCTCCATCCCCAAAGTAAACTTGAAAAAACAAACAAAATGGGAAAAACATAAATAGTATACCAATGAAGAAGTTGATTCCGTTGTTTTAGAAGGAAGACTTTCCAAACCAAGCTTGCTCCAGCTCGGGGTTTCCTTCTCAGCTTCAGCTAAAACTTTTCGCTCAAACTCAAAATCAAACTGGAAGTTACTCCGCGGGATATCTCCCAGTTGTGGTGACAATTGAGGCTACATCAAGGGCAATTATAGATAATGAAATTCAGGTTGGACTATCCAAATTGAGACCAAGAGACCAGAAAAAAACACAACCCCTTGAATATGCACTTGGCTATCATAGGAACCAAAAATAAGTGGCCAAACAATACAATAGAAAAGAAGTTAATTTTGTCATTGAAATTGAGTCTCAAAAACAATAAAAAAGAATCAGAAAGACTGCTATAATTATTATCATAACATCATCTTCCTTGCACATAAGATGGTAAAAGGATCACATCTCAAGTTAGTGAAATGTAAGAGGCAGAAAATAGAGTGATGAAGAAAAGCAGAATAAGACTTTAAGATAGTGGGATCTGCAGAATTGGATGCATGCGCTGTAATTCATAGAACACACAAAACCGATGTGACCTTTTTTTTTTGTTAATTTTCCACCATGAGATCATTCATACCATAAATATTTGAAAACTTGAAGTCAAATAAAGTATTACTGCGAGTAATGAGGTGGGCATAGAGTAGGTTTAGTTATCCCTAGAACACAATCCATAAACCAAAAACAGACTAATGATCCGTGCAAAGCATAGTAAAAAATCAGGATGACTTAAAGCTAAATGCACGTCAATTACTAGAAAATTCTTTGAAATTGAAAAGAACAACAATATAAACAATCAAATCATACCAGAGGAGTGATCCGATACTCTGGCTTTAAAGCAACTCGTATGCCTAATCCAGCTGCAGAGGTTGTGCAAGTAATCACAAATTTTGAATTTAGTAAAATTATACAAACATGCTATAGGTCTTTTGCAAAACAAATAAGTCTAAAACCTCTAGTAATCGTTGTGATGGCAATCAAAGTAAAAGCTAACCGACTCATAATTATCCTCTCATCAATCGCTAATTAGCTCCCCTTTGGTTTGAGGGAAATAAACATAAGAGAAACGAAAAGAAATGAAATTTCTCAAAATTTTCTTGTTTGGACATGAATTAGGGAGGAGAAATGCAGAGAAAAGACTGGAAAAAAAGGGAAATTATATTTCCCAATCTGCTGCAAATGATCCAAAATTTTTCTCTCCAAAATGGTGGGAAATAGGTAGAAAACACTTAATGGCCCTCCTTTCTGAGAGAAATTTGATTTAGCTTCCAAATCAAATTTGATTTCAGTTATTTTCTCGTCATTTCCTCTCTTCCATTTTCTCTCTAATTCTCTTGCCTAATTAAGGATCCAAATATAGGGTAAAGTTTGGGAAATTCCCTCTTGAGCATATACAAGTTAATGAAAAGAAAAAACACTGCGTCTAGTTTTGATAATTGAAATGATCACGACTGAGTACTCATCAGACTCCAGTAAAGTATCGGGAGACAAAGAGAAACAGTTTGGATCAACTTACAGGAAGAGGGCGAAGGAGCAGAGGTCTGGTGATATAAGGAGTTGCGGGGTACGGGAGGGACAGCGGTCTGCTCTTGTTGACCGATTCTCGGATAGAAAGAGTGTCCATACATAGGGTGGCTTGAGGGCGCCGACGACGAAGAGGACGTCCTGTACATAGGGAATTGTTGATCGTACGGTGAGCTTGCCCTGTTCCTAAATTCGTAGTATGGATTTCGCAGCAAGGGAGGAAAAATGGAAGAGAGAAGAAGAATAAGAAAGGTAGGAAAAAAGGAAACTTCCAGATTCTGGAGACCGCGTGTATGTTTGGAAGCTAATGAGAAAAATAAGAAAATATAAAAGAATTTACATTTTTAAAGTTTTTAATTCAAATTAATGAGAAAAATAAGAAAATATAAAAGCATTTACATTTTTAAAATTTTAAATTAATTTAAAATATTTTCTTTAAATTAAATTGGATGAATGAAAATATGAGGATAGAGTGTTATTTTTATTAAATTTAATTAATTGTTCTTTAAATATAAGGGGGAAAAAGAGGATATAGTAGTTAATTTCCTTACTTATTTTTCAAGGAAGATATTATATTCTAATTCCAGTTCTCAGCGTGGAATTGGTGAGAAAGCACTTGAATTGATCTCATGCGCCTTGATCTCATTCCTCGTATATGAGATGATCCGTTTTGGTCAAATTGTGCCGTTATGCTCTTGTTTTGGTAAATATATAACTTCCTCTTTCCTTAAAAGCTCTAAAGATGAGTTGTAGAGCATCACCAGCGAGGACCTATGAGAACAGATACAAATAACCATAGCTACCTCTAAATTTCAATGATTGATCTATTGAAACAGAGACAAGAAGAAGCAAGTAGTCCACTAAAATAACAAGAGCTAATTTTCCAGGTGAGTAAGTGTACAAAGAGTTACAATATCATAAACCAAATATATGGTCATTAGCACCAAATATGGCCGCATTGAATTGCCGTGTATTCAAGTCACTCCCATCTAATGCAGAACCAAATCGATCAAGCCACTGAGTTGGGCTTGGATTATCACTCTCCTCTACCCATTCTGAGGTCATATCAATGTCATCAAATTGGATAGGATCACTTTCTAACGATTTAGTTCTCATTTGTCTGGTCAACTTAAGATTATAGTTTATATAAACAAGGTCATTCAATGATTCTTTATCGATCTTATTTCGCTTTTCAGAGTGAATTTGCTGAAATGTGTTCCAATGTCTCTCGAAAGTAAAAGTGCTGCAAACCTGGCTCAGGATTCTGATGGCAACTCGTTGCAATACTGGTGCAGAGTCACCAAATTGCTCCCACCACAGCCCTACAATAAAGTCAGCAGTAAGTCTACAAGACCAATAAATAAATGGTACTGATAAAAACTTGTCTAAAGCACAAAATTATCGATGGGAGGGAAGTACACAAATCAAATTGTACAAAGCATAAGTTGCAGAGCCACAGAGATATATAATTATCCATGTGAGGGTGCATGTATGAAATAGAAAACTTTAAAGCATGATTAAGGGGACAAGTACTAAAAATTCTGTGTTGAAAAAACATACCCAAAATTATTTATGAATACAGACAAACCACCACAGTTTTCTCAAGGGATTTCAAAGGCCAGGAATCATTAGACCAAATGTTCTTTTAATTGCCTCAAAATAAAAGTGGTACCCAAAATCAAGGAAAATAACACTAGCTACTATTGAATTTTGAAAAAAAAACTAAAAAAACTTCGTCCATCTCATGTATGATTTAAATTATGACAGAATAACAACAGATTGCTTGCAACTATCTCATCAAAAGAAAAAAAAAGAAAGAAAGAAAGAAAGAAAGGAAAAAGAAAAAGAAAAAGATTGCTTCCAACTAGGGGTAGCTCAAAGTTAATCTGGAAATGAGGACTTTTCACACACAATACTGGTCACAAATGGTTCTCATGATATTATGACGTAATATGCTCCTCAAATCCTACATTCCAATGACATGCTGCTAGTGACTTTTAAAAGCATTTCGCGTAGACTCCAGATTAGTGCACAAGCGTAGAGAGAGAGACATAGTAAGCAACACACAATCATAGACATACCAGGTGCAACTGTGTCTCGTGCCTCCATTGCTAAATTGCAACCGAACATTCCACTTGCCCTCGTAAAAATAAAAATCTGATTGGTGATGTCACGTCTCATTTCAGGAGTAGGAAGCAGCTTCTCAATAACCTTGAAAAAGTCTTCTTTAATAGAAACGAGAAACTTTATCTCTGGATTATACTGGACACTTGGGTTCAAAAAAGCGGCAGCTGAATGAAGAGGAGAATGGAGCTGATCTCGCCACTTTCTGTCCACTATATCTAAAAAAGTTTTGCATTTGCTCTCATCCATTATGTAATAAGTCCTTATTGATTCTTTGGCCCTGGTCATCAACTCATATATAGACCCCACAGCAGGCTTACCGCCAGATACTTCCCTCAACACTTTGAGAAAGGGCTCAGAGATGGCCACACTTTCTTCCACTGCTCTCCAGAAATCTCCATCCTCCACAATGGTAATACAAGTTATGTTTTGTGGTTTACTTGCATATGATGAGTTTGTAGAATACTCATTGCTGCTGAACATTAGCTTCAACCTTGATCTTTGCTTCAACATTGATTGTAGTGATAGAAAATTGGATACAGACTTTGTGATACCAGTTTTGATTAAATCCTGCCCTCCAGTAAATTTCTTCATCAAATCAAGCATTGAGGCATTATTGTATATAAACTTTGATAATGTTTGTGCTTGCAAGATACATCTGTTTACCCAATCAACTTTTGAGAACTCCTCCAAAATTAAATTCAGACATTGAGAAGCACAGGGAGACACAAAGATCGTTCCGTAGTTCTGTAGTATATGGTTGGCAATACCAGTATAGTTGAAACTACTATCCATAATTACCTGCACAACATTTTCAGCACCAAAGTCTTGAATAACAGAATCAAATAGATCAGCAAGGCACTTGGTATTCTTAAAGTATGATGATGCATCTACAGACTTGTGGAAGAAGGTCCTGGATGGTGAGGAAACAAAAAAGTTAATCAAAGCTCTAGATTTGTTGTCAGTCCATGTGTCAGCAATGACAGTACAACCAGTGGTAGCCCACTCTTTCTCAATATCTTTCAATTGCAAGCTCACTTCAGACTTGATCCTTTCCAACCACATAGTCTTCAACGTTTCTACTGAAGGGCCTGTAAATCCAGAACCGCATTTTCCTATTGCATCAATCATTAACTGATAGGATGGTGAACGTGCAACACTAAAGTCCAACTTATTCTCAAAAAAGAAAAGTGCAATGCTTCTTTCAGCATTTTCTTGGTTACTTAAGGAGGAAGGGGCTATTGATGTAACAATAGGATAAACTTTAGCAACTGGAGATACTGCCTCCACACCCATGAGAGCTTTACTTGTAGATATATTTCCAGGAGATTTGGCTTCTGCAGGCCTCTGTTTTTTAGCACTAGATGGTTCCTTGATGTCCTCCTTTGATGATATTATGGCCCTTACCCTGTCAGTGACATCATCTCTCACCTTGCTGCATGGATTTACACCTTTACTTGGAAGCCTGGATAGATGATGCTTCAACCTACTAATGCCACCATTCAAAACCCTGAGGCAAAATTTGCATTTCACCTTGTTTCCATCCAATTTCTCAGCATATTCCCAACAAACATCTTTTTCTCGAACCACTGAAAGTAGATAAACATACAATCAGCGCATTTATATGTAACACTTGCCTTGTTTTACTTTCTTGCTAATCTTTCATCAAGACACATTAAATAGATGGTAGACCAAATACATAAATGATAAACAGAAAGGGATTAACATTTTAAAGGGAAGAAAGAAAATGTTCGCGTTCATCATAAAGTAGGAAAATAAGTTTACTATAAACAAATAAACAACATAAAACAATCAACAGCAGAGTTGTATATAATATCCTGTACAGATTACTCGTAAACTATGATCTCAGGAAAAAAACAAAGAAAAAAGCAGTAACCATAACACAATAATAAATTGAACTTACTGATTTTTAAGATCTTTTGTGGTTCTGAACGTTGACCTATATAAAAGAAACACATTTGTTAGAAAGCTGAACTGCTGAAGTAGTAGTGGTGGTGTGCAGGTGCTAGTGAAACATTTGTACATATTCCAAAAGTTTACTGATAACAGTTTGCAAGGTATTGGATGAATCCACAACTTTTTATCGTATCTTACTTGTTCAACTTACAATTAAAAAAATGAATTAATATAGATTTTAATCCATTTTTCCATCATCAAACAAACATTCTTTAAAAAGCACAGTTAATTAAATGTGAAGTGTATAATTTAGGGCAGAACACCCAGGACTTCGAGCAACACATTAAATGTCTCCTGATCTATTTCTCTCCACAATTCAAAAGGAGATTGCAAAAGTTCTGTTTATTGATGCTTCAATTGTCCTCCAATAGATCACAGTTCCAATCAGTTCTATTTGTTTCGAAGGAAAATATTTTGGAAAGTATACTCATAACTAGTTCAGCTTCCCACTCTACAAAAGTAAAATCTACAGTGGACTTGTTTGCATTGTACAGTTTCAAAATTTCACTCATTTTCTCGGTAAGCAAACAGAGGAATAATCTTCAACACGAGAAAGCCACATCCATGAAACTAAGAATTGAGGTATGTAATGGATAATACTAAAAAATAAATTTTGTTGGAGAAAAAAACAAAAGAGAGGAGTAAAAGGAGCCAGAAACAAAAAGAAGAGAATTAGTGAGAAACTTGAGGAGCTTACAGTCAGAGAGAGAAGCTTTGGTCTTCTCGACGGAGAGATAATCGGAGGTCGCAGATTTGGGAGTTTCTTTTCTTTATTTATCGCGAGATTTTGGAGCTTTTGGTTTAGGGTTTTGTTTTCTCTTCTCTACTCTGCTGTGTCGTCCTTCCTTCTCCTCTCTTTTCTCGTCCTCAGATTTTTTCTTTTTAATTTTCATTTTGGTTTTTATATTTCTTTTCTTTTGGCGATATATCGCGCAACTGCAGCCCACTCATATATAGACACGTGGTGACGAGTGAAAGAAATGAGGAGCGACGTCGTTTGCGCCTCGTAGGTGGGAGAAAAAACAAATAGAGGAAGCTTCACTGATATATCAGAGCCTGGTTTCGATCCAGGGACCTGTGGGTTATGGGCCCACCACGCTTCCGCTGCGCCACTCTGATTTGTTAGTTTTGAAGAAACAGAATATATTATAGAATAAAAATTTTATTTAAATTTATATATTTTATTAATTAATTATATTATACACATCATTTAATATTTTATTTATCTCATTAAAAATGTAGTCTTCACATCTTGATTAATGAATGATGCAATTTCAATAATATTGATCACCATATTCATTTAGTTTATTCCTTTGCCTAACTTTACTAACCAATTATAGCAGATACAGCCTTCTTAATATACATGCTTAACTCACAACGCCCCACTCAAAAAATTAATTTTTTATTATATTTATTTTAAAAATATTAAATTTTATTAAATATTTATAAATATTTTGAAAAGTTTATTAAAAATAAAATAAAATAAAATTATAATATTTAATTTATATATTATTATAATATAAAACAATAAATAATAATTAAAAAATATATAAAAAAAATTATAAAACGCATGAAGTATACTCCTTATTAAATATTAATTTGCTATCCCATAACATATTTGTAAGCAATCACGGAACAATATATAATTACTCCTAACGTTAAGGAAAGTAGACTTCAAAAAGTCAATCTTTCCCTTCTTAATGCCTTAAAAAATGTGTACATTAACATTAATATTAGATAAATGAATAAATAAATAAATAAGGGTATTAACTATGTGAGAAAAGGAAAAAGGAGAGAGAAACCTTCTCGGACAAAGGAGAAAAGGATGAAGTAGAAGCCGGTTTTCGCGGTTCTATATGGAAAGAGTCCCGATCGATGCTAAGTTTTTATTTTTTTTTCTTCTGTTGTACTGTTTTACATATATTTAAAAGAATCATATTAACATAATATTTTAATTTATTAGTATTAATTATTTTTTATAGCTAAATTTTAGATCATCTTATTAATATAAAAAAATAATAATAATCAATGTATAAATTATTTTTATCGATAATTTATAATTTTAATAACAAAATTATTGATTCGATTATGTAATTTAAAAATAAATTCAATCAATTAAAAAATTAATATTAATTAATTTTAAAATAAATATTATATTTTATTATAAATTATATTTTTATATATTTTATTATTATAAATTTTATAACAATTATTTTTTTTATAGAGAATAAAAATTGAAACAATTATATTTAAAGTTAATATATTTAAATATTCATTTGAAAAAGCCAACAATCATATAATCTATTTTAATGTTTACAAAAAATTTGAATTAATTATGATTTTACGTTATTTTTTATTAATGCTTATATTTTATTAATTATATTTTTTTATTTTTTTTATAATTGTATAGTTAAAATTAACTGAAATTTTAGAGCCCGTAAAATGATTAATTAACTTTGATAACATGCATCAGTCGCTCTTTTGTCTCCGCATGCAATCCTCCTGTTTCGTGCGCTAGCTGTGATAATCTTCTTTTCTTTAAGTATTGTTTGACGTTTTGAATGATTATCTAATAGTTTATTGCATGTGATGTTGCTCTCCTAAGCAAAAGCACCTCATATATCAATCACCATTTATAATAATCTCTTATCATTGTCAACAACGATCATTCCATTCTCTCACTGTTCTATCCTTTTTGGGTCTTTCAAGAATGTTATTGCTTTTTTCTCCAAAAATGAATCGCAATACCTGTAATTTTATAAGAAAAAAAAACTTGTATTTCCATTTTCATATAAATTATTCTACCTGAGATAGGTGGCGGTTAATATTATATTAGAAATTAAATTCAATCCTACTCACGAGTCATCAACAGTATTCTTTCATTTTCACAGAAACCAAACAGAAAGCGAAATACAAGAACGAAAAGAAGCAAAACTAATTACAGGAGGGTTGTGCACAGAACATCTACTTACGTGCGAAATGCAGAATAATTCAAAGATCCACAAGCAGTCATCTCTGTCTATGGAAATACAAGTTTTTTTTTCTTATAAAATTACAGGTATTGCGATTCATTTTGAAATAAGTTAAAATTATTTATGATTTTATAAAAATTTATTTAATATTTATATATGTATAAAATTATATTCTTATATTCGAATTCGAGATCGACTCCGGTATTAATAAATTAACTTATTCATTGGTTACTGGCTTGGATGATACAGTAACACTATTTTAGTATATAATTCCTCAGTTAAAAGTCAACGAATTACTAACTGTCCAGGTTGCGTAATCACTAATGAGGTTAAGTTGCTAATTTTGACCACGGGCACCTAATAAAGTCAAAGGAATCACTACGTTTTAGAAACCATACTGCAATCCTTTTTTCTTTTTCTGTCGATCCGTTCCCAGTTCTGATCCATCTTTTACCCAAATTCATGTAGATGTAACCAGGAATTTTATTAGATACTACCAGCCTCTTCAATCTCCGTTTTGGTTCCATTGCCGGGTTTTTCATTCTGGCTGAGAAGGAAACAAGCATTGAAAATGAACTGCTTGTTCACTTTATCTGTAATTCTCTTCTTTGGAGTAGTTTCTTTGCCCGCCATTGCAGAGCCAGTTGAAGATAAACAAGCTTTACTCGATTTCCTTCATAATATTCATCAGTCCAATTCTCTCAATTGGAAGCAGAGCTCTTCAGTATGCAGGGAATGGACAGGCGTTACCTGCAATGGTGATCAGTCTAGAGTTATAGCCCTGAGGTTGCAAGGAGAAGGAATTCAAGGCCCCATCCCACCAAACACTCTTAGTCGCCTATCGGCAGTTCAAATCTTGAGTCTCAGATCGAATGGTATATCAGGTTCTTTCCCTTCCGATTTCTCCAAACTTGGAAACTTGATCGACCTTCATCTTCAATTCAACAACTTCTCAGGCCCATTGCCTTCAGATTTCTCAGAATGGAAGAATCTTTCAATTATTGATCTCTCCAATAATGGGTTTAACGGAAGCATTCCAAATTCATTTTCAAATTTGACACACCTCACTTCTCTGAACCTCGCTAACAACTTGCTTTCGGGTTTTATTCCTAATATTGAAATTCCTAGTTTGCAATCTCTAAATTTAACCAACAATAATCTCACTGGAAGTGTGCCTCGATCTCTTCTAAGATTTCCAAGTCGGGTATTTTCTGGTAACAACCTTTCATCAGAAACTGCCCTTCCTCCAGCCTTCCCACCTGAGCCACCAAGGAAAAACAAGAAACTAAGTGAACCCGCAATATTGGGGATTGTACTAGGCGGCTGCGTTCTAGGATTTGCAGTTATTGCTCTTTTGATGGTTTGCTGCTACTTGAAGAAAGACAGGAGAGGTGGATTACCAACGAAGTCACAAAAGAGAGAGGGATCTTCGAAGAAAAATACTTTGAAAAGCCAAGAAAAAAGCAACAGGTTTGTGTTCTTTGAAGGTTGTAGTCTTGCATTCGACTTGGAAGACTTACTGAGAGCATCTGCTGAAGTGCTTGGAAAGGGAACTTTTGGCACAACTTACAAGGCTGCTTTTGATGATGCAACGGCAGTGGTGGTGAAGAGATTGAAAGAAGTGCCTGTGGTAAAAGAATTTGAGCAACATATGGAAGTGATTGGAAGCATTAGGCATCCAAATATATGTGCGCTTAGGGCATATTACTGTTCAAAGGATGAGAAGCTTACGATTATTGATTACTATGAGCAAAGGAGTGTTTCTGCAATGCTACATGGTATGTCAAAAGACTTCTTTTTCTTTAATCTTTCTCTGCTGGTTTAACTATTTTCTTTTATAAATGTCTTTCTTGCATTGAACTCGTTTGCATGTCTTCAATTCTAGAATTAATTTTGTTTTATGTCCAATGTGCAATTTAACGTTGCTAATGATAGATAAATTACCTAAGCTGCAGGTTGCAGAAATTTTACTGATTGAAAATGCATATCAAATTTTGCAGATACAATAGGGGAAGGCAGGATTCCTTTGGACTGGGAAACCAGGCTGAGAATTGCAATCGGTGCAGCAAGGGGCATTGCTCATATACACACACAGAATGGTGGCAAACTAGTCCATGGAAATATTAAAGCCTCAAACATTTTTCTCAATTCTGAGGGATATGGTTGCATATCTGATATTGGATTGGCTGCCCTAATGAGCCCAGTGCCGCCATCAGTAATGAGGGCTGCAGGGTACCGTGCCCCAGAAATAACAGACTCTAGGAAAGCAACTCATGCATCCGATGTCTATAGTTATGGGGTCTTGCTGCTTGAGCTTCTGACTGGAAAATCCCCTATACATTCCACAGGTGGTGATGAGGTTGTTCACTTGGCGAGGTGGGTGCATTCTGTGGTAAGGGAGGAATGGACTGCTGAAGTATTTGATGTTGACCTTTTGAGGTATCCTAATATTGAGGAGGAAATAGTAGAGATGTTAAAAATAGGAATGAGTTGTGTGGTGAGGATGCCAGAGCAGAGACCAAAAATGACTGATGTAGTGAGAATGGTGGAGGACGTTCGACGAGGGAGTACTGAAAACCCACCATCCTCTGAAACTAATTTAGAAATCTCAGTTTCAAACCCAACACCATAGGTTGCAGACGTAGCTTCCACTTCTGCTCCGCCTCCAAGGTGAGATTCGTGTCCTGCTATTAGTTGTGGTGATGTAAATTTTTTGTTTTTGTAGTTTCAATAGATATTCGGTTGTGCTGGTGGTTATAATTAATTAATTGAGCTGTTTGCATATCATTTTATTACAGAGACAAAGTAGGTACTGTGATTAGCTACTTCACTACCTAACCCAACTCTAGTCAAAAGCCAAGGTTTTTTTTCCCCTTTCTTTAACCTTTTTAGGGCATAGAGTCAAAAGGTCGCCATTGTATCATCTAGTCAGGAATTGATCGTTAAGCATGTAGAGTTTACTTGTTTTGCGCCTTGCTGCACGTGCACGTGAAGAATGGCGAGGATTTTATGATTACCTGCCAACATCTACCTAATCAATTCGAAACCATGAAAACTGCCCTTCTCGACCTGATTTATAAGGACCTCAGCTAGCATGTTCCAGACGGGCTATATAATTTGAATATCAACTCCACTTACAATCAACTGTGTAGAAGCTCCTTTCCGATCTTTTCTTTACGGTTAGAGATCTAGTTTAGGTTGTACTTTGGGCCATTGGCCTTTTCCTTTCGATGATAACCACTATAACTTTGAGGGAAAAAAAGAAACTGTTAAAGAGTAAAAGAGTCCCCAGGAAATTTCTAGGACCAAACTGAAATTCCAGAGATCCACATGCAGACCAACCCTTATATTACTTTTGAACATACAAACAATCTCAATTAATATATTTGTAAAGAGTTCGTTTTGTATTGAAAAAATAATCATTCTTTTACCGTAAGAATTACACCCCACACCACCCCCCAGCACCCAACTAAAAAAAACAAACACGACAACACCACCACGAAATTTTCAATGGAATGCCTTGATGCTGAGTAGTACGTCGCAATGCAACAAATCTTAATAATCCAGTGTCTTTACAATGAAAGATGCTGCTCCCCACGTAGTCTACAAACATATGAATGGATGTACAAGCTGCACCTCACTTCCTTAAAATTCTAGTTTTAACACCAGCTGAAATCAGAGAGGGAGAAAAAGAGAGATGATAATAATGAAAATAAGGCTTCAGGAGTAGAAATGACATATGCAACCCATAAATTAAGACATGATAAATTAATAACACAAGTTAAAGTTACGTCCTAGTTGATAGTTGGGGCGGTAATTCTGTCCAAAAAAGGGATAAATTTACAAAGCATAACTGACCTTCAACTTCCTCAAATTGAACTTCCTTCACCAATTCAGCAGCTGCATGATACTCGAAACTGTAAAGATAAGTGACTATCAATTAAGTAAGAATCCACAGGAAAAATTTAGACAGTAACTCTCCTAAAAAAGTAACAACGATGTAAGTAATAATATTGAAAGATAATCATAATTCTACTTGTGGTTTGAGGCTAAAGAATTATTGATCCTGAAGCCAACAATTTTCACTTCCTTTTATCTTAGAAAACCTTTCTATCCCTTTCTGACCATAACTAATTCTCTGTTCTGCACAGGCTCATCACATATACATGTAACAAACTGGCTACAAAGTCAGTGACAGAGGCCTCCTATAAAACCTTACACCAAATATTCCTATACTCTTAAGGCAACTACATCATGCACTAACAAATAATTTATGAATGTAATGTTCTCATAAGGATCATAATTATTAAACCTAGCCTTACCCTTGCAAAAAGCAGCTACTGAGTAGCCCCTTCTGAAAACCCTAAGAAGTAACACCTCTAATAATAACATAAGAATGGCAACTGACATCAACAGATTTCTTTTACCTATTGGAGAAAACCACCGCAAGTTCATAGTTAGATGCACTCTTTGTAGCTTCAGCTAACACTGTGACAATTTCCGTCTTTCGTGTACTAGCCATAAGCATATCATACTCCGTTGGAATGACAACTGCAAAGAAATTATCACTTAATTCACTCAAAAATATGTTCTCTACAGCTGCCAATCCTATACGCCGTTTAAGTGCATCAGTCTCTGGGTCAACAATATAAACGGCAAAGTCTGTTATTAATAATATACGCCGTTTCATCTTCCCTGATGCAGTGAATTTCAATACTTTATCAGCAAAGAGAATTTGGTTGTCACCTGCAAAATTCAAATGGAGAACATTAGAAAAATATTCAGATTGTCCACGAAATCTACTTCCTCACTAAGGATGGAATTGGAATCTTCTACTAAGTACCGCCACAGATGCATTAGATTGTCACAGAGGAAAAATCCAAATATTTTTTATGTTTATTTTCCTTTCAATCTGGCATGACTTTTGTTTCAATTTGCGTTGTGAAAGAAAGGTAGGATAAGCACAGTGATCCCACAAGACCCACTCAACCACTATTTCCTCTCCATCATCCTCTCTCACACAAATAGAATAATTAGGATCAAAATTAAATTTCTCCAGAGACCTCATCTAAACCAAAGGGGAACTCTCATCATGTTTAATGTAATAGAAAATTGTTCCTTCTCAACTGAGACATTAGAACGATTATATATATATAGAATGTAACAATATTTAACACTTTTAGGATTCATAATCCATTATTCTAGCAATGAATTCATCTTATAATAATGACCGATTAACTAGAAAGACACAACCCTAGGACAACTAAATGAGAAGGACCAAAGCTTATGCACCAGATACTTCACGTTAAAGTGTAGCACGAGAAATACAATAAGCATTAGACCCATAATTTCATAGTTCATTCACACAACAGTCCTAAATGTTTCAACTTTGAGTTGGTCATTCTAAAATAAAAGCAATGAAATTATCCGATTCCTGTGACCCCAATTTCCTAAATCGTTTCAATTCATATGTACTTTGATGGCAAGGATAATTTCGATGATCTCATCAAGTGCCATCATTTTTAGCCTAATCTTGTGAACTTGAACAAGCAACTCAATACTAACAAGTCCTCCAAAATAAATACCACCTCAAAGCAACTAATTAAAGGAAGAAAAAAAAATCCACAGTCGATTATCAAACAAAAGAGAAAAAAACAAGAAATATAATCATCAAATTACCCAATTCAATCTAACCTAGCTTTTGCAAAGTCTTCATCAAATATGGATTCGAAGGCACGTCTATGTAGTCTCCTTTTACATCTCTATGCAGGGATGCTTTTCTTCGAACCTTGATACCCATGAAGGGCTCTTGGTCTTCACTCACATTGCTTCCCGATGGTTTCAACCGCATTCTACTGTCATCTCCCTCATCGCCATCCACATCGTCGTACTTGGGCAACTGCAAGTCGTCGATTTGGACTCGCCGATTAGACTTGTACTTGCTCATTATTACTGGACAATAGAGCGAGTCTCTGAATCGGAGACTGGCCGAGGGAGTTGGAATTTTGGGAAGTGAAACTGCGGTTGGTGGCGGCTAACGTGCTCTGCCGTGTTCATTGCGCACCATATGGTTGATCTGGATTCTAGCACCAGCCCATCAGATTATTGGGTCCCACGTTTGGGTTGGCATAGGCAAGGCCCGTCCCCAATTGTTGATTCTTCGTGGCTGCGTGTCAGTCTGGCATATGGGCGAATTTTACGACCATTTTATTTAATTAATTTCTTCATAATCAATTTTTAAGTTAAATGAAAGGGTTTTTTTTATTAATTTTAAAATTTTTAATATATATATATAGATAAAATATGATTGGGAATTAATTAAATTCCATCTTTATTAAAAATATTTCAAAATAAAGTCAGTATTTTATTACATTATTAATTTTAAGTAGTAATTGATTAGTTATGTTAAAAAAAATAAGCATCATAATGGTTTTGGTAGCTTATAAAACCCACGTCTGGTTTTGATTTGAAATTAGTTTGATCAAATTTGAATTGGAATAATCAATATATTATATTCATAATCACATAATGGAATATTATAAATAAACATTATAACTAATTTTATTATTTATAATATTTTTATACTTATTTAATATTTATAATAAATATAAATAATTTATTAATATAAACCAAATTTGATAATGAATTTATAAAAAATAAACTATTATTTAATCTTTAAAACGTATGAAAAATTAGTTATTTAATTAAAATATTATATGTTTTATAAAAATAAAAATCCTTAGTTATTTTACTCAAATAAATTAGTCAAAATTTTTACAAATAAACAATTATATTGTTTAATATTTAATTTTAATTATATATATAATATTCAATGAATATAATTTAACTATTTTTCCAAGGATTAATTTAATTATTAATAATATCTAATTCAGTTAAGAAATAAATATGATAGTGTTTTATTTGAAAAAAAAAGTAATAATTTGATTTATAAAACGCAAAGAATATTTTTATTCAATTCATTAAAAAAATAATTAAATAATTAATTTTAAAAAAATTTTAAAAAAATCTCACGAACTAATCTACAAAATTACTAAATAATATTAAAATAATAATAATAAATGAGAGATTATTGAATATTTTAAAAATATAACTGTAATATATCGAATTAATCGTATCATAATACATTAATAAAAAAATTAATTATTAAATTCACATCATTATTAATAAGAAAATAAAATTTATTAATTTTTTTATTTTTTATGTTAATATTTTAAATATATCTAATAATAAATCGCGTGAAACACCCATCTTATTAATTTCGTTGGTCAAACACGTTTAAAATAAAAAGAAATGGTCAAATGACGACATTTTACTTATAAAAGAGAAGCAAACAAACGGAATCAAGCAACATCCAATTGACGACGTCCAGGCTAAAACAAAGCAAGCGACAACGCGGCATTCGCTTGCAGATTCCCAAATTAAAACGACACCGTTGCTTCCATGGATGGACAATGAACTCATTTCAATTTTCACCACCAAAATAATGCAAATTTTTTAAATATTGAGTAATTAATATTATTATTGTGTAATTTTCATTTTCCACCACCAAAAAATAAAAACAGTATTGATTCGACGGCCGCTTTCGGCGAAAAAATGGGTTTTACGTACAGAAAACGCCAAGTTGGGGACCACCAAATACAGAAGAAAATAACTCAATCCGATGGTCGAAACCATCGAACCAGAAGGCGGTCCCAGGAATTTATAAAAGGTCATTACCTCACCCAATCCTAAATTCCTCCCCCAATTTCCTTTTCTTCCTTTTGCTGATTGTTCTCTCCGCGTCCTCTCGAATAAAAATCCTCCTCCTCCTCCTCCTCCTCCTACCCATCCAGAAGCTA
Organism: Manihot esculenta; assembly: GCF_001659605.2. Lineage (NCBI taxonomy): Eukaryota > Viridiplantae > Streptophyta > Magnoliopsida > Malpighiales > Euphorbiaceae > Manihot > Manihot esculenta. Next base: position 28,249,671 of record NC_035166.2, read on the forward strand.
CCACAATCCCCGAGGGAGGATCAATTTCATCTCAGGTATTTTATCTTCCATTTCCTCTCTCTATATATGTATCTCTTTTGTTTCGATCTCTGATATGTGGTGATCTATGCGTTTAATCGCAGAGTTTGAGATGGCTTCCAAGCGGATCTTGAAGGAACTCAAGGATTTGCAGAAAGATCCTCCTACATCATGCAGTGCTGGTATTACTATTGTTATTTATTTTTCGATTTTCTTTTGTTTGACTTGATCCCTCCTGTTATACCTGATTGGTTTTGCAAGTTCTATGCTTGGGTCTTTATGGATTTTTTTCCTCAAAAAAAAGAAATTCTTAGTTGTTTTGGTCGTATAAATTAGCAGCATGGCCTTCCTCTGGAGTCAACAAGTATAGAAAAAAGCAGTATGTTATTGTAGAATGGAAAAGTATTTATTGTCCATGGTGTTGCTTCTTTTATGGGGAATTAACTTGGTTGTGTTGATTGTTTAAGCCTATTTCCATCGAATATTAGTCATAGCTCATCATGGTGGGGATATTAGTTTTTTTCTGATATAAATTGAAATTTTTATTTTGGGTTGGGGTGGTTCCGTGGTTATGACATATTGAAAGCAAACTGGTCAATTATATTTTAAGAGTTCATTTGAAATTACATGTTCTCTATGCATATTCCAAATTCATGTTCAATTCAAACAAAATTTTCTTGTTTATTTTTGAATGTAATTCAAAAAAAAAAAATCGCTTTGTCAGGACCCATTATCTTTTGGTACAAAGACTGCTATTAAGATCTTCATTTGCTGTTCTTCTTACCCTTTTTTTTGGGTTGGGGGCTCGTTCCTGGAAATGTTTTAGGTCCTGTTGCTGAAGACATGTTCCATTGGCAAGCAACAATCATGGGTCCTCCAGATAGTCCATATGCTGGCGGTGTTTTCCTGGTCACTATCCATTTCCCTCCAGATTATCCATTTAAGCCTCCCAAGGTATGTTTTTGAACTCTTCTTGCAACGTAACTTTCAAATTTTTTTAAGATAGTCGGAAATTTCTTCTTTCACCTGTATTGCGAGATTTTTCTCATTTAATCAACGTATTTAATGTACTCTGATTAGATATAATCTCCTCCTGTTATCTGTCTGCCCCCAATATACAATGTGATCTGAGAGAAAATTTAGTGCATATATGATAGTCTGTGCCTCATCTATGGTCTTCGTAAAAAATGGGACCTCATCAATGATACATTGTTCCACTATTTTCTGACATTGAAGAAGAAATGCGCTGTTTTAAAACTTAAAGGAAGCCTTATTATCTGCTCTTATATCAATGTGCACTCTCATTTATTGATTTTATATAAATGTATCTCCCAGGTAGCTTTCAGAACAAAGGTATTCCACCCAAATATAAATAGCAATGGAAGCATTTGCCTAGACATATTGAAGGAGCAGTGGAGCCCTGCATTAACCATATCCAAGGTTCTTATTCTGCAACTCCAAAATCTTTGATCTGGAACTTAGAAAAAGACATTGTTCTTTCATTTATGGATGACGTAATAGTTTTTCAGACAAAGGGACCAGTGATTTATTCTGCTTATCTTTTAAATTTTTTAAGTGAGTTATATAATTCTTGCAACCTATAGAACTGATATAGATGTAGTTTCCTTTTTCATTCTTATCATTCACTCGGTCAATGTTCAGTGAAACCTTAAGCTAACAAAAGACACCTCCCTTTAAAAGAGAAATTTACTCTTTCAAAGGAAAGGACATTGGTTATCTTAGCATTGATATTTATGATTTTTTGCATATAAGAGTCATCACATTCACTGCTTTATTTTTACCATTCTAAATCCAGCTTAGTTCAACTTTTGTAAATGTGGAGCACATGTTTTTTAACTAAATGTGAAGCACATGTTTTAACTAAATGCGGATGCTAATTTACCTTCTTGTCTGGTTGATGTCTAGGTTTCAATTTGTAAATTTTGTTTTCATTTTGCAGGTGTTGCTTTCAATCTGCTCATTGTTGACAGATCCCAATCCTGATGATCCTTTAGTGCCAGAGATTGCTCATATGTACAAGACAGACAGAAATAAGTATGAGACAACTGCAAGAAGCTGGACCCAGAAGTATGCCATGGGCTAAATGCTCTCTGGTGCAATTGAGGAGAAGTCCTTTGTCCTATTCATTTTAATTTTTGTCTATCTGTTGTGTATCAATGCTTGTCTTATCTCCAATCTAAATGGGCTAAAGAAGTCCATAACAAAACCCTAGTTAAAAGAGCAACATATATTTGTTGCTTTCAAATTGATGTATGGATATTATTACGGTGGAACTGTGCCAATATGTCCATTCAACATAAGCTTTATGTGTTCCAATTAAATGTCATCTTATGTTGCTTAAAATACCTACTTGTGCTCCTGCTCCAGTCTGGATGGATGTTCATTTGTGTGGGATATTTGGGTACGTTTGTTGTCTTCGGTCTCATTAGACTTCGCAGGTTCAGGCCCAGAACTTTTTCCCTGCCTCTTGAACCGGATTAGAATCAGATCAGACATTTTCAGTTTGCTCCAACTCAAATCGTTTTTTTTGTTTTTTTTCGTCAGAACTTAATGGTTAGATTTCGTAAAATCAGGAATCGGGAAACCGGATTTCCTAAATCTTCAATTTGATTTAGGGTTTTCGGTTCCATGGAGCACAGTAGCTCTTATTGAAATGGGCAGATGTCCGCTAAATCGGCAAAGCCATGTAGGTACCATAAACGCGAGACCAACTTTGCTTATTATTTTCTCTTTTTTTCGATTGATTGTCAACAAATTTTATAATTGAAAAAAGGAAAAAAGAGAAGAACTGAAATTGATAGAACAGAGCATCAACATACGGTACAGGCTTTGATTTTGAATTTCTCTGTTTGAAACCTATAATGTGTTTAATTTTAATTTTTTTTAATTAATTGTTATGTTCGAAATATGATAAGTGAAATAAATTAATTGTTGAACTTCAAAGTTTATTTTTAAAAGAGTGTGATTTGTTAGATTTTCTTTTTCATGTAATTTATTTCAAAGGAGGCATTATTCATAGAGATTTCCTTAATCAGCAAATTTTTTTGAGGCGTTTCAGCTCTTAGAGGGTGTAGGGGGAAAAATGCCATTTGTGGTGTAGTATGGCTTAACGTTTTAAAATTAAGAGACGGGAATAAAGTTTACATTCATCCCTGTATTTTCTATTGAGTTGGATAAGCCAATTTTAATTCTCAAAGTTAAATAGGCCCATAGTTTTAAATTTAAGCCTAAATACATTTTGGCATATTTAAATATTAATATTTAAAAGATTTTTTTGACAGCGATTTTTTTATTTTCCATATTTTATACTTATTTTAATTAAAAAAATATATAAATTTTATTTTTTAAAATTAAAAAAAAATAATTTTGATTACTAAAAATTTAATATTTTAATATATTAGGATACATTCGACTTTAAATTTAAAGTTATGAATTTATTTAATTAAAAAATAAAATGGATTTATATGTCCTTGATAAAAAATATATATATAGGACAGATTTACACTTATTTCTATTAAGAAACCTTGGTTAATCAAATTGATCCAAATAATAATTTATGATAATTATCTTTCTTGTTGTGCTAAATAATTTAAAAAAATATATCAGTATTTAAGTTCATTGACATGTTTGATCTTTAAAGTTACATCTAAGTTAACAAAATCATTTCGTTTATTAAAAAAATTCATTTGGGTTCAAAATTTTTTAGAATAAAAAGGGAGTTGAATATGGGAGCCTGTGGACTACAGCTTTGAGATAATGGGCCTATAGTGGAATGCGAAACGACCCCGTATAGAATCTCATGGCCTATGAGAATGAGTCTTAGGTCTTTTCTGAGGTCACATGAAACCACTGGCTACTGCCACTCCTAAAACACTCCAGATTAGCTTCTTAAAAAATAATAATATTATAACTCCATTTTGCAATATTTATGATTAAGCTAACACATTTTTTCTCATTATATTTTGTCAACTATATTTCAATTTAAATATAAATTTTAGACAATTTCCTTTTAATAAAAAAAACATATGTTAAAAAACCCATTATTAATTAATTAATTAAATTTAATCATTATCTTTAAAATTTTTATTCATATTTAAATCAAAACGAATTGAATAGTATTAATTCAATTCACAAATTATAAAATTAATAAATTTGATTCTCATATAATCTGTATTCTCAAGATTTTATAGGTCATGGAGCCATATTAATTATAACGTTGAATATAAATGTATTAATAATTTCGTACATAAAAAAATATATTATTAAATATTATAATATCATATCTAGTGTAAGCCCATATGTCAGCTTGAAGTTAAGAGCTAAGTCCAGAAGGCAAGAACTGAGAGAGAGAGATGCCTACTGCCTAGCCTAAGCCTAGGTATTCAAACTCCAATTTATTATGTTCTTGTTCCCCATAAAAAACCAACTTTACGTGTTTTGCTTGGCTTTAAATAAATCCCACAGGACATGGTGACCCATGTCGTTTATATTGTTTATTTTATATATAAATATATTAGAGGAAGATTAATATTATTAATTACACGTGTCAAATCTTCACCTATACAGAAATCTAATAAAGTTTAAAATGTAGCTAGAGATTAAAAGCAAATGGGTCGTGCCCACGAGTGGAGAGGGCATGGTCCCTGGAAATCTGGTTCATTAGAATATAAACCTAACCCCTTTAACCTAATCTCAGTTTCAAGGGACAAAACTTAAGGGTATCTCAGTTTTCATGTAGTTGATAAATAATAATCTATTAAAAGAGAAAAATCACAAATTAGCTGTGCCATTGCTATATTCGATTAATAATTAATCTTTTAATTTAGTTAATATTATCCTAATTAATCACTAATCATTGAAGTAAAGATCTCATTCTGATGAAGAGCATTAGCCTTTTTGAAGCCTATATTAATAGATCATGTATCAAAATAACTACACAACTAAATATAAAATTTAATAAAATTGAATTTCTAATTTATAAAGACAGGGAAAGAATTTTTCATGGTTTTTTTGGATTTTTAAACCCAATGATTGTAAAAAATCTCTTAATCTAATTAAAAAGAAAGAATAAAACATGTCCTTTAATCAAATCCCTCGTTTTGAGGCTAAGATGATTTCGTTTCACAAACTTCCTAATATACAATCTCTCTATCTTTCAAAATCCATATACCCTTTTGGATTCCACACCTCATTCACCACCCAAACCAAAAAATAAATAAATAAAAGCATTCGCACAAGTCCAACACAATGTGTTGTGTAATATATAAATAAATAAGGATTAGTTTAGGTTAAGTCCCTCATTCCAACTTAACACATCACCCCACATGGGTGTGTTTGGTCTCCGAGAGAGGGCGTAACTGGCGCCGGTCACCGGCAGTTCAACAGTGAAGTACTGTCGGTGGGGCCCAAAAGGAGAAGCCACCCATTGTCATCAGGTCTCGAGACAAGCAGTATACAGATAGGTTAATGTAGTTTGCATGGCTTCCAAAAATCTTTTTGCCATAAGATACGTATATGTCCTAATTAATGCTATATATAAAGAAAATCAAGAAAGCTGAAACCATGTAAAGAAGATATTCTGTTGTGAATTCTTGAAGATGCGATGCGAGGGCCATTTTGACCTATTACTTTAAGTTTGTGCACTGAATTTTGTAAATGTAGAAACCCAACTAAGCTGAGGTGAACATCGCTTTCTTTAACCCACGATGCTTCCACGTCTTCGCGGTGATCTTCAACAACATGAAAAATATATATATTTTTTCCTTTTAGGGTCTCTCCAAGCGGAGTTCATAGCAGCACTTCATTTCCTTTTGGTCCATATAATATAAAAAAATTCATTTTAATTTTAAAAAATATATAAAAATATTCAAAACGTTTTTTGAAAATATTTTAATATATTTTTTATTTTTTATTTATTTCTTCATTTTGCCATTAATTACACTAAACATTGGGTTTAAGATCTCTCACTCTGAAAATCAAATTAAAATTCATCTTAATAAATTACAATGCATAATTACTGCTTGAATTTGCTGCTATATATTATAAATACAAGGTAAATAATTTTCGAATAATTATATTTATTTTTATTATTATAACATAAAAATAACATTTTACTTTTTACAATAGATAAAAATTACATCTAAAATTATAATATCATTGCATATAAGAGAAGTCATTTATTAAAATATATTATTTTATTATAATAAAAAGTTATTTTAATAATATTAAAATAATAATTTTACACTCACTAATAAAATACAATTTCTTTAATCGCAGCATGTAATAGTTTTATATTTAGTGATCAAAAGTGTTAATAGGGACATCACCACTTGAAATTTTAATTTTCAGTGAATATAAATTTATTTTTAATAGACGGTTGCTTTTAGTCTTTTCATTTAAAAAAATTAAAATATTAATTAAATATAATTTTATTTTATATATTAATAAATAATTCTTAGATATTAATTTATATAATTTTATATATTAAAACGAACTTTAAGTAATTTATATAATTGTATACATTGAAAGGAATTTTAGGTAACTATCAGTATTATATTTTATATAAGACAAAATTTTAGTATTTAAAATTTGAAAATACTTTTAAATATTAAATTATAAATAAAAAAGAAAAGTTGATGCCACGTGTCTGCATATTATATATTAGTTTTATTTTAAATATAATTTAATAATTTTATTTTTAAAATAAAAATATAAACTTTTGTTAATAATAAAATTATTTATTAGTTATCATTTTATTTTAAATTGTTAATGAATAAATTTTAAATTATAATTTACAATTTAATGTATATTAATTTACAGTAAAAATAAATTTTTGATAATTATTATTCTATTTTATATTAAATAAAATTTTAATATTTAAAATTTAAAAATACTTTCATATAATAAGTTATAAGAAAGTAAAATAAAAGTGTTCTACTGCAACAACAGTTCAAAATAAGTTACTGGTATTATAAAATAGGGTTATGTGACAAGATTTTAATAAGTCGATATACAGTTCTACATGTGAAAAGAAAGATCCCGATGTCATAACACCTGATATTTCACATAAAGTTACCGTCAACAGGTATACTCTAGCAGATCTCCATGAGATCCCCAATTAATTAGCTAGTACCAATCGAATTTTTAAAAATATTATAATTAACTCCATTTTTTTATAGTATAAAAACTAATGATTGTAAAGATCAAAGTACGCTTTCTTATACAATCATTTTTAAATTCTAAACAATTCCTTAGATTCGCTTTTTTTATAAATTTATTGATTTAAATATTGGAGTGGCCGTTATAGTTGTTATCCACTCATGTTCTCTTTCTTGCAGAGTAACCAATGGCGACACAGCTGCGTTTCGATCACATTATTTAGTTTTGTAGCCTAGAAATTCATTGAATTCTCTCTGTTCATTTGGATTTAAACCGATCTCTTATCCGTTCTCTTAAAAAAAAATATTTCTTTTCTTGCTCTCGAAATGGCTGACAGTTCACGAGCTGCTGCTAAAGTTGCCACTAATGAGTGCGCTATCATTTCTCCCACTCTTGGCAGTAGACAAAACGCACCCTCTATAGTCAATGAAGCAGATCTCAACAATCTGAATAACGAACAAATGTTTCAATATATCAAAAGGTTGCAGGCTACTCTCGAGCAATACAAGACTCGGGAGGAGGCATCATTTATGGCTCCCAGAGGAGAGGAGGATGCCTCCGTTGATACCCCCAAGGACTCAAAAAGAGGCAATTCAGACAAGGTCCAAAGGAAAGTTGGTACAGGCTGTTCAAAGGTACCAGAAGGAGCAGGAGGAGGACTATGGCTTGGGCGATGCCTCGTCCCTATTAGAGGAGATCTTAGTAGAAACTTTTCCAACCAAGTTTAAGCTGCTGAGTTTGGACAATTATGACGGGATAGTAAATCCCAAAAATTACCTGGCGATCTTTAGGACGACTATATAGATTCAGGATGTCAATAACTTTGTATTGTGCCAAGTGTTTCTGTCAACACTCACAGATTTGGCTTAGAAATGGTATCAACATCTAAGCCTAGGTTTAATTCGGAACTTTACGCAATTCGCCATGTTATTTAAATTCAAATTTATTACTTGTGCACCTCCTAAAAAGCTCTCTTCTGACTTGCGAAAGGTTTGCCAAGGAGAGGGCGAGTGAAGGAATGAATTCAGCCGCTATGTACCAACAACTAATAGACAAATCTTAAAAGTATATTAGGTTGGACGAAAAATTCTAAGCGTTGAGAGAAGACAAAAGTATGAGTCAAAAGCAAAACTAAAAGCCAGAGAGGTAAAGATATGAAGGAGACCGCAGAAGTTACTCAGTCTCCCGAAGAAGAGATGATCAAAGTAAGTATAAGAACTATACTCCATTGAACGACTCATAAACATGTATTCTAATGTGGATCAGGAAAAATAACAAGGAGGTTAGGGGGCCTCCCAAACTCAACCCTGAGAGAGCTAAAAGGCGAGACAGGATTAAATACTGCCGCTTTCATAAAGACCACAAACATACAATGGAGGAGTACCGACAACTGAAAGATGAGATTGAGAGGTTAATAAGGGACGACACACTTTGAAAGTTTACCAGAAAGAGTAGGAAAAAGAGGAGACATGAACCTGAGGCAACAACTCGCAAAATCACCTTGACAGTGAACTTGTAGGGCTGTTCATGTACTTGCAGGAGGACCCAACGATGGTAAGAAAAAAAATAAACGAGTCGTAGAAGATATCCTGAATGTTCAACGGTAGAATCAGGTCACATATCTTTAATGAATGAGACTTAGTTCTTAAAAGAATAGATGTAACAGGAGGTAATGACGGGTTTAGTAAGTTAGGCGAAAACTGAAAATGACTGTTTAGGGTCTCAAAGGTTATTTGTCTAGACTCTTATAAGCTGGCCAAGTTAAATAGCCGAGTCATTCTCCACTCCTTGAATATTTATAATTTGAGAAAATTTTATCAATACCAGTTAACGATGTATTTTTCATGTGTTGTGTTATTCAATGACAAGAAACTATGAAGTTGCCTCCTTCAAAAAGGCTACAAGGTAGGTTCCACTAGGCCATAACCCAGATGTTAGTCTTGCTAAATAAGTCATCTTATACCAGGCCACAAGTCAGATTCCACTAGGCCATAATCTGAGTGTTAGTCCCGCTAAACAAGGCATCTTATGCCAATCCACAAGGCAGGTTCCGCCAAGCCATAATTTGAGTGTTAGCACCGCTAAATAAGATATCTTATGCCAGGCCACAGAGTGGGTTTTGCCAAGCCACGTGATTGAGTGTTGGTCCCGTTCTGCAAATTTTTCAAGTTATTTATTTTATGGCTACTAGTTAGGCTAGTGGCCAGGTGTTATGTCCAATTAATGAGCAAATTTTAGTTATTCTTTGGTGAAGGCAATGATTACTAAGTTCTTTAGTCGGGTGTTAACCCCTTAAATATTCTTTTAAAGAGATTATTTACGTCTTGTCTGACGATGGTTGAATGAGAGTTATGAATGGAGACAAAGCATATAAACTGTGAAAATAGTGACAAGATATGAGAGAAAATATTTTGTTCATAAAAGATTATATAGGAGGAGAGATATCTTCAGGTTCCTCCTCTCGAGTCTCTATTACATTGGTATTTTCTCCGTCCCTTACATTTTCTACAGAGACTCGGCCTGTGTCTTCAATCTTCTCTTTCTCCGGGAAGATATTGTCTATCTAGGTAAAGTCTTATGAAGGAAACCATTTCACCATTTCCTCTTGACCGAGTCTTGACCCTCGGCGAACATTTCCCCTCCTCGGACCACCATCTCTTAAAGTTCTGCTTCTAATTCAACGATCTTGGTAGAGGCGACTAGGTTCTTCTTAATTTGAGATTGAAACTTCTGGACTTGGCGCTGAAGCATGGCTACTTGATCATCAGCTACTTTTGTCCGATTCTCAAGGGCTGATTTTGAAGTATTTTCATGGTCTAGGTCCGTCTGGAGCTTATCCACCGACTCTAGTGTCCCCTTCATCATACCCCCTACTTTCTCAACCTAAGCCTTCAGCTTCAGGCATTCCTTTTTTAGTAGACCTTTATTTGACTCTTGGGCCCCAAATTCTCACCTTAGAGCCTTGTTCAGCTCCTTAACCATGTATGCACAATGGGCACTCTCCACGGCATAATGCATAATATTGTCGAAGAGGCTATCTATTTTAACTGTGTTCAGGTGATGACGGTCCTTAGGCCTTAAAGCATTCTTGGCTATGGGGACTAATAGGCGGGGTTCCTCAAGAAAAGATGTCATCTAAGTTAGCGTTAATGCCAGGTGTTGGATGCTACAAGGCCATTGGAATTCAACACCAGCATTCTCGACTGTCGGCTCAACAGAGACAGAGAGTGCTGCAAAGTCACCACTTGTAGAAGACTTGGGCTAAATAGGGACTGATTCTTCTATTACAGGAGGGGTGGAGGAGGAGGAAGCATGATAATCTCCTTGGTATGACAAGCTCATTTAGGAAGTGGACTGGTCGTTCCAGTAACTGCTTTGCCCTTACGAGCGGCGCGTGCTGTCTCGACAAACTTGTTTCGTGACCCAACCATATCTACATAAAATACGAGGTGAGTAAGAAAGGTAGTTTCAAAAATAAAAGGGTTAGAAAGAAATATATCATGCACACTAGCATGTGACGTGCTTTTCCAGCTAGTTGGAAGGCTAGGCTAGTGAGGTAGCCTGAGCTTGGTCAGCCTAAGTATGGGTTTGCCAGGACAGAAAGACGTTCCTCACTGCGATGGTGATATCAATCCTCTATGTCGAGGCTATCATCTGGAGGAAGTTCAAAGACTCCTCCTCATCATGCGTGGCTGGACCCTATCCTTTCGAAACTTCACATATAGATTCTAGTCAATTTGGAGCCATCCAAAATCTCTGAATACTCGGTGATATAGGATGAAAAACTTATTTTTCTAGTGTTTGAGGGATGAGAGTATCCGGTCAAAAAGGGTTTGACATTTTCTCCCGTTGAAGTATGAGAACTCTTCGTTCTTTCGGGTTCCTAGCTAGTACAATTGGGAGAATAGAGCAACATTCGGCTCGATCCTGTTATTGAAGCAGAGGAAGCAGAAAGCCACCAAGATCCTCCAACTGTTGGGGTGCAGTTGGGCGACTGCCAACTTATGGAAATAAAGGACTTTAATGAAGAACGGGTCTACTGAAAATCGAAGACCCACCTTCAGCTGCTCCTCGTAGATTATGATGGTATCCTTTGCAAGGATTCAGTTATCCACGCGAATGCTCGGAGATGGAGCAAAGACATGGAAGATTTCTCGAGAAATTTGGTATTGGTCGTAGAGATAATCTACATCCTTCTCAGTTAGCATGGAAGGAGTATCGTTTACCAGGACGTTTTCATGGTCATGGACCGCCCTCAGTGGGACAACGGGAGCAAGAGCATAGATGGGGCCATCAGACGAGGAGCTGGAGTTGAACTTCCACTAGATGCAAAAGAAGAAGTGTTTCTATTCATTGCCATGAAAGTGAAAGTGAAAGTGAATAGGAATTAGCTTAAGTGTGCATAGTCGAATCTTTTCTTAAGAAAAGAAGTCAATTATGAGTAAAAGTGATATTTAGAGGAGAAGTAGAATTTTTATATGATGGTTTCGATGGCATGTTTTGAATGTGACTCGAAGAACAAAATAACCATCATTTATGATTAGAGGCAAGCATAGCAATGCGAGTATAGAAAGCCAATCTAGATATGCCACGTGGCCAAGATTGTGAAGACAACTGCCATCTTCAAATCTGAAGAATCGAAAACCGGCGGAGGACCTCTGATATAACACAACAATCGCCTAAAGTAAGCCATAAAACATGGCCACGTAGCAAGAGTCTAATAAACCAATGCGCGGTCCCACCGTGAAAAGAAAGACCCGAACACTATAGCACCTGATTTTTCATATAGACTCGCTTTCTCCTAAATAGATCGAGTCTTCACATAAAATTACCGTTAGCATATATAATCTAGCAAATCCTTATTACGCCTGTAATCACGGGATTACCGATCAATTAGTTAGTGTGATTCCCTATCAACAAACCGGTGCCAGCCAAATTTTTAAGAAATGTTATAATTAACTTCATTTTCTTACAGTATAAAAACTAATGGTCACAAAAATCAAAACACACATTTTTATACAACTACTCTTGAATTCTAAACAATTACTTACATTTGACATTTTCTTTATTTTACTAAATTGAGTGTTGTAATGGCTGCTATAGACGTCATCGACCTCATACTGTCTTTCTTGCAGAATAATCAATTATAGGACAGTTTCATTTTGATCACATCAAAGTTATATATATATATTTCTTTGATAAAAAATATAACTGATCATTATTGAAAATGTGATATTAATTTTAATTTTTTTAATTAATATATAAAGAGTATATATTAATTCAAGAATAAAAGAAAAAATTACGCTGATTACCTTTTTTTTTTTTTTCGCTTTTGTTGATATGTGTAGTTTTAATAATTTTAGATAACTCACATAAATTTTTTTATTTTCTTATATATTGTGAAAATGAAATTGTGTATTCTTGGAAAGGGAAAAAAAGAAAAGAGAATAATCGGTAATTTTTTTTATAGGTAAGGAGAGACCAAAGTTAGAAGATAAACAATAGGGGAGAGAGGAAAAAGAATTTTTAGTTCGTATTAATATAAAAACTTATAATTATAAGTAAGGGGGAGTTTAATAGAAGGCAAATTAAAATTTGAAGAGTTTTAAGAAAATAATTAAAATTAAATAATTAAATTAAAAATATACTAAAAATTGAGTGATTATAAATTAAAATTATCTAAAATATTTGATTGCTAAATATAAATTTTACGTTAGCCTCTCTGACTATAAATTTGTGTTGATCATCAGATATATTATCTCGATAAAGTGTTGAGAAGGGAAGATATTGTGGGTCTCAGCCTTAGACATATGCATTCTGTCCCCGTGACTGGCACATATGTTCAATGTGATTGTCGTTTTTCATTCTCATTCTCATCGTTTTCTTTCAAATTTTGATTTCCTTTCAATTCTCTTTTTATAAACTTTAATTTTCCTTATTCTTTGTCTTCCATAACTTTATTAAGAGGTTGGGGACTGTAATAGAAAAAGGAAAATTTAAAGTCTCTTTTTCGTCATTGATATTGCAGGTGAAGCATGCTAAGCTCTACCTCGAAAAGTGCTCGTCTGCCTTCTTTCTTTTAGTGCTTTCTATATTAAATAGATTTGGGTTAATGGGTTTGATTTTTTTCTTTATTTTTAATTAAATTATTATATTATAAAAATAATAATATTATCGCATATTTATAAAAAAAAACAAGTAAAAATTGAAATGAATTGATAGTCATACAAATTGAAACGGGTATTAAATTTTGATATTTTTATTATTTGAAAGTGATAACCTTCATATCTTTCTTAGTCCAGAAATAAGGTCGGATCCAAAAGAAAGTCACATATTCAAAACCCATCAGATCATACGCTCGAAAGACGGCTCGACTTCACGAGCCTAAGCCAGCGATCCAGGACAATCCGGATTAGATACGAGCACAAGCCCAATAGGGGAGTAGGCCCAATCACTCACCAACCCTGTTCACATGCGTGCCAGGGTGAATTAAATGGCCGCCTGCGTGGAGAAGAGGCCTGACACGTCCGTACGTACGGGCCTGAAGGACACAGACAAATAGCACTATAGACGTGGGGGAATCTCTCTTCTGGGGTCTCTTCTCTTCTTCTTCCTTCTCTTCCTAGACTCCATTTTTATTTTCTCTCTGCAACTCTTGCCTAAATATACTACTCTAATTCATAAAATTTGACTTAAACGTCGGAGGGTCTCCACCGGGGTATTTCTGGTAAACCCTTGACCATTTTTTCTTATTTTGCAGGTCGTTTGATTAAACAGAATATTGAGAGATTCATTTGATAGACCCATATAATGGATCATTGAGAGATTCATTTGATGGACCCATATAATGGATCATGAAGAAAGTCAGATCTATGATGAAGTAGGAGGAGAAAAAAATTTATCAGAAAGTCCCTGTGGAAAAATTATATACTACACTGTTGATTTTACATATATATATCTAGAAATATAAAAATGAATAAATGTTTGAAAAAAAAAAGTAATTAGACATGAAAGAGTATGAATAGCCGGTAAAACACTGGAATCAAGGGCATCTAGGGGTTGATGCCGATTAAGTTATTTGATGATTAAGGAGATGATTTGAAGGTAAAAGAGTAGAGAAATGAAGCAAGCAAGCATAAGGATCTTGGACTTGATGCTCATTGACTTATCTCCAGCTACTTTGTTTTAGCAATCCACCAAATATATATATCCAAAAAAAAAAAAAAAGGTTTAGATATTTGAGTATTGTATGTATAAGTGAGCAGAGCATCAGTGATTTTGTCTAATTTGGTGTATTTCCATAGCTGTCTTTTGTTTATATTGTTCACTTGGCTCAATGGGTGGGGGGCCAGTGTCCGAGAACCTGCGAAACTTTCATGTTTGTCTTTGCTAATCCATACAACTCTTTCTTTGTCTCTCTCTAAACATGGGATCTTTAACCTTTCTTTCTTTCTCTCTCTCAAAATATGGTTTCTAGGAAAATGTTTATGAGAAATTAAATGGCCTGTTTTGCTTTTGCTAATTAAGTTCTTCTAAATTCCCAAGTGAAAAAATTAAACTAAATCGACAACTGTTACTGACCAAAATCATGCACGACAACTTCATTGTGTTGTAGCTGCAATTTCGCTTTTTTCCATTGTCCTCTCATTGTTCATTACTGGACTATTGCTTCACCTTTTTATCATAAAATCAATAAACTAAGAATGACTGAACGTATATAGAAAGACAACTTTTCATTACTTAGCCTCATAACTAGTATTAAGTTGAAAGCTGATCGGGTTCTTACAATATTTTTATAATACCCTTCCAAGGACAGAATATCTTTAGGACTGTGCCAAAGACTTGAAATCCAACTAGCTACTGTATACTATACTGTGGATGAAGAGTTCCTTGAGTGGTTTAGTTCCAAGGAAGTTGATGCGAAAAATATGGTACAAAAACAAAACAACATCGTCATGTGAAAATAGCTTCCTCATTATTACAATCACACATATGTAGTCTGTTTAGATTATACATGCAGGCGTGCTAACTCCTATATACGCGTGACCCCTTTCTATTTTCTTCTGCTTGCCCTCCATACTCTCTCTTATCTTTCTAATCACAAACAGCTCATGCATAAACCAAAATCTCTATATCATCCAAATCGGCTATTCCCATGATTCAATTCTTGCTGGTCTACCTATCCATCACCTGGGGACACGTGGTTACATAAAAACAAACAAAATTAGTCGGCTTCTTTGTTTCTTACATTGTATGTTCAAGTTACCAACAAAACCTTTTGCTATGAGCTAATCCCTTGTGATTCCAGATCATTCGATTCGACTTAGGTTCTTTTTTTTCTTTCTTGTCGTCAAAATATATTTATTACATCAATATTAAATCATTGTTTAGTCCAGTAATTAATTAAACATCGTAGATTATGTCTTTTTATTCTTGGTAAGCTAATGTTCGTCATTAGTTCCCTTGAACCTTGGAGCTTTAATTCAAGGACATGCAATTCGATGATGACAAATTGATGGAATTAGGCGGACATTAATACTTACTATTACTCTACTGTTGTCAATAATCAGACAAAAAGAAAACAACTTATTTGGTTCATTGCTTATCCTTCAAGTTTTTCCTTTAAGTTCCTCCACTGCAAATATATTTATAATTCTGTTTGTTTTATAAAAATTATTTTTATATTTAAAAAAATATTTTTTTTTTACATTTTTTAGCATTTAAAATAATTTGAAATATAAAAAAAAAGTTACTAATATATTTTTTTATAAAAAATATTTTATAAATATAAATTATTTTTTAAAATAAATTAAATTAAATTATTGATTATTAATGATCCAGTTCTAGTGAAATTCTATATGCGGACTTCATGCAAATTTCACATTTTCATTTACACTTGGAAACACATTTTCTTTCCTTTCATGGAAAAAATTAAAAAGTAACCCTAATTTAGAGAAGAATGGTAATCCATGCATGCATTTTTCACTAATATATACTAGTTAAAGATAATTTTAATTAATCATTAATAATTTTTAATTCAATGCATTTCTAAAAATGGGATGTCTTTAATTTAAACCTCTATTAGAATGAAATTTTTTTAAAAAAAAAAGTAGATGAAATGTATTCTAAATGCTTTTTAGGTTAAGATGCTAACAGAAACACAGAATTAAAATAATAATTATATTTAGGTCCGAAAGAAATAAGAAGAAAACGTTTTTCTTTTGTATCTCATTTCCCTTTTATTTGATTGATGAGAAACGATAAAACATTGAAAATAAGTCATTGGAGAGAGTGTACGGTCGGTCCAACTTCACTTGTCCATATGATGATATAAGAGTGTAAATCCTGACCATTCATGCAATGTCCATGATGCCTGATGTTTTTGCAGTAAAAACTGGACTTTGGTTGGCAACAAATTCACCGGAGGAGAATTGCTGATGACCGTCAGGTGAGAAGCCGGAGATTCTCATCTCACTTCCTGACCAGATGACGAGGGATCAGTATTTTTAAATATTTGACACAATCAAACTCTAATAAAATGAATTTAAATAATTATAATTAAGTTAAAAATTTTAAAAATTAATATTTATTATGAATTCCAATTAAGTTTGAGTTTTATATATGAATATTAACTATTCAAATCAGTTTATATAAATAATTAATTTAATATAAAAATATATATTTTATATATTTTATTTAAAAATTAAAATTTAAATATTTTTTAAAAATATTAAATTTTTTAAATAAAAAATATTTTTTATATAAATTATTAATTAAAATATATGAAATTAAATGAATTCAAATTTTAATAATTTAGATTAATTTTCAATTTACTTCAAATCGAATTCAAATATTATTAATATAAATCACGTGTAAATTTGGATAATTTAATTTTTGAAAAACTTTCGACTCCAACTGCCATTCAAAAATTTGAAAAATTATTTTTTTTTCTTTATATACTTTATTACAAATATATTATTATTTTAAATACATTTAAAAATACAGGTAATTCAGATTTTAACTTTCCTTTTCTTAAAATAAATACATAATAAACTACATCAGAAAGTTGTCATTGGAACAAAAAGATGTTTAACAAAAAAGGAAAAATTCCATAAATCATGGTTGGAATTCCATAAAAGACGTATACAGTTATACATTTAGTATAGATATTGTAGTTTGGAATCTCCAAATTAAGAGATGTGAAATAAATATGAATTGAAGGCAAATGTTTTGAGTTTTTCAGAGCGTGTCTTGCACGGGCCATAAGAGGAAGTAAAATAAGCATGTCTCGGTTGTGCAACTGGGGAGAGCAGAGAAAGCTCAGAGACGTACAAAACCAAATTATAAATGGCGGCGAATTCTAGGTTGCCGGCCATGTTAATCCTGACTGTAAAAAAAGAAAAAGTAAATTTAAAAAGATTACAAGTGAACAAACCAAAAAATAATTCAACTCGAAACTTTCAAAACGTAAAAACAGTAAATTAAAAAAAAAAAAATCCAAAATCCACTCTTAAGCCAGCACAAATGAAGTGTAAGACAATATTAAACAAATCACATTCCCAAATCAGCCTTCTCCGACTTTACCCAACCACCAAAGATCTAACAATTAATCAGCTATCAATGAAACTCTATAATCATTTTTAAGGTGGAGAAATAAAAAAGTTAAAAAAAATAAAAAATTACAGACATATTAAGCGATTTAAGTGGTCAAACAAGTGATGTGTTCCTAATTCTGCATACTTGACCACCTAATTTAAAAGGGACCCGGGTATCTTGGGCCTCACGTGACAGGAATCACGCCACTCGAGATGCTGAGTAAGCGCCTTATGATCTCTCCAATTGGGCCAGATTTGTCATGGACCTCTACCACTATAACTCGGTTCAACACCGAAAATTAGAGTAATTTTTTTAAAAAAGTATTATAAATACTATTAAGTAGAAATTTAATAAAAAATAATTATTTTTTATGTTAATAATTAGAGTATATTGATTTAGTTAAAATTTGAATTTTATCAAATAATAAAAATGTGAAGATTGCAATATGCGGCGGTCCGTATAGTGTAGGTTCGGCCGTGGCCGGAATCTTCAAACGGTGCGGATTTGATATGACCTGCCTCTAACTAATTACCCATCAGCAAATATATTAATATTTTATTTTGTATAGTAATTACAAATAAAAGAATTAAAAAAAAAAAAAGAATTGAGAAGGGAAATTAAATATGAAAGGAAATACTAATAATGGGCGTTTTCCAATTTCGGCTGTTGGGATCCTATAAAACAGCGATTTCAGTGTTTTTGGTATCGGATGCTTCTCTCCTTAGACCTTAGTACTCGAGATTTTCCCCCGTACACTTCACTTCCATTCTCTCTCTCTCTCTCTGGTTTCCATCTTTGAGTGAAGATTCTTGGGCATTCTTTGCTAGATATTGATTGTGATCTCTACCAAATCACCTTCCAAGATTGGAAAACAACTGGTGAATATCCAAGACGAGGTGTATACAACTAGGAAGAATCTAGGAGTCCCTTCTCTGCTCCTGTTTCAAGTCTGTTGCTTCCTCTTTATTGCCTCTCTCTTTCTTGTTTAATATCCGAGTTCTTCCTGGACACGGACACTGTGTAGTTGCTCTGTTAAAGGGTTGTTTTTCTTTTTTTAACCCATCCTTTGAAGTCCTGAAAGGTTGTTAATTTCAATCCATTTTTCCCTTTTTATGTCCTTTAGGCAGATTTCTGAATCGGCCTTGTCTCTCGTTATCTCCACGTATTAGTCTTCTTCTTCACGGCTCTTTCCCTTTTTCTTTTTTCGTGTGCTCTTTTTCTCTTATCTTTTCATGCGAATAAAGAATCTGGGAAGTTAGAGGAAATACTTGCACAAGAGAAGAGAAGAGATGATGGACCAAAGTATCCTATGTCCGATGAAATACACGGAGCACAGAAAAGTTACTAAGAAGTTCATAAAACCTTCCTTAAAGCCCAAAAAGGTCGCCGATGAAAGGAGTCGGTTAGAGCACAACAACCCACCAAGAGTTGTACGGATATCTGTCACAGACCCCGACGCCACCGATTCCTCCAGCGACGAAGAGGGTGAGTTGTTTCGCAGCCAACGAGTGAAGCGGTATGTGAACGAGATTTGCATCGAAGCTTGCTCCAGAGACACTCTTGCCGTTTCCAATGGGCGAAAAAGACCTGCTAGTGTGCTTCCGGCATCATCTCACCGGCCAATCAAACTCAATACAGCAAGCACCAATGGCAGAAAGTTCCGTGGAGTTCGACAACGACCTTGGGGTAAATGGGCTGCAGAGATTCGAGATCCTGCAAGACGTGTCCGGTTATGGCTAGGCACCTATGACACTGCTGAAGAGGCTGCTATGGTTTATGACAATGCTGCAATAAAGCTTCGAGGACCTGATGCTTTAACCAACTTCATAACACCACCCTCGAGAGAAGAACAACAGGAAGAGGCTGAAGCAGAAGCAGAAGCAGAACAAGTAGAAGAAAAGCCAGAAATTAATGTGACTTCAACTTCTGGCTATGAATCCGGCGATGAGTCTCACAATCTCTCATCTCCGAAATCTGTGCTGAACTTCAGAGCTCAATATTGCAGCGATGAATCTGAACTGAAGAAGCCAGTAGAATCGGTAGAGAAACCAAAAATAGAAAGTAAACCGGTTGAAGAAGTAATGCTTCAAGAGTGTGAAGGGGAAACGAATGTGTCCGACGAATCAGCAGAGTATCTATTACCGCTGGACTTGCCCTTCTTGGAGGAGCCATTCTTGAATGATTTCTTCAATTTTTCGAGCACAGGACCTTCACTCTTCGATGACACGATAACGACGACAACTAGCACCGTTTTACAAGAGAGTTTATCGAGTGAAGATTTCAGTGACATGTTCTTGGAGACACCCCAAGACTTTGGAACATCTTTGTCATCGTCCATGTGCCAGGAGGACGACTTTTTCCAAGACATCGGAGACTTATTTTTCTCAGAACCGCTAGCTGCTCTCTGAGATGAGACCCAGGAAAGAGGAAGTCCTCATTATCTAGTAGTAACCAGTTGCCGCCGTTTTGCTTGCCGATTTCACGGCAAATTTTGTACCGGCGACAATGTTTTTTCGCCTAGTTTGCCTTGTTTGTTCGTTTTTCTTTTTTCTTTTTTTTTTTTTTAATTATCAAGCAGTTTTGTGACTATATTATATATATGATTATTTGTTAAAATATCTCCGTTCAAAAGAATGGACGGAGGAGTGGAGTTCTTCTAAGATTTTGTACTTGTTATGTATTCTAAAAAATAATTTCCAATTCTTTTGGTAATTGCATAATTAATATTATTTTTCTATTATAAAAATGTAAGGTGACACAGTGGCATTCTTTTTGCCCCACACGAGTTCGCGTGATTTGCGGTTGTGGCCGGTCGAATGAGTCGAGTCGGTCACTCATGAATGTGAACTCAAAGGCTTCCAATTTTTAATTTTCTTTTTCAACTGTGAATATCTACGCTATCCACGCGAACAAATTGGCCTTTCAGTTCCTGTAGTGTTCGTTAAAGCCGTGCGGCCGCAAAGCAAACCCAATCAAAAGAAGCTCACAAAAAGGCTAAACAAAAAAGGATTAGTATATAATTAAGCAGGATTTAAACGGGATTATTGTTATGGTTAGCTATTCCATTAATTATATATTAGGCTATGATTAATGTGGACCAATTGCTTCAAAAGAGAAATGGGTTTGGATTTATGTTGATTTGGATCAAAGGGTTCGAGTCAGATTCAATACTGAGTTGGGGTTTCATCGATTTGGCACATTATTAGCTTCAATATCAATTCATTACAATCCTAAATCTGAAATATTGTCAAAGAGTTTGTTGATGAGTGGCGGGGGGTTGGCTATGTGGGAACCGAAGAAATAGCGGGAGCTTGAGGAATTCAAGTACTTTTTCTCTTAGAATAAACTAATTAAGTAAAGAATGAAACATTTTGATTCTTTATGATCATATTCCCATGTAATGATTTAGTTTATTTCTCATCTATATAGATAATGTCTAAATTGTTTATTAATTGAAAGCTGAAGAATTTCAATTAAAGTGATGAAAATTCTTTTGAGAAATCCATATTTGAAGGGAAATACGAGTGTGAAAAAGAAAATTAATATTAAGAAAATAGGATGATTACAAGTCTTGAAATTAATAATCCGAAATTGATGAAGAATGTTTGAGAGGGTCCCTCAATCACGCTGTACCTAGGATTGTTTCTTGCTTGTACATTACTCAAAGAGGATGTAGCATTAAAATCATACATACACTTCACAGTTATTTCCAAAACCCACATGACCAATGTCGTTTTCTCTATTATTCAAGGTTGTTGGTCAACAGTTTAGATACTTTGAGATCATGAAAATTTATTTAAAACAAATAATATTGGGGTATTTTTCAATAGAAATTGAATTTTTAGCACTTGAAAGAAATTAAAGGATTGTATAAAGTTGTAGTTATTGGGAAATTAAAGAAAATGTTAAGTTGATGATTAGCTTGTATGAGCAGTGGTGCTTGCTTCACTGTTAATCAAGGAAACATAAATAACATGCACATCAAAAGGTCCTCATATATAATAATGACTCACACCATATGATATAATAATTTTAAAGAAGATATTTCATTTAATCCTTCTGTAATTAATTATTAAAAAAAGTAGACAAATTGGATTAGGATTATTAATCCTACTACTACTGCAGGCGCCTACCACACGTTCAAGAATGAAACAAGCACAGGGCAAGAGACATATTGAGCATGATTATGTTTGAGATCAACACCATCAAAGAAACAAAGTAAGAAAAAATAAAAATGGGTCAGATGTCTTTTCTTTTCTTTTTTTTTATACAACTTGTAGCATATAAAATGCAGTGAACTCAATGATGAAACCTCTAACAGTAGTAAAACATTATTGATTTTTGAGCCAAAATTTGTAATTTCTAGATAATTCAAATTTGATATTGCACTTCTACATTTATGATTCGCTTGTAATTCGAATGGTTTTATTTTATTTATAAATAACAGTTTTCTTCCAAAATCATCAATTATAACTTAGACTAAACCAATGTAAATAACTTTGAACAATTTAGTCGAAATGGTTAAGCCACCATACTTGAATAGCAACGTGTGGAATTAACGTATTCCAAAGCAAATAGCAGAAAGACACAAATTAGGTAAAATAGTGATATAGCTTTTGAAGGAGTGATGTGAAATGCGGTGGAAAAGCAAAGAGAGAAAGCAAAGCAGTGTGAAGAGATTTACAGTGAAGGGAGATTGTGGTCGATCGATGTGAGCAGTGAGGGAGAGGGAGAAGGAGAGGGAGAGGTGGTTGGTGAAAATATAGCAATATCCCCACTTTTCATTGCATGTAAATGTAAAAGATGCGTATCACATGCCGCGTTTCTTCAATTTCTTATTAGCATCCGCTGCTGCTGCTGCTCCTGCAAAATGTGAAGCTCGTTATTTTGTTTTCTTTTGTCTTTTCACGCTTCTGCTCTCTTTCTCTCTCTCACTTTTCGAATTTTCCGTGTGGTGTCCAGGTGGAAAATGCATCCGCCTTATTTAATTTTTATGTAATTATGAGTAGAAAATAAATTATAAACATCTCAATTAAATCCAAAAAGAAATTGACGCAAAAATTGAATATGAAAAAAAAGTTCCTTAGCAATCAAATTGCCAATAGCTAATTTAAGTTTAAAACTACCGTTGATATTTGGTGTATGCCAATGAATAAAAAATTACTGTTGGTTTTGACATTATTTATTTCATAAAAAATAATTTAAATAAGTTTTAATAAAATTAGAATTGATTTCATTTTATTTAACAATGACAATTTATAAATTAAAAACTCTAAACCTAAAAAAAAAAATCATTTCATCTCCCCCCTAGTCTTTTAAAACTAAAAAGTAAATTAATTTTGATGTAATTGAAAAAGGAAAAAGAAAATAGAAAGTTCCAGACAAAATGTACTCAACAATGACAGTAATGTTTTTAACCTTAAATTATTGACTTGCCTGGTAGGCTATACACATCTATGCTCCTTTTTGCTGTCATTAGTCCCAGATGACTTGTTGCTTTTTTAGTCCTCTGTCTGTCTCTGTGTCTTGTTAAAATTTTCTGAAACAGTGAAAAGTAAATATTTACGGCAAATTTGAAGAAGGTATATGGAAGTGGATGGTCAAAAGCACCAGAAATATTCAAGAATGGCGGCGCCAGTCCAATACGTGAAGAAAAAAAAGCCTCTATTAATGCTTGTACGACTTTGATTTCAGACATATTTATTATAGATATGTATAAAAAGAGAGAGAGGCAGTCATTATCAGTAATGCATCGCTGTGTTGCAGAGTCACTTTCTAATTATCAACTTCCCACTTGTATGTATTCACCGATCACTTACCTGGAAACTTTGAATTAATTGCTCCAAAAAGCTTATATTCTTTTTTGCTTAAATAGGAAAATTTTCCTGTAGTCACTGCCAATCATTCTCATTTCTTCTCTGTATGTAGCATACAGTATACAATGGTAAAATTATTTTTTTTTTTTAAAAAAAAGTATATTGCTAAAAAATATAAAAATTGAGCCCACTATATACGTTTACACTAAATCTTTCTAAATTTAAGAAAAAGTTGTATCAACGAGTTTTACATTAATAATATTGAAATTATTTATGTAACTATAAGATTTTGGGTTCAAATCCCTAGTAAAGTTAAGTAGAAAAAAAATCATCTAATGTATTTAATTTTACCACGATATTCAGTTAAATATTTTTTATTCAATCGAAAAAGTGCTTTTTCATCTTTTTTTTTTTTAAATCTAATCAAAGAAAGTACTCAAGAAATTAATGGAATAAAAATTGGCTAACCAAATAGGTAGGTGAAACCATGAATTAATCAGTGGATAATTTCATTTCATTTACGCATATATAATAAGTTGAAGACAGTTAAAATCTGAGAAGTGGAAGACAGGAAGGGTGAGAGATGATGAATGACACAAGGATTGATGAAGTTGTCTGAGCAAAAATTCAAAGAAACCTACAAGGAAACTCAACACAGACTGGCAAACGCTAGAAACTTATAGACACGGCAGGACAAAAAGAACCATAAAATCATCACACCATAATTGCAAATAGACTTCATCAGAAACATATATATATATATATATACATGGGTCATCTTTCTTCTTCATTACCCTCTCCAGTGTGCTTCTGTTTCTGTATGCAGCAGCTTCACTTCATGATGGAAACCTTCACGTGAGATGCATCGATCACCCACAGTTTTCTTCTTCTTCTTCTTCTATATGTTTCCATTAAAGATTATGCATGCAAGTTGGCCTAATAATAATCTTAACAGACTACTTTTAGCCAAATGCAAAGAGACACTGACACTTTTTGCTTAAAAACTTGAATTTGGATCACTCACTTTTACTGTATTATATTCAATGGAGTTCCTGTATATGAAGATTACAATACGGAATATATATCCAGTTTTGTTTTATAAATTTGTCATTTTCTTAAAACCCCAAGTCCCCAAGGCCTCATAGATCAGCAAAAGTCTACCAAAAAAGTTAAAAAATGTTAATTATTTTTGGATGATGCCACTCAAAACCACAACAACATTCAAAAGAGAGAAAATACAAAAACCAAATATGTACACTGCATTTAATTAGGACTAAGTGAAAATCTCTAAATTCTGTGATATATATGTAGGGATGGATCAGCTCTGCAACTGTTTCACTGTAGAATATTAATGTTTGAAGAGCCAAGAGAAGCTGGGCACACACTTCATTACCTCATATCAAACCAAACTGGCATCTTATCATTAAGCTTCCAATAAGAATATTTCACTGCTTCATTCCAAAGAATTGGATGACATAATGTTTTATCTTCTCAATGAAACAAACTCCAACTGAATATGATAAGATTGCTGTGTATAATCAAGCTGTTCAGCATCTTTAACGCAAAATGAAATGGTTTTAATATTCAAGTTAAACAAAATTAACCCATTTTCACTAGGAAAAAGTAGTCATCTTTTTTGTTGCCAATTTTACTGACAATAAAGGAAACTTTGTAGCCCTAAGACTCATCGGCTGGAGCTGCATATATAGGTACGTGGTGCCTGCGATGAGGGTAAGGGTGGGGGACGGGTGGCCGTTTGAAGAGATATGTAGCTAAAGTGTAGAGTTGCAGAGGTTGTGTTAAGAGTTAAGAGGGAAAGGAGTAGACAAGTGAGCACAGAATTAGAGGCAAGTTGGAGGAGGAAAATTGATGAACAGCGACAACACCTGAACCGCTTCCTTCTTTTTCACTTGTTTTGCTCATCACTCCTTTCTCTCTTTGTATTCTCCAAAGCTTTTTCGTCCCCACCTCCTTAAACATCACCATCACCTCCTCTTCTTCATGCACTTCCCAATGATTTTACCCTTTTTTTTTTAATACTATATTATATTTTGAAAAAAAAAAAATCATATGCACTCATGGGGGAGATTTTTTTTTTAATTTTTATTTCAATTTTGCTCTCCCTGTAGATATTTTTGTTATATAATATATTTTAATTTGTAGTTAATTAGCCTTTTAAATTTTGTTTTGACCCTAAATAATTTGTAATGTATTTATTATGATTTATATTAAAGAATAAAAAAAAACTTGATTATAATAAATGAGTAAGAAATACAATATCGATTTTCATTAATTTATTATAGTTGATCCCTCAAGAAAAACGTTTTACTTCTGTCCCTGCATTCACTTGCTTTTTTTTTTTCTTAATTGTTTTCTTTTCATCAATGTATATTTTTTTATTTATTTCAAATCATAAGTCACTTTCTGTTTTAAATTATTAATTTATTTAATTAATATACTAATATATATATCTGAAACCGCTGGGTTTCACCACTCCGATACGAGGCCGAACTCATGATGCCGGCTCTAGTCCAAGATTCATGAAACCTCTTAAATGGGCCGATCCAGACTATTCGGCCTCTAAATTAGGCCTCTTTTGGGTCTCAATCTCTTCACCCTAGCTCAGACCTAGCAAGAGAAGGAATAACCGGCCCACTCATTCAATATATCTGTTTACACAGCGTGCCAGGGGAAGAATTAAATGACAGTTCAGCATGGAGCAGACGTCTGACGCCCTTGTACGTATGTATACGTATGACAGAGACAAGTGGTCCAATAGCAACAAGGTCGTTCAACGTCACTAACAGGCAAAAAAAAATAAAAATAAAAGGAGAGAATACCCTTATTTCAGATCAAACTTACTCAATTATTATAAATTTTATTTTCTTCGAATTTCGTATTATCAATATCTAAGTAATTTATTAATTTAAGAATATAAGTTATTTGATTTTTTGAGAATGATATGAGTAAAAATACAAGGAAAATAAAATATCATATGTATTTATTGATTCAATTATATTAGTTATATTTTCTTAGATCATACAAAAATAAAGGGAGTATTATTTATATAGGTAGGATTGCAATATTTAAAAAATAAATAAAATGGGTTATTGCAAGTTTTCATCGTAAAATAACTATGTATGTATATGTTGAACTCAGTGAATAAATTGTGGTTGATATATCCTCTTTTTGTAAGAAAAACACAGACAATTAAAAAGAAATATATTAATTATGAAGTATGGAAAAATAATTTAAAATGATATTTAATATGATATAAATTTAAAATATTAAAAAATGATAAAATAACATTTGAGAATATTTTTCTAAATCTTAAATATAATATTAATCCACTATTTTCTTTAATTATATTAATATTAAAATTAATTTAAAAAATTAATAATATATAAATTAAATATTAAATTATTTAACTTGATTTAATTAAACGACTAAAAAATATGTCATTCATCTAAAATTATAAATTCAATTCTTATTTCTTTATTTTATAAAAAATTATTAATAAAATAAATAATTATTAAAAAAAAAAGTCTATAACTTTTAGTTTTTATTATAATTTTACCTTAAAATTTAGTTACCTAGACTATATTGATATTGATGTGGTATTGATACGGTGAGTGAGAAAGTAATTTTATTAATTTTTAATGGTATATAAATAAAAAAATATAAAATATAATTATAACAAAATAAAAAATACTTAGCCAATTAATTCTATTTTATAAGTATAACTTATGAATTTATATTCCAAAATCTGAAGTTAATTAATTAAGCATGCAATTGAGGCATTTATTAAGTTTTGGTACCATATATAATTACATAATTATATTTTCTGCCGTGAAATAATTTAAATTTGTTATTCATATTTAAAGTCACTATTATACCTTACTTTTAAATTTAAATGCGTACGGACTATATATACTTATTTAATAATATTGTGCAATTTTTTTTAAGAATTGAAAAATTAATTATATTTAAAATTACATATTAATAAAGCAAAACAGAATGACATTTTATTATTTAACTTTAAACAAGATACTCTATTCTATAATTTTTATCTATTTTATATTTTATATATATTAAAAAAATAAAAAAAAATTATTAATTTTTAATTATATTTATTTTAAAAACATCAAAATATATTTTAAATACTTATTTAAATATAATAATAATTAGTAAAATATTATATTAAAAATGAGATAAAATTAAAAAGATTATAATAATTAATTTATATATTAATTATAATAATTAGTTTATATATTATTATAATATAAAAAATAAAAAATAATTTAAAAATAATTTAAAAAAAATAAAAGTTATGAGATCGACTGAAAAAATAATATTAAAGAATAAAAACCGATTAAAATTGGATTAATCAGCGAATAAACGCCTTAACATATCATTTCTATTTCTCTTGGACACGCGAGTCAAAATGTTGACTTCTTGTAGTCCGGACAACTGAAAGTCGGTAACGACCTATACTCCCACAACAAGTCGGTAACAACTAATGTGGAAAGTAGTAATATTTTGGCCCCCATAAATTAAAGCAGTTGATTTTAGACACGTGGGAGCAGCTGGCCCGCAAAATATCTTTTGGGCCCACTGAGAAATTTAATAATATTCTCAACCTAAATCATGATTAATTAGCGTTAATCATAGCATTATAGCTCAAAGATCTCATCAAATGTTTGACTAATCAAGTGGTGGGGCCATTCTTCATCCACGCGGACGGGGCGGAAGGAGGGAGGACCATTCTTCATCGACCCATAGGCGCCATAAAATCAAACCTTTGGTATTCTATTCCGAGTCCCATGCACATGCGAATAGGACTTTTGGACACTCAGGTGGGCCCTAGTACCCTGGCCCAACAAAAATTATTTTATTTATATATATATAAAAAGAAGAAGACAATCAGGTGGTGTGGCACGTGAACTCTGGATGTCTGGATAGGAACAGTGCAGTTCATAACAGTGATTTTTTTTCCTTTATCCACGTGGCTATGATGATCAAGCGTCAACAGGGCTAATCATGAGACACGTGGCTGTGAAACCATCTCAGGCAATTTGCAATGTGGAAGGCAAAGTGAAGTTATTTCACCTAAGGTAAATCATTTATTTAACTTTTTTGATTAATAACAACGAAGTGGGTCCTTGCAGAACTGTGAAAACATATCCCCACCAAGTAGGGACAGGGTGCCCACGGATTGACTTTGAATTGGACAAATCTAATTTTAATTTCAAATCAACCCGGGGAGCGGGTGTAATAGCAAATCCTAATTAGACAAGTTGCAGAGTCTCCATCCCTTTCCAGCAAAGATAATGAAGAACAAAATCAATTTGAAGAAAAAGAACATTTCTCTGTTCATATGATGAGTGATGCTTTCAGTGGCTGTGCCTGTGGGACTTGATCGACAGAGGAGCGCTTCAGCCTTCATGATCTGCATTGCTAGGAAGCAAGAAAAATATATTAAAAAAAAAATGCATTTCAAAACTACACGAATAAAATATGAATATAAATATAGGAGCATTCTTAAATATGATTAGATCCAACGGAATTAAAATTGTGCATTACAAATTAAAAAAAAAAATAGTTGACTTGTAAAATTGTGTTGCCCAAAACAGAAAATGGGATGTCCCACATGGAATTTTACAAGAAGATGATGAATCATAAAGAGGCAAAAATGGTTGGACAAAAGAAAGAAGGATGTTTCTTGATGTCCTGTCAAATTGTAAAGGTAAATCTGTTTCTGTTTATTGATTGGAGAAGGAAGGCCAACAGCCTACTCATGCATCAAATTGCAAGTCAAAGAAAGTGTTCCAAATAATAAATCTAATTATGTGTTCAAACTAACTTTTTGGTTTTGCCTCCTAATTCCTATTACTCTTCTATACTAAATTAACATTACTTTTTGCTAACTACATCTTCCCAATTTGGCATTTTCTTTCTTGTTTGACCTTTTCCTACTTGGTTGCAATTTCTGAATTTTCGCAAATTCGTTTTCAAATGTTTTAGAATTGCCAAAAGCGTAAACTTGTTTTCTTAAGTTGATTGTGACAAGGTTAGGATTAAGCCCATGTGTCTCCATTGGCTAAGAAAAGTCGAGTCTTTAAAGATTTAAAATGTGCTGCAGAACTCACTGTGCAAAGGCTTCCGTCCATCGTACATTTCAGTTGCACACTTGTGTTTAATGTTGCTGGCCAGTACAAGAAGAACGCTGCCAGATATCTAGGCTAGACACTTGGTGCAAGAACTTGAATTGGGCTTTTTCATAACGCATTCTGTGCCGACCCATTTCACATTTTCCCAGAAGAGGGCCCTCGATTACAGAAAGAATTTGATCTATATAACACGCAGAATTTGGTAGCTGTACAACAGGGAAGCAGTGACAGGAAGCAGGCTTTCAGCTCAGTTATAAATTTGGGTACATTGATGAATTCAAAGGGCAACACAACCACAATCCAAATAGTACTATCCTCACCTCAAATGCACTCCTCAACATGAATCTGCATCTAAATACCTATGGCAATCTAAAATATTGGCGTCAAATCATGCGAACACTCTTGCAAGCTCTCAGGATTTCGTGGAAAGAAATTGAAAAATAAACAAACTTCT
Organism: Manihot esculenta; assembly: GCF_001659605.2. Classification (NCBI taxonomy): domain Eukaryota; kingdom Viridiplantae; phylum Streptophyta; class Magnoliopsida; order Malpighiales; family Euphorbiaceae; genus Manihot; species Manihot esculenta. Next base: position 28,279,904 of record NC_035166.2, read on the forward strand.
AGTCCCAGTAACAGCATGGCATGGCTTCCTATTTTTAACTAACAATAGAAAATTTTCAAGCGGGTAAATTTCTTCAACCCCTGGCCAACATCACATCCAAGTGATTCAAATTAACATTGGAAGAAAATCCTTCAACCCAAGGAGCTTTGCGGACATTTCTATTGTTGCTGATAAGTTCTTCTTGCTTATACCGATGCTCCTTGTAAGCTACCTGATGCAGACGGAGCAATGCAATCACGCTAATGGAAAATATAGCAGCATTGCAAAGCAACCCACCCACATGATCTGATTTAAGGGATTTCCTCACAAAATCAAAACTTGAAATGAGAAACTTGATTGCAATGTTAGACCCCTTCTCTTTAGGCCTAACAACATTCTCACCAGATGGGCATTGAGATTCAGGAGAAACAATGCGACTTGCCTCATGTACATCACCAAGAAAAGTTAGAGCTTCTTCAATGACTTTGTACTTCTTACCATGGTGTTCAGCCAATCTCATTGCAAGAACAATCCTGCTTTGTTCTAATCGAGCAATTGCAGCATCTCTCTCAGCCTGCTGTTGAATTTGTACAGTCTGCAAACATAACAAATGAATCAATGTCTCCTGATAGATCTCTGATCTCATTTAAATCTGAAATAAAGAGATTCATAAACTGCAGCATCCAAAGCAGTGACTACAATACACAATGTTTCATCAGTACAGGCACCTAGAACAACACAAAAAAATCCCCACAACCATTCAGATCTAGTTCCGAAAAATAATCAGGTATTATTCTTTTCATTCTAGGACCAGAACTTCTGTTAATCAAATAGAGCACCTAAATATTGCAAAAAAATGCAAATGTTGTTTCCACCATGATCAACTTTCTTCATTCAATCAACTTATGCAACTTCTAAAGTTAGATCAATCATATTAATATCAAATCAGCAAAATCCAATCCATCCTCACAACATTTATGACAGAAATTAATTTTCAGTACATTTATTCCTAAATCCTAACCATTTAGAAATGAAAGTTTAAGCTTGAAGCACACACATGGCTCCTTTCCTAAACCCCAGTCTTCCTAGAACCAATACCAAAATTCAATCCTAAAAGGTTGAATTTCTCCATAACTCTACCACAATCTGGTCTCCAATTTGACCATACAAAGTCTAGAACTTGAGATAATCTTCTGGGCCCAAGCTGCAGGCAGACTAAGGGCTGCCCTGTGCAAGAGGTGAATGGAATCTGGGTTGAAATAGCCAATGGGCAAGAAATGAAGTGTAATTCACTATGCAAAGATTTTGTATGGAAGATGCAGGATCAAGAGTTTAAGGCTGATGTTTATCTGTTGCCACTAGGCAGTTATGATCTTATTATTCTGGAAATCCAATGGCTCAAGGCACTGGGTAAAATTGAATGGACTTTGAAGCTCTCACTGTGGAGTTTTCCTTGAACACTAAACGTTATTTCCTTCAAGGAGAGTATATTCCAGTTAAGAAGCATGGATTGAGTGTGCTTAGTGTTAAATATGAAGAAGGCCTTGGGCAGTATCACTTGGAGAAGATTAGAGATTCTGGTCCATACTTGCTGAATTTAGCACAAGAGACTCAACATGAATGGATTGAGTTACAAAAGTTGCTGCAAAATTATTCAGACATTTTTCAAGATCCTAAAAGGTTGCCACCTCAAAGAGTTTATGATCATAAGATTCCTATCAAAGAACGTTCACATCTTGTGAATGCTAGGCCCTACAGGTATGCAGCAGAACAAAAGTCTGTCATAGAGCAGATAATCAACGAGATGTTAAAAGCTGGGAGTATTCAACATAGCCACAGTTCTTATGCCACTCCCGTTGTCTTGGTGAAGAAGAAAGACAATACTTGGAGAATGTGTGTAGACTACAGAGGTCTAAATGCCATCACCATTAAAGATAAATTCCCAATACCCTTAATAGAGGAACTGTTGGAAGAATTTGGGGGAGGGGGAAGATTTTTTCAAAGTTAGATCTTAGATCTGGCTACTAGCAGGTGAGAATGAATCCCGAGGATGTTCACAAGACTGCATTCAGAACTCATGAAGCCATTATGAGTTCCTAATAATGCCTTTTGTCCTTACTAATACTCCATCAACTTTTTAGTCCCTCATGAATGCCATCTTCAAGCCTTACCTAAGAAAGCATGTGATGGTATTTTTTGATGATATACTTGTGTTTAGCAAAAGTAAATTGGAGAATTTGCAGCATTTGCAGTCTGTTTTGGAAGTAATGAGGATTCATCAACTGTATGCCAAATCTCGCAAATGTCACTTTGCAGTAGCCTCAGTGGAATATCTGGGACATGTGATAACGCCTGGAGGAGTCAGAACTGATAAAAGAAGATACATGCAGTGCAAGCTTGGCCAGCTCCACAAACCATTAAGCAACTCAGAAGTTTCTTGAGCCTCACTAGATACTATAGGAGATTTGTGAAAAGCTATGGACAAATAGCTAAGCCTCTCAATGAATTGTTGAAGAAGGGAAAATATTCTTGGAATGAAGTTGCCGAGTTGGCATTTCAGAAGCTCAAGGAAGCAATGATCGCTGCTCAAATTTTGGCTCTGCCATATTACTCAAAAACATTCATGGTGGAAACAGATGCTTCAGGGGAAGGAACAGGAGTAGTACTAATGCAGGATGGTCACCCTATTGCATACATTAGTAAAGTCCTTTCTCCCAAAATAGATGCTTGTCCACACAAGAGAGAGAATTGCTGGCTGTGCTATTTGCGATTAAGCAATAGGAACATTATTTGCTACCTAGACACTTCTTGATAAGAACTGATAAAAAAAGTCTTAAGTTTCTCCTTGAGAAAAGTATAAGTACAATAGCTCAACAAGCATGGTTAGCAAAACTGCAACCTTTTGATTATGAGATCCAATACAAACAGGATTTTGAGAACAGAGCTGTAGATGCCTTGTCTAGGCTCTTTAGGGACAATAATGGCTATTACCACATAGATTTTACTAGATCAGTTGATGGTAGCTATCAGGAGTACATGGCAAACAAATGAATCTTTAGCCAAACTAATTGCAGATAGCAAACTGGTACTAGCAGTCATTCAAAGTATACATGGGGGCAAAATCAGCTTAGCCGAAAAGGAAAGTTGGTAATTGACAATTCCAAAGAATTGAGGAGTAAGTTGTTGGAGCTTTATCATGATAGTGGGGTTGGAGGACACTCAAGAGTTTCTGTAACTGGTAGAAGACTTGCTTCTATTGTTTACTGGAAGGGCATGTGGATAATGGTTAGAGAGTATGTACGAAACTGTATAACTTGTCAACAGAACAAATATGAAACTGTAGCACTACTAGGGACCCTTCAACCATTGCCTCAACCTAAGGGTCTGTTTATAGATATCACAATGGACATTGGAGGGTCTGCCAAAATCTCAAGGAAAAACTGTGACAATGGTGGTGGTAGATCGACTAACCAAATATGCCCATTTTATTGGTCTTTTCACATCCTTACACAGCAAAGAATGTGGCACAGTCCTTCTTAGATCATGTTTATAAGCTGCATGGATTTGCAGGAATTCTTCAAGCTTCAAGGAGTCTCGCTGAATTTATCTAGAGCTTATCACCCATAGACCGATGACCAGTTTGAGGTTGTGAACAGATGTTTGGAGAACTATCTAAGATGCATGTATGGATATATACCACATGCTTGTGTACAATGGTTGTCGCTAGCAGAGTTTTGGTACAATACCTCTTATCAGTCTACTATTAGAATGACTCCTTTTGAGGCACTGTATGGCATAACTCCTCCCATACATATCCCTTACATTCCAAATTATTCTGAAGTAGCTACTGTTGACATATTTTTAAGGGATCGGGAGACTGCTATTGATATACTTAAACAAAATCTCACTAGGGCTGCTAACAGAATGAAACAATTGACTGATAGGAAGAGAACTGAGTGATCATTCCAAGTAGGAGATATGGTATACTTAAAGCTGAAGCCATTCATCCAACAATCATTACCTCATTTAAGTCACAAGTTAAGCAGAAGGTATTATGGACCCTTTCCAGTAATTGAGAAGGTGGGAATGGTAGCTTACAGATTGCAGTGACCTAAAGGAGCTCAACTCCATGATGTTTTTCATGTTTCACTGCTTAAATATGCTCACACACCAGTAGAGGCTATAGGAAGTTTAGCAGAAGATGCTTCCTCAGCCCTGCATTTCCCACAAGCTGCTCTAGACAGAAAGATGGTGAAGAAAAGGTATCAAGCTGTGACTAAATGGCTTATACAATGGGCGGGGCTGACACCTGAAGAAGCTACATGGGAATTTGCAGATGAAATTCAAGCTCGCTATCCCACTTTTGTTCCTTGAGGTCAAGAAACTTGTTAAGGGGAAGGTAGTTGATATGATGCGTTTTATCTAATATAAGAAATAAAGCAAAAGAGAGGTAGCAGATTGGGATATCTACGCTTTTGGTATGGAACAGGGGCACGCATGTTTCTGTTATGTATGTGAGAGCTATATATAGTAGAGTCGGTGATATCTGAACATATCGAATATACTCAATACAGAATTCCAGAGGGGGATTCCTCTCTGTTCGGCTACTTCGTGTGGTTTCTCTTTCTATTTTCTGTTTCCATATTTCTCTTTTGTGTGTATCATAACCTGGATTCCTTTAGTATATGCACAGTGCCCAGTTCATTTCCTAAAGCATCCGTTTGGTATGATTCATTTTGCAAGAAAAGAATTTAAATTAATCCTTACAAAATCATGTAAGAATAAATAAATCAATTGAATTGAATGTCTGTGAAATCCTTTTCCAAATGGAGGGCAAATGTTTGTTTTTTCACCGAATTCAAAAGGGCCTCAGCGATTTCTAAGTCTACCTAACCAATTGCATAATCAAAACATTTCAATTCCCGATCTTTTAAAAAAAAAAAAATTAACAAAATACTTCACTAGCACATTATCTGTAACCATAAAACGATATTATCTTCCAGTTTCGTTCCTTCTCCTAAAGTTTGCCAACGTCTAAACAGAATCCAACCAAAATACACGCATCAGAAATAAATAAATAGCGAAGCAATTGGACTTACATGGAAGAACTCTAACTGATCCTCGAGGTTCTCGAGAGCGGTCCTGATAGCGTTGAGACTCTTGGCCTCTTGAATCGCGGATTCATTATCATCAAGACGAAAGTCCTTAGCATAGACAAAACCATCCCGGTTCTCTTCAACGGCGTCGTTGTAGAGTTTCTTCTGATTGGATTTCCTTAGGTTTCTGATGGAGTTGAGGAAGTGGCTGCGGGAAACCGAGTGAATAGCGTCGCTCAATTTGTCGTGCAGATCCCAGATTTTCTCAAGAACAGCTTCTATTTCTTCAATCTCCATATCCCATTTCATGAGGTAAAGCCAAGGAACTTCGGGAGGGAAAGTTTGGTTTGAGCCACAGCCAACCGCGAGCTTTTCGAGGAAGAAGGACAGCTGTCAACCAGTCGCTAATGTTAAATTTTCTTTTTCAATTTTTTTTACGAACAATTTCAATATCATAAAATTAAATACGGTAAAAAAATTTTAACATTTTTTTTTAAATTAAAAAAAATTAACATTAAATAATTAAATAATAAAATCTAGTCTTTTTTGCATAAAATTAAAAATAAAACAATAATTAGTAATCCTTTTAAGTTGACAATATCTGTTAAAAAAATCATTACCTGAAATTTTCTATACATTGCTATGCCGTTTTTAATGGATAATTAAAGGTTAATCGTGACTTTTTAAATATTTTAAGAGATAATTTACCTAGAGACTAAAAAATTGCTTTGAATTTCTGGGGTTTAGCCCTTTCTCTTTAGGTTCTTGCCTGGTCTTTGTAAGGCTCGTCCTTGCTGTTTTTTCATCTTCCTCTCTTTCTTTCAGCTTTTCCTCCTTTTTTTTTTTTTTTTTCTCTGTTCATCACGTTTTTCTCTTCACAATTCCGCATCCTTGCTCACATCCTTCATCATGGTAGAAAACACAAACATCCAATATCACATGAATAAGCTGATCACCCAAGCACAAAACCTTGACCGTAAGGAAGCCTCTCTCAGCCTTACAACAGACAATCAGCAAAACAATTCTAAGCACATGACTATCTTGGCTACGAAAATCCTCTCTGGAAAAACCTTTAGTTAAAACACTGTCCAAGCCATCCTCTCAAAATCCTGAAAAACCAGAGAGCCCTTCACGGTCTTAGGAAAAGGGAAGAATATATTCATATTCTATTTTGGCCTTGCCATTGACGCAAACCACATTCTGCAGAATAGGCCATGGAACATTCAGAATCAACTTTTGTCTATCATGGAGTGGCCTCCAGACCTAGCCTTTGATGAATTAACGTATAATGAGTGTCCTTTTTGGGTGCAGGTTCATGTTCTTCCACCTAATCAAATAAATAAGCAAAATGCTCTGGCAATAGGCGATTTTCTCGGCAAGTATATTGATGTGGATCTATCACAGGACGGTTTGGTTGGGTTTCCACACTATCTACGAGTAAGAGCAGACATTAAGCTTGACACACCTTTCCCTATTGGTTTCAACAACAACAGACCCGACGGCAGAACTCACTGGGTGCATTTCAAATATGAAAAACTCCAAGACATTCGCTACACATGTGGAGTAACAGGACATTTGAGTAGGAACTGCATTTTGAATACAACAGAAGGGACCCCTGATGAACCCAACAAAGGCAAATCTAATTATGATCCATGGCTAAAAGCGCCAACCACAAATGCAATCAAAACCCAACCTACCCGGGTGGCAAATGAACAATAACAAAACGGATGCAATATCATGGCAATAGGTGCCTTATCGCCCCAATCAAGAGAGTGAAGGGAACGCTACCATGGTGCAGACCAATTCCATCCTAGGGCGCATAAAAGAGTCATCTCAGCCATCGGACGGTGGTGTTGCCGGCAGTGTAGAGAATTAAACATTCTCATCTCAATTTTCACTTTGAATCTTCTTTCTGTTAATAAGTTGATTAAATATTTTCATCTCAATTTAACTTTCTGTCATGGTTACTGTTTAATACAGGACCCTAAAAGTGTTTGCTGTTGGCAAGGAAGAGACAGGCTTATGCAATCTGACACAGCTCAGCTTCTCATAACTGAGATTAATACATGCTTGCATCAAATAATGAATGTACATCCTGCTTTGAAAACTTTTGTGAACACCATGCCTATTACACAACACATGAATAAAGCAAGCATTACTTCGGATTCAGATTCTGATATAAATATGCATCATCATACTATCATGGACCTTCATGATAGATTAGGTCATGCTTTCGTAGGGAAGCTCAAACACATTGTTGGTCTACGTGTTGACCTTAAACTCGACCTTTGTTGGCAGATCTGCTGTCTGGCAAAACAATTTAGATTGCCTTTTCCTTTAAGTACTTCTATGATTAAGAATACTTTTGATCTTATCACTCACTAGGGCTAAATATTTCCTTACGGAGCTACTTGGGTTTTCAACAAAGTAATTGTAGAAGGGGATTGCAAGCCTTTGATAGACTGTCTTGCTTCAGGGAATGTGCCGTCCCATATTCAGAATGTGGTCCACGACCATTTACAGATGAGCAAAGGATTGCAAGCAATCGTTTTTACCTGGGTGAGAAGAACACAAAATACTGCTGCTCGATCATGCCTTAGCCCAAAGAGGGGTTCGAGATGGCTACTTTTATGGATAAACCAGTTTGTCAAATTTTGTTTGTTACGAACGACTTGCCTCGTTAGCTTTGTAAGCCTTCGATAAAATAAAATAAAAAATGCAGTGAGTAAATTAACGAAGCAGTTAATAGCTATGAATGCGACTACTACCCGAAGATAACGACCAGACAGCCAATGCCAAAGCATAGCTTCTATTGAAATATTCTTCATTCTTCAGATATTATGGCATAAATATTCTAAGATCCGTAATTATTTTTTGCTTAATGTATGCAAATCAGCCATAATCATACAATTGGTCAAGAATGCAACTGCATCATTTTCTCTCCATTCTTTAAAACTAAATAAGAAAAAACTATATGGGCATAACTAAAACAAAGTTAACCGTGTAATTAAGCTTAATTAGGAATTGATTCAGCTCGGAAGCCAGGCGATTATCCCTACAATTAAAACAACCCACATTGCCGCCAAAAGAAAAAGCAACATTAACGTAAAATATAAAAGGCATATTCGCATCTCCTTGTGCAAATCAACTGAGAATATCCATTATATTCTCTGCATAATTTCTTGTTCTTCTCTCACACCCTAGTAATCAACGTTCCTTATGTATAACTTTTGATTTATCTTTGCTTTCAAGCTCCCATTATAAAACTAGGAAATTAATGAAGCCGGCAGCCAAAGAGGTAAAATTAAGCAAAAAATAATGGCCTCAAATCTTGCAGTGCTCGATGCACTAGACAGAGCCCGCACCCAGTGGTACCATATCACTGCCATTATTATTGCTGGAATGGGCTTTTTCACTGATGCATACGATCTCTTCTGCATCTCCTCCGTCTCCAAACTATTAGGCCGCCTTTACTACTTCGACCCGACCACGGGAAAGCCCGGCAAGCTCCCTACAAGCGTTAACAATATGGTGCTTGGTGTGGCCCTTGTTGGGACCTTAAGTGGGCAGCTAGTTTTTGGGTGGCTTGGAGACAAGCTAGGTCGGAAAAAGGTATATGGGATCACCCTAATTCTCATGGTCGCTTGTGCCATTTTTTCCGGTTTGTCCTTTGGATCCACTGCGAAATCTGTGATAGGTTGTCTTTGTTTCTTCAGATTTTGGCTAGGATTTGGCATAGGTGGTGATTACCCTCTCTCTGCAACCATCATGTGCGAGTATGCGAATAAGAGAACTCGTGGGGCTTTTATAGCAGCGGTTTTTGCCATGCAAGGTGTTGGGATTATTTTTGCTGGTCTGGTTTCAATGATTGTTTCTAAAATCTTCTTGAGTAGGTTTCCTGCTCCGCCATTCCATGCAGCGCCAATCCTCTCTACGCAGCCCCAAGCAGATTTTATTTGGCGAATCGTGCTAATGGTCGGTGCATTTCCTGCGGCTTTAACATACTACTGGCGAATGAAGATGCCTGAAACTGGTCGTTACACGGCTCTTGTCCAAGGGAATGCCAAACAAGCTGCTATGGACATGGGACGAGTTCTTGAAATTGAAATCGAAGAAGAACAGGGCAAGGTAACGCAGTTTAAGGCTGCCAATGATTACCCGTTTCTCTCTAATGAGTTCTACAAGCGTCATGGAGTTCATTTGATCGGCACAATGAGCACATGGTTCCTGCTTGACATAGCTTTTTACAGCCAAAGCTTAACTCAAAAAGATGTATACCCAGCGATGGGATTAATAAAAAAGGATGATGAAGTTAATGCTATAGAGGAAGTCTATGAAACATCTCGTGCGATGTTCATCGTTGCATTGTTTGGCAACTTTCCAGGGTACTGGTTCACAGTGGCTTTCATTGAAAAGCTCGGCCGGTTCACTATCCAGTTACTTGGATTCTTCGTGATGTCGGTGTTCATGTTAGTTTTGGGCATCCAATACGAAAACCTTAAAGATCAAAAGGGGGTATTTGCACTTCTATATGGGCTAACGTTCTTCTTTGCAAACTTTGGCCCCAATACCACCACTTTCGTTTTTCCGGCTGAATTATTTCCGACGAGAGTGAGGTCCACGTGTCACGCATTTAGTGCCGCAGCAGGGAAAGCTGGAGCCATGATTGGGACATTTGTAGTTCAATCGTATACTTCGGATGAAAATGTATCGAAAATAAAGCATGCTTTGATGGTTTTGGCCTTCACCAACATGCTAGGATTTTGCGCCACATTCTTACTTCCTGAAACCAAAGGACGGTCATTGGAGGATATTTCTGGTGAGGATGGCGGCCAAAATCAGAGATATAAGGCCGCTAAACCTTCCGTGTGAAATTTCAGGGTAGCTATAATTGGTTACACATAGAAACATGTGACAAGTTCAAATAAACGAGTACATGCATTTCATATAAATGAGATTGCCGAACTTGTGATTTTGAAATTTAAACATAATTATGCCACAAATTGGTTTTGGAAAAAAAAAACTTTTTTTTGTTATTTTATTTCAATATAATTTCTCATTAATTTTTTTTTTCTAAATGAGAATTCAATCTTACCATTTAGTTCAAATCTTATATTATTAATAATGAAAGTTTATTGTTTCAATAAAATTTAATATTTTTATTCATATTAAAGATGGGTATAGTTTGAAAATTTAATATTTTAATGGACAAAAATTTGAAAATTAAAATTAACATTATTGTGAATGAACTTACTTAGTGTAATATGATGACCGCTGGATTTCTCCACTCCGGATTGGGGTCAGGCCCATATCGTGAACCCATCATTTGGGGGTCCAAGGCCTCTCCTGTGAGACTGGTCCAGCCCATCCCCTCCAGATCAGACTCCAATCAATTTCCTCAATTAGGCCGGCCTAATCTCTTGGGCCGATGAACAGATCCTTCTTGGACTCAGCCCATAACTTATCTTCCGGTCCAGTCCGGAATCAGGAGGGAAACCCATTGTCCGTCATGTGGGTCCATACGCATGCGCGTTCGGGGAGAATCAGGGGCGTTATGCATAGGGCTGTGCGGTCGGTTCGGTTCCGAACCGAACCGAACCGATAAAACCGAAAACCGATTTGTTAAAATTTATAAAACCGAAAAAACTGATTATGAAGGTATAACCGAACCGAATCGAACCGATAAAAATCGGTTCGGTTCGGTTCGGTTCGGTTCAAACCAAAATCTGTATTTTTCTTTATTTTTTATTTCTAATTTCAACAAAATAATTTAATAAATATTATATTAAAAACCATGGCCACCCAGAAGTAGAAACTCGCAACCCACAGATGAGAGAAACTCGCAACACTCGCAACCCAGATGCAGATGAGAGAAACTTTTCTCTCGCAACCCAGATGCAGATGAGAGAAACTCGCAAGCAACCCAGATGCAGATGAGAAACTCGCAACCCAGATGCAGATGAGAGAAACTCGCAACCCAGATGAGAGAAATGAAGTATATGCGGAAAATTATATAAATTTGGACATATATTACCTCTTCTTCATCCTCGTCATCGTCTCCGCCTTCACCATCGTCATCGTCGTCTCCGCCTTCACCATCGTCATCTTCATCGTCATCCTCGTTGTCGTCGTCCTCGTCGTCATCCGCCGACTGAACCGGTGGCCCTCTGGAGGATTGTAAGACCTGAACCTCGTCGTCTTCGTCGTCCTCGCCCCCCTCATCATCGTCTTCGTAGTCTTCGTCGTCCTCATCTTCGTCACCGTCGTCGTCCTCGTCGCCATCTTTCCGATTCGACTATGAGAGTGTGGAGAGCCCAGGGAAGGTGGGGGGAATCGGGAGATTGGAGAATGTGGAAAATGGGATGGAGGGGTTCGGCGAAAGGTATGGAGGGGGTTGGGGTGCTGGCCTGCTGGGTTGGGTTGGGTTGGGTTCGGTTCGGTTCGGTTTTTCGGTTTGATCAGGTATTTAACATATTTAAACCGAACCGAACCGAAAACCGAATAATTTTAAATTTACTAACCGAACCAAACCGATCTTTCCGACTAACCGAACCGATAAACCGAATTTAATCGGTTCGGTTCGGTTTTTCGGTTTAGACCGAGAATTGCTCAACCCTAGTTATGCATGGGACAGAGATCTGATTCCCTCGTACGTCCGTATCAACGTGGCAGGGACAAGTGATCCAATGATACACGTTCTGTTACACGTCACTAGCAGTCAAAAGAAAACATATAAAAGAAATACTCTCCTTTAGATCTAAGTTTTTCCAGTCTTACGGAACCCATTGTAAAACCATATTTTCTGGATCTCATATTATCACAATAAAAAAAATTTAAGTTTAAAAATAAGAAAAATTAACTATATATAGACTGTCAGTTGAAAAAAACATATAAAAATATTTATCAATCTAAAATTATAGATCTTTGTATTTTAAGTCCGCCGAATGTGAGTAAGAATTCTTACCTTAATAAACATGTAAGAGGCGTATAAATTAAAGAATCATCTACGAACTGATAAAAATGAATTAGAAAAGAAATTGAAAAGAGAAAAATAACTAATACGCAAGTATACTTATTTACTTTTCAAATATTTTTGGAAAAATGTATGGTATTAAATTATATAACTTTTAGGTAATTATATAAATATTTTAGCGTGACTTCACGATGAAAGTTCACATTATAACGAATATTAGAAAATGAGATACTAATTTTGATGTTATAAAAATTAATAAATAAAAATATTAATATAATTCAAAATAGAGTTGAATTGCGGTTAGTTAATTTGTAAAATAGAATTTGTGATATGGTTGATCTATATTAAATAATCACTCCGATATTTAAATTAATAAATTAATATAATAAATTATTTTAATTTTAAAATAAATATATTAAAAAGCATACCTTAATTTATGTGTTTATCGTTTTTATATTATAAAAAAATAAAATTGATTATCAATCTCTTGAAAATTTCAATGGATATCGGCTAATGGATAGAGAATCTGTTTATAGATATAACGGAGATATGCTAAATTATATTCGCTGACGCTTGATTTACACATAAAATAATAAATTTTAATAAAAAATTTAAGCGCTATAATATCAACGTCTTCTTAAATAAAATTGTGTATCAGCTTATTAAACCCTTGCTCATATTTAAAAATAACACTTGTTGATGTTTAAAATTTTTTAAATTTAAATTTTATTATTTATTAACTATTAAATTTATATTTTTTAAATTTAAATTTTATTTTTATAATTTTAAATAATTCATGAAACCACCCATTAAACCATCAAACATAAAAAAATTAAAATTTATTTCTTTAAATTTAGACATTTTAAATATAACTTCAATCACATAAATAAACTAGCAATCAAATAAGATAAAATAAAAATTATAACAAAAAAGTTATGATTAATTTCTTAATAATAAAAATAATGTATTAAATTAAATTAAATAATAAACGACTAATTTAAAAAAAAAATTAAATTTAGAGTTTAAATATTTAAGTTAATAAATAATTTTTTATTAAAAAATAATAAAAAATAGAAAAATTAAATAATATAATATATATAGTTAAAATTATATAAATTAAATAATATAAATATTAAAAACTGCTAAAGATTTATTTAATATAATAACTAAAGAATTTAATTTTATAAAATATTTTAATTTTAATAATTTTAAAATAAAGAATAATTAATAAATTTTTAAATATATAATAATTTTTTATATTTTATACAATTCTACCTAAATACTCACAAAAAATTTTTAAAAATTTTAAGGAGCCATTGGCCCGGTGTCCACCTCCTGGCTCCGCCAGTGTTGGAGATTCAAGCTTTTTTTTTTTGCTGATATCTATAGAGGGTCTGTTGTGGGCCTGTGGCTGTATGTTTATTCATGACTAGCTGTTGGTTGAGCTTTGCTCTGGCTTTTGCCTTTCTTTTACCGCAGGAATCTATGTTGGATTTGCATACCTTTTGTGCTTGAATGAGTTTTGGTTTTTTGCCGTACTTTTTTCTCCTTGTCCGGCTGAGGTCGCGATTGAGAAAAGTGGTGGCAGTGGATCGCTGAATCGTGTTTCAGGCGGCACCGATTTCGGGGATGGGCTATGGACATTAGACTTTGGGTTGGATCATCTGATGGGTTAGTGGGCTTGAGGCTCTTGCTGTTGGGCTTAGATTCTCCTTTTGGTTTTCCTTTTTTTTTTCTTTCACTGAATTTTTTTAATGCACATCTTACGCAGTAAAAAAAAAAACTAAATTGAACATTATCTCTTTATTTACCATAATTCATTTATAAAAAAATTTTCAAAAAAATCCTTATAAAATCATATAAAATGTTAACTTCATTTTAAATTTTTAAGTGAAAAATAATCCAATTCTTATTATCATGTCAAATAAAAAGAAAAAGAGTTGTCCATTCACTTGGGCAAACACAGTCCAGATGTTTGGTGCTGTGGACCCCACACCGTAAGTCGCGCCTCCTCATAAGCGCCATAGAAAGTCCTAGAATCAGAATCAACGACTACCCTTCCCTCGTATGAATTGAAACTAGGGTTCTGTTTGCGTTAAATAACTATCTGATTTTGCTGTCACCACCTAATTAACCGAGTGGTTTTAGCAAAAAAAGCACTGGAATTAGAGCATTAATCAAAATCAACCGGAAACGACACCAAACGTGGTCGTATCTCTAGCCTCTGTGAGGTAAGCGTTTTCTGCCGTGTTTTCCCCGTTTCCAAGAATCGTGAAAACAATGCTTAATATGAAACCCACTCTATTGCAGATTGAAGTCTCTATTTGGTCGGTCTTGATCAAAAGAGATGGTCGAGCTAGAGCGAACTCAGAAACCATGGGCGACTCCAGACCAGACCGCAAGAGTCGAAATCAATAGTCACGATTTGTTGATGTCGGATTCCTTGGTGATTGATGGAGCAGAGCCTGGATTATCTGTTCCTCATCCTCGCCACTCAAACTGTAAGTCCGACTGGAAATTAGGGCTTGCAGAAAGAGCCTTCTCGGCTGCTGGTGCTGCGTTTTTATCAGCTATTATAGTTAACCCTCTGGATGTTGTCAAGGTAATCACTATGCATGCACCTATTTATAGGTTTTTTTTTGGTCGGTAAATTGATGTGGTCGCTTATTGTCTAATTTTCCCCATTGAAATATTCTATTTCTTTGGATTAATTGGTTTATCTTCCTTATAACTTGATTATTCCGTTTAGCTGCATTTGAGGTGTTATTGACAAAGTTTGTGGGAATTATTGCAATTTCTGTTGTGAATATGACTAGAAATTGGTCTCAGGCTGAAACCATTTTTATTTCCTCAATTTATAGACAAGGTTGCAGGCGCAGGCTGCAGGGGTTCCTTACTCCCACCCACTAAGCAATATTACTAGTCGGATGGCATATTTTGGGCCAAACATGGTATGCATCCCCCCCCCCCCCCCCCTTCTTTCAGCCAGTTTGAAACTATTGTGAGGAATTTTTTTTTAATTATTATTATTATTTTTTATCAATTCTCATCTGGAAACTAAAAGAATTTAATTCTTTTAACTTCTAAAAAAATCATTTTAAAAGGGAAAAAATTAGGCACAGTAGTCTGATTGTATGAGCATTCAATCCATTTCTTTTCTTACATATCATTTATTCCAAATGAAGCCTTTGTGTTTGCAAATAGTGTTATTTTGTCTCGTACTTAAGTTTTCAGCTAATCAGGTATGCTATATGTTGCTCTCAGATGTTTGCTGATCTAAGATGTTCACCATCATGCACGCGTGCTGGAGTTCATGGAACGGTATCGATTTGCCCTCCTGATTGTTTTCAATACAAGGGAACTCTTGATGTCTTCTACAAAATCATTCGACAGGTTGATTTTTTTTTGCTTTCTTTGACATGTTCAAGTACATATAGCTTTTGACCATGCCAATTTATGACAATAAGATGAAATGCTTGTATCTGCATTGTGCAAGTGAGGAGATATTCATTTCAAATCGGATGTATTAATGTGTGGTGGTCAGTAAACATTTGCAAGTACAGCCATAGTTGTCAGATCAAGATTCGAATTGAGAATCAAAATCTTCATTTATAAATTGGGAATCGAATCAATCGTAAGATTGGAAAAAATTTTAAAAATTAATTAAAAATGATATATATTCTAAAAAATAAGTATAAAAATATTGTAATTACATATTTTAATAATTATAGAATTATTATTTGTCTTAACTAAAAATATATTCTATAATAGAGCAATATATTCTTATTATGTTATATAGCTTTATATTATGAATTGAGAGCTCTTGAATTGTACACAATGATTATCATTATGTATATGCTGAAACTCTCATTTAAATTTTATCAAATAATTAAATAATAAAAAAGAATGGTAGGACACATTAAAAGATTAAAATATATTAATATATAACGTCATAATTTGACAACTATAATTAGAGAAGGAAATGAATTTTTTTTTTTTTAAAAAAAAAAGAAAGAAAAATAAGAGGGAGGGGGGAAAGAGTGAGTGATGGAAGAAAAATAGCTAAGGAAAAGGTTATGGGCAATTCGCATGGCAAAAATGAGTGAATTATGAAACTAACCACTTTTTTAAAAATAATCCCTTGAATCAAGCGAAGTCTTGATCGTTTCATATTGATTCACTTGATTCATTGTCGATTCTTTTGACTTAGTCGCAATTCGAGTACATTTGCGATTTACCCCATAGATGTGGATCAAATCGCAAAGATGTGGAATCAAATTGAGGATCATAAGATTTTTCAAGTATATTTAAAATTTGCGCCATGGATTCAAATCGATATGGTGGGAAACATATTCGAATAAAGAATCAGAAGATTCTAACAACAGGGAGTGTAACATATTATGTTGACTTAAAAAGATTATGATGTGTTTTCTGTTTTAGGTTTTATTTTTCATAATAGCCTTTGTCTTTGAGTTTCTATAAACTTGATCTGCCCTCAGTTATTTATTCGGTGGTACTTTTCAGGAAGGATTTGGTAGGCTTTGGAGAGGCACAAATGCTGGTCTGGCCTTAGCTGTACCAACGGTAAATTTCTTGATCTGTGTGGCTATGCCCACAAAGAGGTGGCACTATGGTTTGTGCTAATTTATCATTTACTGACTTTCTTCCAATTTCTGTAAAAACAGGTGGGAATCTACCTACCATGCTATGATATGTTTCGCAATTGGATGGAGGGTTTTACCTCCCAGAATATTCCTGGGGCAATGCCATATGTGCCTTTAGTAGCAGGTTCATTGGCACGTTCTTTAGCCTGTGCAACTTGTTACCCTATCGAACTTGCTAGAACTCGCATGCAGGTGGGAAAAAAATAGAAATTCCATGATTCAAGATTTAGTCTGGTTTCTAGTGTAGTGTACGTTATGTATGTGGATTCATTTGATGGTTTTAGAATTTGATGATGATCTCTTTCCATTTTCCGCTTTCTCACCTTTATATTTTCTTTCATTCTATAATTATAGTTTCTTATTTCAGCACTTTATTACAATTTTAGGCATTTAAAGCATCCCAAGTTGGTAAACCTCCTGGAGTTTGGAAAACACTGCTGGAGGTCCTCTCCCATGTAAGGAGCACAAGTAATGCCCAAAACAACTGTAAGTTGATTCCTTTATCAGCATAACTTTTGATCTTTGAATTGCATCTCAAACACGTCAACTAATTATGACATTCTCATGCTAATTTATACCGGGAAGAACCAAAATGAAGGATTATGGCTCAGAACACATCCTTGTTGGCATATTGAAAACTAGTTAACATGATTACTTATTTTAGTTGATTCACTTGGTTGCAACAGTGGGAGGTTACCGCGTGTTATGGACAGGCATGGGGGCACAGCTTGCTCGTGATGTTCCATTCTCTGCAATTTGTTGGTCAACCCTTGAGCCAGTGAGAACCTAACTGTTTGGCTGTTCTCTCTCTCTCTTTCCTTTTTTTTTTCCTTTAAAAACAATCACCACTCCCTCCTCCTTACTTCTACCTTCCTTGGCCATCGATATTTAGATGATTTAGTGTTTGCATGCTGTATATTTGCTGGAAAATGACATTTTTGTTTGCTGTTAGTATAGATCAGGAGAAGACTATTAAGTTTGGTTGGTGAAGAATCCAATGTGGCAAGTGTTCTTGGAGCAAACTTTTCTGCTGGTTTTGTTGCGGGTAGTCTTGCTGGCGCTGCTACCTGTCCTCTAGATGTTGCCAAAACCCGAAGACAGATAGAGGTTACTTGCCCCTTCATAATTTGCATGCCAATTTAGGCAGATTTTGACCGTCATGTATATCTGTTAAGGTGTCTAGTATGATCTCTCTGTAATTTATGGCGTATTTTGTTGGTTCTTTTATGCTACTTGAAGAAAAAATGGGAGAAACAAGACACTAACCGAATCAATAAATTTGCAAGAATTCAATTTAATTGATTTCTTTTATTGTTAAAAAACACATTTGAAATAAAATAATTCAATTCTTGTTACTTTAAAAAATTCAATTTAAAAGAAATATAAATCATGCATGATTGCGTAAGAATTCAATTAAATTTTTTTCTTATAAATTATTTATTCCAAACAAGAGTAAATGTCCTTGTAGTTTTAAGGAAAAACTGAACCAGAGCACTGTTTGTCATTGCAAATGGAGATTGATAAGCTTTTCACTTGACTGACAGCATCTAACAACTTGATGTCTTTCTCCTGATTTCAGAAGGATCATGTAAGGGCATTGAGGATGACTACACGACAAGTTCTTTTGGATGTTTGGAGGTACATTTCTTACTTCATGAATATGAGTTTTATTGTTTGATGTCCACCTTCCTCACCAATTTGGTAATGTGGAATATTTGTTAGGTTTTCCGTATAGGCTCATGCTTGGCAAAGTGCCTGACCAAGTAGCTCAACTTGGTCATTTATTTTCTTAATGAGACAATAATACTAAATTTTCATAAACGCTAAACGAACTGTTTGTAAGGCCTAAGATTAAAATATGGAATTGAGGGCTCAAGTCTCAACTATTGGATTGTGTGTCATTTGAATGTGATTCTTCATTAGGGGAGGTAAGTATGTTGTGGACAATCCAGAATCTCAGTACTCCAGTTGCTGGTATCGAAAAAGAAAAAATTGCAACAGGCATAGAATGTCCTCTTGTAAATGATATCCTCGTCCCATCATGGTGCCCTATAGTTGTTGAGTTTTCACTTACAATGACATAATAATGCCACTTTCATGACTTGTATGCCTTGAATCTGATGCATTTTCTGCTGTCTCTGATGTTTTCCTGCTGTACTTGCATACAAACTAATTTTGGCTTCTGATTTCGTTATTGTGGATTTACATATTTCTCATAGATGATGATTTTTTTTTTCTTTTAATTTTGTTTGGATTAGGGATGGAGGAATGAAAGCGCTTTTCACAGGTGTTGGTCCTCGTGTTGGACGTGTAGGCCCATCTGTCGGGATCGTGGTGTCATTTTATGAAGTTGTTAAGTATGTTCTGCATCGCCAGTATGCAACTTCGTAACAAAGATGGGGTTTAGTTCCTTATCAGTTGTTTTTGGTCTCTGTTGAATAAGTTTTTGGTGACAGCATAGGAGAAACACTCGGCATTGAAGTAGTAGCCAATGGATATCACGTGAATAATATAGCAAGCAAAGAAGAGAATATGGTTCTGATAACGTTAGGTTCTTTTCTCTAGGCATGCAAGTGCAGGATGGAAAAGCATTTGCTATCTTTGGCCAATTTTGTTTCCTAGGTTGATTGCAATATACAGCTCGGAATGAGCATGAATTTTGTTATTTTGGGAGATTTCCCTATTCTAGGATTTCTCTGAGTTTTAGTAGTTTACAAACATGTTCTTTCCCATGGTTCCTTTTTCTATCATTTACACTTGTTTAGAATTAAAAAAAATTGCAAAAATTTAATTTAATTAATTTCTTTTTAAAGAAATACATTTCTCATTGGGATAAAATGAGCCATTTTAATTTTTTTTTGGCAGAAATGATCCAAATAAGTAGTGCTGTTACTGTATATCTTTGTCCTCGGTTTCCGAGATTTACGGATGGGTCGGAGAATGATTGGGAAAAACAATACCAGAACAACAAGAGAAACATCAGTACTATTTCTGCCGCTAAATACAAGCAGATCAGTCGAAGAAGGATTGGGAAAAATCTAAGCTGTTTCTTCAACTGTGGTTTTGCAATGGAAGACGGGTTTCATTAGGCGGATGGTGGTTCTACAAATAATTTTTAATATTTGCGGAAGGTGGACCTTTAGTTCTCGTTGCTTTTCATTTTTAATTACTAATAAATAAATGTTAATATTTAAAATGCAAAATTAATATTTCATTAATAAAACAATAGAAGAAACAATTATTTTCATTTTTTTTAAAACATTAATTTATTTGATTTTTTGTGGGTTTATTTAATAAAAAAATAAAAAACAAATTTATTTAACTTTGATGAAAAGTATGTGTCGATTATTAATTATTTTATTTGAAATGAAAAAATTAATTTTTTTAAACTTGTAAATTTTCCATTTAGAAAATAGAAATTCAGTAAAAATTGATTTGATTTTTTTTTTTCAAAATAAATTATTTCGGACAAAGAGTGAGAGAAGCTTATAGCCAGCCAGATGGTGAATTTCTTTTTGCTAGTCGTAGATTGTGAAAAACACTAAATAGTGATAGCTTATTTAGTACTTCATATCTACTATTGAATATTAAGATATGTAATTAAAAAAATAAAAATTATTTATTAAATTTATATTATTATTAAAAAAATTATATTATAAAAATTTAATTAAATTTATTAAATTTTAATTTTTTTAATTATTTATCTTAATATTATTAGTTTGGTATACTATATCATGAGAAAGTAATAATTTGTCCCAAATGGCACGTTGCCACGTTGATGGCCTTTATAAAATGAACTATATCTTTGAAAGAAAAAAAAAACAATCACTCACTCTTTCCTTACTACCATAACTCTCCACTGTTAAGGAGACCAATGGCCATTTACTGTACAATTCACTATTAAAATTCTGTTCAATAATAATTTTAAAAATAATATTTAATATTTTAATTGAATTAAAATATTATTATTTAGAAATTATAAATAAAAATAAAAAAATTAATTTTTATAACAT